>NC_092166.1:68131987-68446154 GCF_045791955.1 Oncorhynchus clarkii lewisi
ACATGGGCCAGCATCCCTGTAGAACGCTTTTGACACCTTGTGGAGTCCATGCCCCAATAAATTGAGGTTGTTCTGAAGGCAAAAGAGGTGGGAGGGCTTCCTAATATTTGATATACTCAGTGTAGATCTAGATGATGTTTAGGGTTGAGCGAGTGATTTGTCCTAAAAATTATGCTTTTAGTTTTTGAAATGTTTAGCACCAGCCTATTGATCGTTAACTATTCTTAAACTGACTGGGGCTCTATGTTAAGGGTGTCAGTTATTTATTTTACTGTTGCAGCCGATGTGTATACTGGTGAGTCGTCAGAGTACATGGACACATAGGCTGTATTCAAGGTCAGTTGAAGGTCATTAGTAAACACCGAAAACAATAATGGTCCAAGCTGGCTGCCCTGCGGTACACCACACTCAACCGAATTTGCATTAGAGAGGCTTCCATTAAAGAAAACCCTCGGTGTTCTATTGCATAGGTAACTGTCCATATATGATAAGGCAGAGGATGTTAATCCATAACATCTAGTGTCACGGGTTACTAGGAGTGGAAGGTAGGAGTCAGGCGCAGAGAGCAGAGGGTTCAATGATTAGTAATAATTTATTTCTCCAGAGAAAAGGGTCATTCCAAACACAAGGCGCATACACACTGACCAACCCAAAACACAGGGCAAACGATCCAGAGAACAAAAACACATCCACAGTCGACAGAGAACACAAAATAATCCTGCACAAACCTAAGCGGGCCTAACATGCTTAAATAGACCAAAAATCAAGAAACACAAAAGGAACAGGTGCAACTAATAAAACTAAACAAACAGAAAAGGAAAAAGGGATCGTGGCGGCTAGTAGACCGGCGACGACGACCGCCGAGTACTGCCCCGAACAGGCAGGGGAGCCACCTTTGGTGGGAGTCATGACACCTAGGTTTTTTCAGCAATATGTTATGATCAATGATATCAAAGGCTGCACTAAAGTCTAACAAACCAGCTCTCAATCTTCTTATTATCAATTTCTTTCAGCCAATCATCAGTCATTTGTGTCAGTGCCGAGCATGTTGAGTGCCCTTCCCTATAAGCAAGCTGAAAATATGTTGTTAATTTGTTTTCTGTAAAATAACATTGTATTTGGTCGAACACAATTTTTCCCAAAAGTTTACGAAGCACCAGTAACAGGCTGATTGGTCTGCTGTTTGAACCATTAAAGTGTGCTTGACTATTTTTGGCAGCTGAATGACCTGTGCCACCCTCCAGGCCTGAGGACACACTCTGTCTCTGTCTTCTAGGCTTAGATTGACGATGCAGCAAATAGGGAGTCGCAATGTATTCCGCTACCAACCTCAGTCATTTACCATCCAGTTTGTCGGTTCCAGGTGGGTTGTCCTTATTTATATATAGCAATTATTGTTTCACCTCTTCCACACTAACTTTGCGGAATTCAAAGCTACAGTGCTTGTCTTTCATTATTTGGTATGTTAGGCATCAATAAGAAGGCTCAGCATTTGTTGTTTTCATGTCATGCCTGACTTTGCTAATCTTGCCAACAGAAAAGTTATTAAAGGGGTTGGCAATATCAAAGGGTTTGTTATGAATGAGCCGTCAGTCTCAATGAAGGATGGAGTTTTTACATTTTCTGCCTAGAATATCATTTAAGGTACTCCAGAGCATTTTTGCTATCATTCTTTATATAATTTATCTTTGTTCCATAGTATATTGTTTCCAAGACGCTTCTAAACAGCTTCTACCCCTAAGCCATAAGACTCCTGAACATCTAGTCAAATGGCTACCCAGACTACTTGCATTGCCCCCCGCCCCGCCCTCCCCTCTCCACACCACTGCCACTCTCTGTTGTCATCTATGCATAGTCACTTTAATTAACTCTACCTACATATACATACTACCTCAACTAACCGGTGCCCCCCGCACATTGACTCTGTACCGGCACCCCCCTGTATATATTGTTATTTTTTACTGCTGCTCTTTTATTACTTATTACTTTTCTCTTATTCTTATCCATATTTTTTGAAACTGCACTGTTGGTTAGGGGCTAGTAAGTAAGCATTTCACTGTAAGGTCTACTACACCTGTTGTATTTGGCGCATGTGACTAATAAAATGTAATTTGATTTTATAGTTTCTTCTTTTTGTTAAGTTTAGTTACGTGATTTCTCAGTTTACTGTATGTTTGCCAATCTGCTGTGTTGCCAGACTTATTTGCCATTCCCTTAGCTCCATTCCTCTCAGCCATACAGTTTTTTAATTCCTCATCTATCCTTGGGGATTTGGCAGTTTTAACAGTCAGTTTCTTTATGGGCACATGCCTGTCAATACCTGGAAGAATGTGCAGCATCAGGATGTTCCTCATTACACACACCAGACTAACAAATATTTTTCACATCTTGGGAATCATTGCATGGGAATAATGGGAATCATTGCAAAACCTCTTGTATGATCACTTATGCAATATTTTAGGTCCAGACTTTAAAACTTGGGTTTTCCTAGATATGGCTATTATATTATGATCATTACATCCGATGGGTGTGGATACTGCTTTGGAGCAGATTTCTGCAGCATCAGTAAAGATGTGGTCAATACAAGTGGATGATTTAGTTCCTGTTTTGTTTGAAAATACCCTGGTAGGTAGACTGATAACCTGAACCAGGTGGCAGATGTGGTTACAGATTGAAGATTTTTCTTGAGTGGACCGCTTGATGAAAGCTAATCAATATTTAGGTCACCCAGAAAATATACCTCTCTGTTGATATCACATACATTATCAAGCCTTTCAAACATATTATCCTTATACTGACTGTTAGCACTTGGTGGTCTGTAGCAACTTCCACAAGAAAAGGCTTTAGGTGAGGCAGTTGAACCTGTAGCCATATTACATCAACAGCATTTGACATGAGATCTTCTCTAAGCTTTACAGGAATATGTGACCGACCAGCTCGATTTGGTCTTATGTAGCAAAATTTGAAATTGTGTTTTTTTTACATTGGATAAAAGTAGAAAATAGTATATCACACACATGAACGAGTGGAAAGTCATTCTGCTTTGAAAGTTGGCCCTTGAATGTTTTGGTACACCCACTAGAGAGCACTTCTTTGTCTACACCCGTTCAGCATCGTTCACACCCTCTTAAGCCTTAGCCCCACCCATCTCTTCACATGTGTGGCCATGTGCAATACAGAGTGAGTACAGGAGTGTACTAAACAACAGATTTCAAGACTAAAGGCTGGTTTATACTACGTCTATCGACATGCCTGTAGACAGCTGTTGCAGTGACATCATGAACATTCTATTGTTGTCCGACATCAAACTTGTCATTGTCGTTATGAAAAAGTATAAACACAAAAACGACAGGCTGGTGTATTTTAACAACAATAAAAATGAATTTAATATGTCAATCTAGCAAGCCAGGCAACCAAAAGCAACTTTCTAAGCAACTTGAAGTTAGCTGGCTCGCCAGTTTAAATAATGACCATATCATAGCTGACAACGTCTTAACTTTAGCTCATTTTTATTCATTATTACAGGGAAATAAACTCACAAGATCATTATTTACAAGTTCATGGTAAGCTAATTACATAAAACTGCTTACGGTTGTTATTGTGATTGAATGAAAGGAGGGCATTCTACTGGAGAATTTTAAAACTGGGACACTGTCTCAGCCTAACGTTATATCTTAAGTAGACTTTGGTGCAGGTCAAGTTGTTATTCACATTATTGTCTCTGGTAAAAACTTACCATATCAAATCAAATCTAAGTTTATTTGTCACATGCACAGGATACAGAAGGTGTAAACGCTACAGTGAAATGGTTACTGGCATAGTGGAGTCTTTTGTTAAGGCATTTGCTAGCTAGCTAAATAATGAACAATAATCCCAACTCATAGTATTACTACCATGCATGAATCTGCAGGTATCTAAAGCCAACCAACTAGGTGTAATGTTCGCCAGCTAGCGAACATTAAATCAAAATCAAATCAAATTTTATTTGTCACATTCGCCGAATCCAACAGGTATAGATAGACCTTACAGTGAAATGCTTACTTACAAGCTCTTAACCAACGATGCAGTTTTAAGAAAATACAAAAACAAATGTAATCAAGAAAAAAGTAAGGTAAGAAAAACAAATCATGAAAGAGCAGCAGTGAATAACAATAGCGGGTCTATATACAGGGGGTACGGGTATCGAGTCAATGTGTCAATGTGCGGGGGCACCGGTGTCGAGGTAATTGAGATAATTATGTACATGCAGGTAGGGTTGTTAAAGTGGCTATGCATAGATAATAACAGAGAGTAGCAGCGTGGGGGGATGCAAATAGTCTGGGTAGCCATTTAATTAGCTGTTCAGGAGTCTTATGGCTTGGGGGTAAAAACAGTTTAGAAGCCTCTTGAACATAGACTTGGAGCTCCAGTACCACTTGCCGTGCGGTAGCAGAGAGAACAGTCTATAACTAGGGTGGCTGGAGTCGTTGACGATTTTTAGGGCCTTCCCCTGACACCGCCTGGTATAGAGGTCCTGGATGGCAGGAAGCCTGGCCTCTGTGATCTACTGGGCCGTACGAACTACCCTCTGTATTGCCTTGAATTCGGAGGCCGAGCAGTTGCCATACCAGGCAGTGATGGCAGTGACGCCAAATATGGCAGTGACGCCAAATATTTTCAGTGTCCTGAGGGGAATAGGTTTTAGTCATGCCCTCTTCACGACTGTCTTAGTGTGCTTGGAGCACGTTAGTTTGTTGTTGATGTGGACGCCAAGGAACTTGAAGTTTTCAACCTGCTCCACTACAGCCCTGTCAATGAGAAGGGGGCCTGCTCGGTCCTCTTTTTCCTGTAGTCCACAATCATCTCCTTTGTCTTGATCACATTGAGGGAGGAGTTGTTGTCCTTGCACCACATGGTCAGGTCATTGACCTCTTCCCTATAGGCTGTCTCATCGTTGTCAGTGATCAGGCCTACCATTGTTGTGTCATCAGCAAACTTAATGATGGTGTTGGAGTTGTGCCTGGTCATGCAGTCATGAGTGATCATGGAGTACAGGAGGGGACTGAGCACGCACCCCTGAGGGGCCCCCATGTTGTGGATCAGCATGCCAGATGTGTTGTTACCTACCCTTACCACCTGGGGGTGGCCCGTCAGGAAGTCTAGGATCCAGTTGCAGAGGGAGCTGTGTAGTCCCAGGGCACTATGGTGTTGAACGCTGTAGTCAATGAAAAGCATTCTCATATAGGTGTTCCTTTTGTCAATGTGGGAAAAGGCAGTGTGGAGTGCAATAGAGATTGCATGATCTGTGGGTCTGTTTTGGCGGTATGCAAATTGGAGTGGGTCTAGGGTTTCCTGGGATAATGGTGTTGATGTGAGCCATGACCAATCTTTCAAAGCATTTCATGGCTACAGACGTGAGTGCTAAGGGTCGGTAGTCATTTAGGCAGGTTACTTTAGTGTTCTTGGGCACAGGGACTCTGGTGGTCTTCTTATAACATGTTGGTATTACAGACTCAGACAGGTAGAGGTTGAAAATATCAGTGAAGACACTTCCCAGTTGGTCAGCGTATGCTCGGAGTATACATCCTGGTAATCCGTCTGGCCCAGCGGCCTTGTGAATGTTGACCTGTTTGAAGGTCTTACTCACATCGGCTGCAGAGAGCATGATCACACAGTCATCCGGAACAGTTGGTGCTCTCATGCATGTTTCAGTGTTACTTGCCTCAAAGCGAACACAGAAGTTATTTAGCTCGTCTGGTAGGCTCGTGTCAATGGGCAGCTATCAGCTGTGCTTCCCTTTGTGGTCTGTAATAGTTTGCAAGCCCTGCCATTTCCAACGATTGTCGGAGCCGGTGTAGTACGATTCCATCTTAGTCCTGTATTGACGCTTTGCCTGTTTGATGGTTTGGCCGAGGGCATAGCGGGATTTCATATAAGCTTCCGGGTTAGAGTCCTGCTCCTTGAAAGTGGCAGCTCTACCCTTTAGCTCACTGCAAATGTTGCCTGTAATCCATGGCTTCTGGTTATGGTATGAACGTACAGTCACTGTAGGGATGACTTCCTCGATGCACTTATCGATAAAGCCAGTGACTGATGTGGTGTACTCCTCAATGCCATCGGAAGAATCCCGGAACGTATTCCACTCTGTGCTAGCAAAGCAGTCCTGTAGTTTAGCATCTGCTTCATCTGACCAATTATTTTATAGACCGAGTCACTTGTGCTTCCTGCTTAAATGTGTGCTTGTAAGCAGGGTTAGGGAGAGCTTTGTACGTGTCTCTGTGTGTGGAGTAAAGGTGGTCTAGAATTTGTTTACCCCTCGTTGCACATTTAACATGTTGATAGAAATTCGGTAAAACTGATTTACGTTTCCCTCCATTAAAGTCACCGGCCACTAGGAACGCCGCCTCTGGATGAGCGTTTTCCTGTTTGCTTATTGCAGAATACAGCTAATTTAGTGAGGTTTTAGTTCCAACCTCGCTCTGTGGTGGTATATAGACAGCTACGAAAAAAACAGATGAAAACTCCCTGGGTAAATAGTGAGGTCTGCAGCTTATCATAAGAAACTACACCTCAGGCGAGCAAAACCTTGAGACTTCCTTAGATATCGTGCACCAACTGTTGTTTGCATAAATGCATAGGCCCCCACCCCATGTCTTACCAGAGGCTGCTGTTCTGTCTTGCCGAGAGAGTGTGTAACCTGCCAGCTCTATGTTCTTAATGTCGTCATTCATCCATGACTCGGTGAAGCATAAAATATTACAGTTTTTAATGTCCCGTTGGTAGGATATATGTGCTTTCAGTTCATCTCATTTATTTTCTAGCAATTGAACGTTAGCTAGCAGAATTGAGGGCAACGGCAGATTAGCCACTCATCGCCTGGTCCTCACAAGGCACCCTGATCTTTTGCCTCGGAATCGCCGTTTCCTTCTCCTGCGAATCATGGGGATCGGGGCCTGGTCGGGTGTCAACAGTATATCCCTCGCATCCGACTCATTGAAGAAAAACTCTTCATCCAGTTTGAGGTGAGCAACCCCAGTTCTGATGTTTAGAAGCTATTTCCGGTCATAGGAGACAGTAGCAGCAACATTATGTACAAAACAAGTTACGAACAACGCACATTTTTTTTTTAAATTGCATGATTGGTTGAGGGCCGATAAGACGGCAGCCCTAACCATCAGCGCCATCATGTAATCATTAAGCTATAACTAGCAATGCAAATGGATTTCTGAGATACAGAAATTTCTGAGATACAAATAATATTACTACACAGATCATACACATAACGTTAGCCTAGCGAGCCAGCCAGCTACATTTAGCTAGCTAAATTACTACGCTTTAACTTTCAATGAAAACGACTTTCTGCCAAAATTAGAAACGTATGATATCTGAAAATGTAGCTAGATAGACTCTCTTACCCATATACATGGATGAACGCTTCTCCCTCTCTGTCACAGATGCCATGGTTGCCCTTAGTTTGAAGATGTAATCCGGAGACAGGTGTTTTATACAACAGCCTGTGACAACTGTGTTCTCTTTTTGACTCCATTCTCATATTTGCAATCAAAACGGCAGAATTTTCTCCAACTCCTTAGCTATCATACTCTGCTTCCACCGAGAATTCCACTGATTTCAAAACTCTGTCAACATCTTCCGTGACAACAACACTGTTGAGCACCAATTCAGAAGACTCTACAATGTCTGGTTCAATGAATTTTTAAAATCCTAAATTAAGGATTTCCTCATCGTCTGATTCGTTTTCAGAGTTAGAGAGAGTCAGCATGGCACGATCGTCACTTCCAGAAGGGGGAGAGCATTAGCAACAATTTTGCAGTTCTTTGTGATATCTTTAAAAATAAGCTGTGTTAGAAAGGATTACCAACACATACTCAGCCGCTCATGTTATAGACAGAAGCATGCTACATGGCAGACCAATCCAAACTCTTCTCTCGGGATGTCCAGGCCATCCATGATCTCAGCCAATCATGGCTAACGGGAAGGTTCCTGACTTTTTCCGTGGCTAAACCCACTAGTCTGGTAATTTAACCGTTTTCTTCGTATTTACAGACAGCATACAGGTTGGTTATTAAGGTACATGAAAGTTCACATGTTCCAAAAGGCATTTCTGACATATGTTTATGTTCAAATGCCTCTCCCGTGAAGTAATGACACGCGACATATACCTAGTTTCCTGAAACGAGTCACTTGTATTACTCTGAATATAAACAGCAATGTAGATGTTATAACCATATATTGCTACCACTGTATCATCAAATGAATTATCTAAGTGAGTTTCAGAGACTTGTTGCTAGCAAGTTATCGACTTCATGAACCTTGTTTCTTAGGCTATTTTTAGCACTTTTCTGGGATTCCTGATTGTTTTTATTGCTTTACTCAGAGGCTTATGAGGCCCATTTAAAGGCCCATTTACCATTGGTCAGCTATAATAAAGTGGCCATTGTTACTGCACCCCTGCCCTCCTTCTCTAAATTGGGATATTTTGTGCACACCATAAAGTCAATGAGATTATGTATTACTATATGACCCCTGAATTCACTGCAAAATGAGGTGGATTGTGGATAATGGTAATAAAATTAAGGACGAGATGCTCTTAAACTGTGGACTTCTTCATGTCTTCCTTCCATACCCATAAATGTAAAACTAGAGAGAATCGATACCGTGGGTTTAACATTACATGGGACTCCACATTCATGGTAGGTCCTATCATGTTTGATACTGACAGATATGGAGCATTTAAATTGGACATTTGACTTTTTTACTGGTGGTGGCAAGTTTGTTTCATTTCCTAGATATAACAGTAGTGGAATCTCTGTGGCCATTCGTGAGTGCTGCTGAGCTCTGCTGTCATGATGTTCAAGAAACAATGAGGTCATGATGAGGCCACATGCTGTGAATGTGTAGAAGTCAATGATATGACATCACAATGTGTTTAATTACAGTGGAGCCCTAAGGGCCTGGTTGTGGCATCTAACATAAGGAATATACATTATTACCTGTCGTAATTGGAAGACATTACGGGCTCCGGACACAGCTTTGCTATCACACAGACATGAATGACATTTTCTCTCTTCTTCCACCTCTCCTCTCCTTTAGCGCACATCCATCTCCCCTCAGCCCTGTTCCAGTCAGTCACACACACACACACACACACACACACACACACACACACACACACACACACACACACACACACACACACACACACACACACACACACACACACAGAGAGAGTAGTATTAAACTCACTGCATTATTTGTGTTATCAGTCTTTTACTTCGCTGTAGTCAGCCCAGAGCCTCCCCTCCACTTTCCCTCCACTCTGCAGTAAGACATCTAAGCCTCTGTCATGTTGGCCATTTTCTCTCCACTAATTTGAAGCTACTGTACAGATTCCCGTCGAAATCCCCAGACGGATTTTTACCCCTCTCACTCTCCGCAATGAATTAATTACTTTTAATCTCCCAATTACTTTGGTGAGGGCACGGGACGAGAAGAGAGAGAGAGGAAAATAAAAACTGGAAAGATAAACATTCATCCCTTGCATTTTTCTTATGCATTGATTGGTTTAGTCTGCTTTGGTAAACAGACAGGGCTGGCGTAATAAAGAGAGATAGCATCCTCCTAGAGGACACTGGGGGATGAGGAAACCTAATGAATACAAAAACTTACTGCAATGTTGGAGCTAGGAACACAAGCTTTTCGCTACACCCGCAAAAACATCTGCTAAATATGTGAATGTGACCAATAACATTTGATTTAATTTGATTTGCCTTGGCAAACTGGGTTGGAGAATCCCACATGTACAGTACACACACTCACGCACTGTCGCATATCCACGTTAGCACACAGACAGATCAATTTATGATTAATTTAGATGTTTGTATCAAGTTTAGCCTATATAATGTAGCAACGCGCATCCCCCGACCATCTATGGATCGGTCTTTTTCAGCCATCTATTGCCTGTGTTTTAGGGGTGCAAAACTTCCACTTATCACTTAAATCTTGCTGGAGTGGTTTTATTTTACTCCTACGACTCTTCCATACTCTTTCTTCTGCCTGTAGTTTTTTCCCGTTACCGTTAAGACCACAGGAATGTTTATAAGGACCCCGGTAATGGCTGAAATGGGCTCAATGAAATACATTGCCTTTCCGTTGAAAGAATGCTAAAGCTTCTAAGAGGATTTAACTCACCATCTCAACACTTACAGTGCCTTCAAAAAGTATTCAGACCCCTTGACTTTTAAAACATTTTGTTATGTTACAACCTCATACTAAAATATATATATTTTTTTGCTGATCTATTAAAAAACAGAAATACCTTATTTACATAAATATTCAGACCCTTTGCTATGAGACTCGAAATTGAGCTCAGGTGCATCCTGTTTCCATTGATCATCCCTGAGATGTTTCTACAACTTGATTGGATTCTACTTGTGGTAAATTCAATTGATTGGACATCCCTAAAAACACAGTGGCCTCCATCCTTCTTAAATATAAGATGTTTGGAACAACCAAGACTCTTCCTAGAGTTGGTCGCCCGGCCAAACTGAGCAATCGGGGAGAAGGGCTTTGGTCAGGGAGGTGACCAAGAACCTGATGGTCACTTTGTCAGAGCTCTAGAGTTCCTCTGTAGAGAACCTTCCAGAAGGACAACCAATCTCTGCAGCACTCCACCAATCAGTCCTTTATGGTAGAGTGGCCAGACGGAAGCCACTTCTCAGTAAAAGGCACATGACAGCCCGCTTGGAGTTTGCCAAAAGACACCTAAAGACTTTCAGACCATGAGAAACAAGATTGAACTCTTTGGCCTGAATGTCACGTCTGGAGGAAACCTGGCACCATCCCTATGGTGAAGAGTCAGGATCGAGGCAAAGATTAACAGAGAAATGCACAGAGAGATCCTTGATGAAAACCTGCTCCAGAGCGCTCAGGACCTCAGGTTCATCTTCCAACAGGACAACAACCCTAAGCACGCAGCCAAGACTACACAGGAATGGCTTCGGGACAAGTCTCTGAATGTGCTGGAGTGGCCCAGCCAGAGCCCGGACTTGAACCCAATCGAACATCTCTGGAGAGACCTGAAAATAGCTTTGCAGCAACGCTCCCCATCAAACCTGACAGAGCTTGAGAGCATTTGCAGAGAAGAATGGGAGAAACTCCCCAAATACAGGTGTGTGTTTCCTACTTCCGGCGCCGACAGAGATGGCCGCCTCGCTTCGCGTTCCTAGGAAACTATGCAGTTTTTTGTTTTTTTACGTGTTATTTCTTACATTAGTACCCCAGGTCATCTTAGGTTTCATTACATACAGTCGAGAAGAACTACTGAATATAAGATCAGCATCAACTCACCATCAGTACGACCAAGAATATGTTTTTCGCGACGCGGATCCTGTGTTCTGCCTTACAAACAGGACAACGGAGTGGATCCTATGCAGCGACCCAAAAAAACGACTCCGAAAGAGAGGGAAACGAGGCGGTCTTCTGGTCAGACTCCGGAGACGGGCACAGCGCACACCACTCCCTAGCATTCTTCTTGCCAATGTCCAGTCTCTTGACAACAAGGTTGATGAAATCCGAGCAAGGGTAGCATTCCAGAGGGACATCAGAGACTGTAACGTTCTTTGCTTCACGGAAACGTGGCTTACTGGAGAGACGCTATCCGAAGCGGTGCAGCCAACAGGTTTCTCCACGCATCGCGCAGACAGGAAAAAACATCTTTCTGGTAAAAAGAGGGGCGGGGGCGTATGCCTTATGACTAACGTGACATGGTGCGATGAAAGAAACATACAGGAACTCAAATCCTTCTGTTCACCTGATTTAGAATTCCTCACAATCAAATGTAGACCGCATTATCTACCAAGAGAATTCTCTTCGATTATAATCACAGCCGTATATATCCCCCCCAAGCAGACACATCGATGGCTCTGAACGAACTTTATTTAACTCTCTGCAAACTGGAAACAATTTATCCGGAGGCTGCATTCATTGTAGCTGGGGATTTTAACAAGGCTAATCTGAAAACAAGACTCCCCAAATTTTATCAGCATATCGATTGCGCAACCAGGGGAGGAAAGACCTTGGACCATTGTTACTCTAACTTCCGCGACGCATATAAGGCCCTGCCCCGCCCCCCTTTCGGAAAAGCTGACCACGACTCCATTTTGTTGATCCCTGCCTACAGACAGAAACTAAAACAAGAGGCTCCCACGCTGAGGTCTGTCCAACGCTGGTCCGACCAAGCTGACTCCACACTCCAAGACTGCTTCCATCACGTGGACTGGGAGATGTTTCGTATTGCGTCAGATAACAACATTGACGAATACGCTGATTCGGTGTGCGAGTTCATTAGAACGTGCGTTGAAGATGTCGTTCCCATAGCAACGATTAAAACATTCCCTAACCAGAAACCGTGGATTGATGGCAGCATTCGTGTGAAACTGAAAGCGCGAACCACTGCTTTTAATCAGGGCAAGGTGTCTGGTAACATGACCGAATACAAACAGTGCAGCTATTCCCTCCGCAAGGCTATCAAACAAGCTAAGCGCCAGTACAGAGACAAAGTAGAATCTCAATTCAACGGCTCAGACACAAGAGGCATGTGGCAGGGTCTACAGTCAATCACGGACTACAGGAAGAAACCCAGCCCAGTCACGGACCAGGATGTCTTGCTCCCAGGCAGACTAAATAACTTTTTTGCCCGCTTTGAGGACAATACAGTGCCACTGACACGGCCTGCAACGAAAACATGCGGTCTCTCCTTCACTGCAGCCGAGGTGAGTAAGACATTTAAACGTGTTAACCCTCGCAAGGCTGCAGGCCCAGATGGTATCCCCAGCCGCGCCCTCAGAGCATGCGCAGACCAGCTGGCCGGTGTGTTTACGGACATATTCAATCAATCCCTATACCAGTCTGCTGTTCCCACATGCTTCAAGAGGGCCACCATTGTTCCTGTTCCCAAGAAAGCTAAGGTAACTGAGCTAAATGACTACCGCCCCGTAGCACTCACATCCGTCATCATGAAGTGCTTTGAGAGACTAGTCAAGGACCATATCACCTCCACCCTACCTGACACCCTAGACCCACTCCAATTTGCTTACCGCCCAAATAGGTCCACAGACGATGCAATCTCAACCACACTGCACACTGCCCTAACCCATCTGGACAAGAGGAATACCTATGTGAGAATGCTGTTCATCGACTACAGCTCGGCATTCAACACCATAGTACCCTCCAAGCTCGTCATCAAGCTCGAGACCCTGGGTCTCGACCCCGCCCTGTGCAACTGGGTACTGGACTTCCTGACGGGCCGCCCCCAGGTGGTGAGGGTAGGCAACAACATCTCCTCCCCGCTGATCCTCAACACTGGGGCCCCACAAGGTTGCGTTCTGAGCCCTCTCCTGTACTCCCTGTTCACCCACGACTGCGTGGCCACGCACGCCTCCAACTCAATCATCAAGTTTGCGGACGACACAACAGTGGTAGGCTTGATTACCAACAACGATGAGACGGCCTACAGGGAGGAGGTGAGGGCCCTCGGAGTGTGGTGTCAGGAAAACAACCTCACACTCAACGTCAACAAAACTAAGGAGATGATTGTGGACTTCAGGAAACAGCAGAGGGAACACCCCCCTATCCACATCGATGGAACAGTAGTGGAGAGGGTAGCAAGTTTTAAGTTCCTCGGCATACACATCACAGACAAACTGAATTGGTCCACTCACACGGACAGCGTCGTGAAGAAGGCGCAGCAGCGCCTCTTCAACCTCAGGAGGCTGAAGAAATTTGGCTTGTCACCAAAAGCACTCACAAACTTCTACAGATGCACAATCGAGAGCATCCTGGCGGGCTGTATCACCGCCTGGTATGGCAACTGCACCGCCCTCAACCGTAAGGCTCTCCAGAAGGTAGTGAGGTCTGCACAACGCATCACCGGGGGCAAACTACCTGCCCTCCAGGACACCTACACCACCCGATGTCACAGGAAGGCCATAAAGATCATCAAGGACATCAACCACCCGAGCCACTGCCTGTTCACCCCGCTATCATCCAGAAGGCGAGGTCAGTACAGGTGCATCAAAGCTGGGACCGAGAGACTGAAAAACAGCTTCTATCTCAAGGCCATCAGACTGTTAAACAGCCACCACTAACACTGAGTGGCTGCTGCCAACACACTGACACTGACTCAACTCCAGCCACTTTAATAATGGGAATTGATGGGAAATGATGTAAATATATCACTAGCCACTTTAAACAATGCTACCTTATATAAATGTTACTTACCCTACATTATTCATCTCATATGCATACGTATATACTGTACTCTATATCATCGACGGTATCCTTATGTAATACATGTATCACTAGCCACTTTATACTATACTATGCCACTTTGTTTACATACTCATCTCATTTGTACATACTGTACCCGATACCATCTACTGTATCTTGCCTATGCTGCTCTGTACCATCACTCATTCATATATCCTTATGTACATATTCTTTATCCCCTTACACTGTGTACAAGACAGTAGTTTTGGAATTGTTAGTTAGATTACTTGTTATTACTGCATTGTCGGAACTAGAAGCACAAGCATTTCGCTACACTCGCATTAACATCTGCTAACCATGTGTATGTGACAAATAAAATTTGATTTGATTTGATTTGATTTGATTTGCCAAGCTTGTAGCGTCATACCTAAGAAAACTTGTTGCTGTAAACGCTGCCAAAGGTGCTTCAACAAAGTAGGGAGTAAAGGTTCTGAATACTTATGTAAATTTGATATTTCAGTTGTAATTTTTTTAATAAATTAGCCAACCTTTCTTGAAATCTGTTTTTGCTTTGTCATTATGGGGTGTTGTGTGTTGATTGATGAGGCAAAAAACAATTGAATACATTTTAGAATAAGGCTGTAACGTCACAAAATGTGGAAAAAGACAATGGGTCTGAATACTTTCTGATGGCACTGTACATCACAAGAAAGAGAAGAAAGAACTTTATATTGATGGTTGCTAATTTTTGGTGGAATTGAATTTTTTTATCATTTAATACAGTTGAATTGTTTGCAAATTACATGTGCTGAAATGAAAGCAACTTCCAAAAATGATCACTCGGATTATAGTGATAATTTAGAGGTCTCTTCACAGTCCCCAAGTCCAGAACAGACTATGAGAGGCACACAGTACTACATTGTCACGATCGTCGTATGAGTGAGACCAAGGCGTACAAGGTACAAGGTACATTCTCTTTTAATGAATAAAACACTTAACAAAAACAACAAAACCAACGAACGAACCGTGAAGCTATACAAATAGTGCAGACAGGCAACTAAACATAGACAAGATCCCACACCAGAAAGTGGGAAAAAGGGCTGCGTAAATATGATCCCCAATCAGAGACAACGATAAACAGCTGTCTCTGATTGGGAACCATATCAGGCAAACATAGAAATACACAACATAGAATGCCCAACCCAAATCACACCCTGACTTAACCAAATAGAGAAATAAAACGGCTCTCTAAGGTCAGGGCGTGACATACGTAGAGCCATGACTACATGGAACTCTATTCTACATCAAGTAACTGACGCTAACAGTAAAATTAGATTTGAAAAACAGATTAAAAAACACCATATGGAACAATACCTTATGGGACTGTGAAGCAACACAAACATTGGCACACACACACACACACACACACACACACACACACACACACACACACACACACACACACACACACACACACATTCAATAACATACGCACTATACATACACGTGGATTTAGTAATGTAGATATGTGGTAGATCTGTATATGTAATTGTATAAATTGCCTTAATTTTGCTGGACCCCAAGATGAGTAGACAGAGCAGGTAGGGTAGACAAAGCAGCTAGGTAGACAGAGCAGGTAGGGTAGACAGTACAGGTAGGGTAGACAGAGCAGGTAGGTGGGCAGACAGAGCAGGTAGGGTAGACAGAGCAGGTAGGTAGACAGAGCAGGTAGGTAGACAGAGCAGGTAGGGTAGACAGAGCAGGTAGGGTAGACAGAGCAGGTAGGGTAGACAGCGCAGGTAGGGTGGACAGAGCAGGTAGGGTAGACAGAGCAGGTAGGGTAGACAGAGCAGGTAGGGTAGACAGAGCAGGTAGGGTAAACAGAGCAGGTAGGTAGACAGAGAAGGTAGGGTAGACAGAGCATGTAGGTAGACAGAGCAGGTAGGGTAGACAGAGCAGCTAGGTAGACAGAGCAGGTAGGGTAGACAGTACAGGTAGGGTAGACAGAGCAGGTAGGGTAGACAGAGCAGGTAGGGTAGACAGCGCAGGTAGGAAGACAGAGCAGGTAGGGTAGACAGCGCAGGTAGGGTAGACAGCGCAGGTAGGGTAGACAGAGAGCAGGTAGGGTAGACAGAGCAGGTAGGGTAGACAGCGCAGGTAGGGTGGA
Source organism: Oncorhynchus clarkii lewisi (assembly GCF_045791955.1). Taxonomy (NCBI): domain Eukaryota; kingdom Metazoa; phylum Chordata; class Actinopteri; order Salmoniformes; family Salmonidae; genus Oncorhynchus; species Oncorhynchus clarkii. The sequence continues at coordinate 68,148,420 of NC_092166.1, forward strand.
CATTGCAGGTAGGGTAGACAGCGCAGGTAGGGTAGACAGAGCAGGTAGGGTAGACAGAGCAGGTAGATAGACAGAACAGGTAGGGTAGACAGAGCAGCTAGGTAGACAGAGCAGGTAGGGTAGACAGTAGAGGTAGGGTAGACAGAGCAGGTCGTGTAGACATTGCAGGTAGGGTAGACAGCGCAGGTAGGGTAGACAGAGCAGGTAGGGTAGACAGAGCAGGTAGGTAGACAGAGCAGGTAGGGTAGACAGAGCAGCTAGGTAGACAGAGCAGGTAGGGTAGACAGTAGAGGTAGGGTAGACAGAGCAGGTAGGGTAGACAGAGCAGGTAGGGTAGACAGAGCAGCTAGGGTAGACAGTGCAGGTAGGGTAGACAGAGCAGGTAGGGTAGACAGAGCAGGTAGGGTAGACAGCGCAGGTAGGTAGACAGCGCAGGTAGGGTAGACAGCGCAGGTAGGGTAGACAGAGCAGGTAGGGTAAACAGAGCAGGTAGGGTAGACAGAGCAGGTAGGGTAGACAGAGCAGGTAGGGTAGACAGAGCAGAAGGGGTAGACAGCGCAGGTAGGTAGACAGCGCAGGTAGGGTGGACAGCGCAGGTAGGGTAGACAGAGCAGGTAGGGTAAACAGAGCAGGTAGGGTAGACAGAGCAGGTAGGGTAGACAGAGCAGGTAGGTAGACAGAGCTGGTAGGGTAGACAGCGCAGGTAGGGTAGACAGCGCAGGTAGGGTAGACAGCGCAGGTAGCGCAATTTTTTTTATTACCTGATACAAGAACGAGTGAATTCAATTTTTGGGGGGAGGGACATTTGACCCAAAAATTTATAATTAAATTACCACCAACATTACTCCATTCATTATTTGTCCATTCTAGTAAAATGTTTTATGTGTTGTAATTACAATTTTTTCCAACTGCTTACATACAAAATCTTTTCATGTCACACAATTTTTGAAACCTCTCACTCAAAGTGCAAAACTACACACCAAATATCCAAAACATTAAGCTATTTCTCAGCCTTTGACTCAGTTGTCAATTGCATAAAACACTTTTTTTTTTAAACACTACACACAACTCTCTACCTAAAACACAAAAATCTAACAGGAAGTGACTTGCTTTCCTTTTCCAAACACAACCAATCAAAATGCTACACTTATTCACCAGGTCACACACTCCTCACATGTGCAAACACTAATAGCTTAACTGATCACTAACCAATCACTGCTTTACTGTAGTATAGGCCTATAAATAGGTCAAAGGTTTTGAATAATGGATGCAAACAATGGACAGAGAGCAAGAGGTGTAGGAGGGAGAGAAAGAGGAAGAAGAGGATGAGGGCAAAGAAGAGAAGGAAGGAGAGCCATCTCTGATGAGATTAGGGCAACACTTGTTGATCATGTGATCAACCACGGTTTGACCATGAGAGAGGCTGGACTGAGAGTCCAGCCCAATTTGAGTCGATTTACAGTGGCGTCCATAATTCGAACCTTCAGAAATGAGAACAGGTATGCAACTATCTAATGACTATTTTAGCATTACAGTAATGTACTGTAAAATACGTATGACTGCATAGTATTGCATAAACATAAATTGTAACTCTAAGCTGTCCATTTACTGCACTGCATTGAATGAATGAGGTTGGTTATCATGCTGTACTACATTTTTTTGTACATTGTTTACAGTTCCTATGCTGAACACATACTGTGTTTGAATTCTGTACAGAGTGGAAAGGCAAAGACATCATGGAGGACGAGGACGCTTGTTTACAGATGTACAAGAGACTGCAATTATAAATATGGTTTTGGCCAACAATGCAATTAGGATTCGAGAGATAAGAGAGCATATCTTGAATAATGACACCATATTTAACAACATCAATGCTGTACGCCTGTCGACCATACAACGCATCCTCCAACGGCACCGAGTGACGATGAAACAACTTTACAAGGTGCCATTTGAGAGAAACTCTGACAGAGTCAAGAATATGCGACATGACTTTGTAGAGGTATGTATGCAGCACTACTTCCAGTACTTCAGACATACCATATTTACTCATCTGTATATCCTTTTGTCTGTTACAGAGAGTATTGGAGCTGGATGCCCATGTAATTCACCATGAATTTATTTATGTGGATGAGGTTGGCTTCAACCTCACCAAAACCAGGCGCAGCGGAAGAAATGTAATAGGACAGAGGGCATTTACCAATGTCCCTGGACAGCGTGGGGGTAGTATAACTATGTGTGCTGCCATCACTCAAAACGGGGTCCTCCATCACAATGCCACACTGGGTCCGTACAACACCGGCCATATGCTCACTTTTCTGGATGCAATTTACACAATGCTTGTCCCTGATCCAGATCAGGAGCCTGCTAGATTTGTGGTTTTATGGGACAATGTTAGTTTTCACCGGGCTGTTCTGGTCCAAAACCGGTTTGCCACCCATCCACAATTTGTAGTTATGTACCTACCTCCATATTCACCTTTTCTAAATCCCATAGAGGAATTATTCTCAGCCCGGCGCTGGAAAGTGTAAGATCGCCAACCCTATGCCCGCATGCCGCTTCTCCAGGCAATGGAGGACGCATGTGGGGACATAGAGGTTGCCTCTGTCCAAGGTTGGATACGCCATGCTAGGAGATACTTCCCTCGATGTTTGGCAAGAGAAAACGTATCTTGTGATGTGGACAAAGTATTGTGGCCAGACCCAGGCCGGAGAAGAGATGAAGCATAGCTTAGCACTGGTGACTGCCCCCCCCCCCCCCCCCCCACCCCACACACACAATTGTGTTCTTTACTGTATTCTAAAGAATATACTTTTGGTTTACATATGTCTATGGTTTTGTTGTATGCTACTGTATACAACAGTAATGTTTGGCTGAATAAATATTTTCTGTTTCTACATTGCATTGGTGTTTACAGTGTACTTGTTACCCCTCTCAGCAGATGACTTTCACTGTAGAACATTGTATTGAAATGTAGATATAAGCCTATGAAAGACCAAAGAGCTTTAGATTTAGAACAACAGTGTTTACATGGTATATCCAAAAATGTACTATTATGAAAGCGGTGTTTGCCATTTGTTGCAAATGCTTCATTCCGACATGTGTTTATGGCATTTTGAATGCAGTGTTACATTTTGAAGGAGATGTGAGGCATTTTGTATGTGCAGTTTTGGGAATTTGTGTGTAGAGTTTTGAAAAAAGGAGACGTGTAAAACATGTGTAAGGAGTTGGAAAAAACTGTAAATCAATATCTGAGTATCTTCTTCCATTGTCTAACTGTTACCATTTAACAATTTTGATGACCGTTACTAATATAATGTGCTTCAACACATCTTCAGTGGCTTAGAGTTACTGAAATGTTCAGTCCCTAAAAATGTATTTAATGAGTTGGTTCAGTCAGTATTGTATTATCCGGTGGTTTGACGACCCTGTTAGTTAAATCTTATGCAGAGCTTCACCCTGTCTGTGTAGTTGGCACTGGTCTCTCTCTCTCTTTACCTCTCTCTCTTTACCTCTCTCTCTTTACCTCTTCCTCTTTCCCTGTACTTCTCTCCCTTTGATTACTTCCCCCCCCTACTCCCCAGTGGTGTAATGTCTGTAGTCAGTCTGTGTAGTTGGCACTGATAGTGAACCCTCAGTCTGTGTAGTTGGCACTGATAGTGAACCCTCAGTCTGTCTGTAGTCAGTCTGTGTAGTTGGCACTGATAGTGAACCCTCAGTCTGCTGTAGTCAGTCTGTGTAGTTGGCACTGATAGTGAACCCTCAGTCTGTGTAGTTGGCACTGATAGTGAACCCTCAGTCTGTCTGTAACTCAGTCTGTGCAGTTGGCACTGGGAGTGAACCCTCAGTCTGTCTGTAACTCAGTCTGTGTAGTTGGCACTGGGAGTGAACCCTCAGTCTGTGTAGTTGGCACTGATAGTGAACCCTCAGTCTGTCTGTAGTCAGTCTGTGTAGTTGGCACTGATAGTGAACCCTCAGTCTGCTGTAGTCAGTCTGTGTAGTTGGCACTGATAGTGAACCCTCAGTCTGTGCAGTTGGCACTGGGAGTGAACCCTCAGTCTGTCTGTAACTAAGTCTGTGCAGTTGGCACTGGGAGTGAACGGTGTAATGAGTCTCTGGCACTAGCCTTTATTAATGCATGTATCTCTTGGCCAATAAAAATGACACTTCCAAGTAAAGCATCCTTGGAGGCAGCGAGGTCATTTAACTCATCAGCAGCACTGTGTGTACTGTGTCTGTCCAGTATGTCTAATGTGTGTGTGTGTGGGCTTCTCTGGCTTTTTGATATTGATTGGTTTAACTGTTCCGTATTATGTTTTAGTTACTGCTCATCTTTGCCTTAATTGTTAATTAGCAAAAAAAACACATCCTCAATTTGTCATATTTGCATACCATTAGTATTCTCTCTTGAGACGCCAATGTTAGGAAATTTAAGGACAACGTCTGTATGTCCTTACAGCTTGTTCTCTCCTTCATTCAGACAGGCTGATTAATCCGAGGGGGATATGTCTGTTAAATGTGTGTGATTTATCTACTGCTCGTCTGTCTGTCCTTCCTTCCTTCCTTCCTTTTACTGTAAGTGACCAACAGATTTTGGACAAAAAATAGCTTTTAGCTGCCTGTATGCTCTTAGAAAGAAAGGTGCTATCTAGAACCAAAAAGGATTCTTTGGCTGTCCCCATAGGAGAACCCTTTAAAGAACCTTTTTGGTTCCGGGTAGAACCCTTTTCCCACAGAGGGTTCTACATGAAACCCAAAAGAGTTCTACCTGGAAGGAAAAAGGGTTCCATCTGGAACAAAAAAGGTTCTCCTATGGGGACAGCCACAGAACCCGTTTGGAAACCTGTAGGCCATAGAAAGAGACAAAGGAGGAGTAGTTTGAAGTAGTTTGACGAGGGGGAGTAGGGAAGGGGAGAATGTACGAAGGCGTTTTGAGAGTTAGCAGCACATTGCGTAGACACCCCAGACGAAACATCCAAGAACCGAGAAAATCAATGATTAGATCATACGAGGGTCAGGGGGTTTTGAAAACATTTTTGGAACAGCTTCATGTTTGACCAGTATCAGCACAGTATGTCTTTTCAATGGACTCACAAGAAAAATCAACAGAGAGGAGAGTGAAAGTGTAAGGAGAGTATAATTCTCCTCCATTCAGGAACAAATTAAGTGGCTTGGATGGCGTCCAGAAGTCTTCCTGCACTTGGTGATTACAGTACTTGTTAATTGATTTTCAGCTGGGCACACCATCAAGAAAACATTACGTAACGGGATTAGGGCCAATGACGGGCCTGGGGAGGGGGCCAACGAGAGGCCTGGGGGGCGCCTGTGCTATAGATGGGGAGACCTTAAATTAAATCTCCACCACCCTACCTGGCTAGGACTATCACTGAAATGTTACGGTAGTGTTGAGTTAATGTTTGGTACGTTCTATACACAACTTTATACTTTATGCTTTATACTAGGACTCCTGAGTGGTGCAGCGGTCTGAGGCACTGCATCTCAGTGCAAGAGGCGTCACTACATTCCCTGGTTTGAATCTAGGTTGTATCACATCCGGCCGTGATTGGGAGTCCCATAGGGTGGCGCACAATTGGCCCAGCATCGTCCGGGTTTGGCCGGGGTAGGCCATCACTGTAAATAAGAATTTGTTCTTAACTGACTTGCCTATTAAAATAAAACATATATATATACTTACATTATGGCTGAGAAGGTTTCTAATACAGAAAATAAAAGGGAATCTACAAAGTGTAAGGGTGGGAACATTCACTGGAACTGTGTTTTATTCTGTCTCGATCACTCTCTCTCTCTGTCTCTCCACAGAACAGAACGTTCCCTCCCTCCCTCCTCTCCTCGTCTCTATCTCCTATAAAAGCCTCAGTGCTCATTAAGGGGTCCTGCCCCCCACCAGGATATTAGCAAGTAAAGGTGATGTGAGGGAGAATGGGAAGACCTGCATGGCCATCCAATAATTAATCTGCCCCAAAACAAACCAAAACAACTCACAGTGACCTCCTCAGGCTCAAAGTGCTCTTCGTGGCCCATCATTTAAAACAACCTTGGGCAAGATGCACCGTGAGGCTTACAGATGCGTTCTATGGTGAGAGCGCAATAGAGGGCCAAAGGAATGGAAAGGGGTGAGGTGCATCCCAAATGTCACCCTGGCCTATTTCCCCTTTAGTCCACTACTTTTGACCAGAGCCCTATAGTCTCTGGTCAAAAGTAGGGCACTAAGGAATAGAATGCCATTTGAGACACAACCGTAGTATCTGCCGTATCCCTTTGACTGGGTGATGAGGGGAATGAAGGGAATCCCTGAGGGAAATAAAGGACAGAGAGAGTGTTTTTATCAGCCCCTCCAGTCTGTTACATGAGAGAGTTATAAGGCTAGCAGCAGACAGTGGTGCATAGTTCAAGGTTGTGTCCCAAATGTTACCTTATTCCATATGTAGGGCCCTACTTTTGAACAGAATTCTATAGGCCCTGGTCAAAAGCACTACTGTACGTAGGCAATAGAGCACCATTTGGGACGCATCCCAGTTCAGACTCGATCACTTTAGGGACTTTAATGTATCTCCAAGACATACAGTTAGAAATTGTTTTCTTTATACATAGTTGAGGGAAATTTGAGTATAATAGTGAGGTCTCTGCAGTAAAGGGAGAGTGCTGATGTTGGCAGTTTTCCCTTAAAGGAGGCATTCATTAACTTTCTGTGTCTGATACTCTCACTGGTCTGGTTATGCTCTGTCTCAATAGTATCAGTTCACCCCTCCTTCCCCATAGGTGTAGGTTTCCCCCTCCTATCCAGCCTAACACCTTACTTTACAGTAAAGGTCTGCTATATTTCTGTGGAGTGTTGTCCTTAACCTCACAGTCTGTCGTTGTGATGTTATCACCAGGGAGGGGTCTGGCGACCACCATAGTTTTGAAATAAATTGATTTGTGAAATCGACCACCAACTGTCGAACAACAACTTCAAAGTCATACAACAACAAAAGACACTTCAACAACTTGAAGAGAAAGACAGCACTGATAACAATGAAGATATCATCTACCTTGAAAGTGATTCTGGTGCAATGTATGAAATAACAAGGCAATGACAAAACAGCACATTCAAGCGGCTAGTGGAGTGGGTAATTCCTGGTGAAAACATCAACTCTGGTCTTAATGGCCATCATTATCTTCACTACTGGGGACCAGCAGATAATTGTGTTTTGAACCTCCAGTACTCAGTCCTCTTTGACAATGCCTGGTATTGTGCCCTGTTCTTCCCTAACATTTACTATGTAAGAATGGACAATGCTTGCATCCCAAATGGGACCCTATTCCCTACATAGTACACTACTTTCATCCAGAGCCTCAAGGGCCCTGGTCAAAAGTAGTTCCCTACATAGAGAATAGGGTGCTATTTGGGATTTAGACAATGTAAAAATGGACTATGAGCACCTGCTGCCCCCCTGAGCCCACCAATCTATTCCTTATTGGCTGAGTACATCCCCCTCAGTGCTTTTCTCAGGCCCCTGTCAAGCACAAAATAATATTTTGCTTTGGTAAAGAACATTTTAAAACAACAGTCATTTTTATGCATCCCCATGCATTGAACTGTCATTGCAGTTAAGGCATTCCACCTAGAGTTTTCTAAATCACCATTATGGGTAATTTCCCATCAATTTCCCCCTGAGTGGAATTCATCTTTGTTTTGGCTGTTTATTTATTATGACGTCTATTTTACCAGGTTAGTGATTGGACCTAAAAGGGCCGATTGGGTGATTTTTCAGGTGCCTGAGAAGATCTCCAGTGGTGCTTGACAGTCAGCCACTTAGTGGATTACCACTGAGTTAACAGGTGCCATATTATCAAAGGTGGTCTGTAGTGGAAAATGCAGTACATGAGGTTTTCAGTGTCAAGTACCAGATTTTGTTTCAGTTTGAGTGTGCTGTTGAAGTACAGTACGTTCTATACAAGTGTGTGTGTGCGCTACTTTTCCTGAAATCATCCCTTCACCCTGTAAATCCTGACCATGCATTAGCCTCTGTTTCTGTGTATGACATCAGTGGAACTGGTATGGAGCCCCATGTTGCCCTATCACAACTATAAGAGGAGCCCAACCCAGCCCAGCACACCCTAGCCTAGCACAGCCCAGCCCAGCACAACCTAGCCTAGCACAGTCCAGCCCAGCACAGCCTAGCCTAGCACAGCCCAGCACAGCACAGCACAGCACAGCCTAGCCTAGCACAGCCCAGCCCAGCACACCTTAGCCTAGCACAGCCCAGCTTGGCACAGCCTAGCCTAGCCTAGTTCAGCACACCCTAGCCTAGCCCAGCTCAGCACACCCTAGCCTAGCACAGCCCAGCACAGCCTAGCTCAGCACAGCCTAGCTTAGCTCAGCACACCCTACCCTAGCCCAGCACGCCCTAGCCTAGCACACCCTAGCCTAGCACAGCCCAGCCCAGCACACCCTAGCCTAGCACAGCCCAGCCCAGCACACCCTAGCCTAGCCCAGCACACCCTAGCCCAGCACACCCTATCCTAGCCCAGCCCAGCACACCCTAGCCTAGCACAGGCCGGCACACCCTAGCCTAGCAGAGCCCAGCACACCCTAGCCTAGCACAGCCCAGCACACCCTAGTCTAGCACAGCCCGGCACACCCTAGCCTAGCAGAGCCTAGCACACCCTAGCCTAGCACAGCACACTGTAGCCAAGCCCAGCCCATCACAGCAAACCCTAGCTTGGCCCAGCTCCTCTCACTAGATGGTGATGGCATCAGCTGGCTCATAACGTAAAGCTGCCGGTAGGCTACGGTAGCAGTTACTACGTGGCTACAACGCTGCTGTAATGTCCCTGGCTGGGAGGGAGATGCCATGTGGCGCTTAGCCTAATAGAGACATCGTAGGGGGCTTTTAGCACAGATGGTTGTCATATGTATGCAAATAAGGACCAGAGTGAATCACACAGCCTTCATCAGCACCACCTGTCTGCCTCACACAGCTCCGGTCTAGACACACACTCACTGTACACGCATACACACACACACACACACACACACACACACACAGACATGCATGCACACACATACACATGAACGCACACACACGCACACACTCCTCTCCAAGCCTCTGCTCAGGGACAAAATTGTACCACCCGTTTTCTAATCTAGTGGCTGTATATTAATTAAAGCAACATGAATCATAATTTGTTCTGTTTGAAAAGCAGAACAGAGAAAGAGAGATCGGAGGAGGAGACAGGGAGATAGAAGTAGTTAGAGATGGAGGAGAGGTTGTCAGGTCTCCTTTTTTTCTCTTTTGTTTGGGGATGTTTCTACTACTAGGGGGAGGTGTTAAGTGCGTCTGTCCTGGTCAAGGTGCACTATGCCTCTCTGGCACCCCAGGGGGTTGGCATGGTGCCCAGCCCTGGAGTGTGGCCGGGTAGGGGGTAGATAGAGGATCCTTTGAATACCCCCCTGGGTACATGCTCGTCTGCTTAGCCATAATAATGTCTGGCAATTATGGAAGTGTTCAGAAAGTCAAACAGCGAACAAGAGAGTATATAAAATACACCTCTCCTACCATTTGATGGCAGCAATATTTATTGGCAAGAAAAAATAAATGATGGTTATGATGTGGAATTCCCCTCACTAGTGCAAGTATTACTATCTAGTGTCAGTGTAAAGGATAATGTTGTGGATTAGTAGTGAACATAATCCCACATGACCCCATTGTTTTCATAACACCATATAGCGGCTATTTCGAAAGAATGTCACAGAGGAGTCGCTAGCAGATAGCATAATATTTACAATGCTGTCCCCATCTCTTTACTGTGGCAGGCAATGTGTTTTTCTGTTGTCATTGTAACACATTTTGTTTTTGGAAAGTACTCAGGTCAGCCTTTCTTTCTATTCCCATGCATTCTTCTAATTTCTGCAGCAGAAAATGACGTGTGGCTCTCTGTGTCGTGCGACAGCCAGTATTCTGCGGTGAGACCTTGAAACAGAAAGAATGTCCTACAATGCTTGACCAAAGAATAATTACAGACCGCAAACGCTTTTGATGGTGAGTTTAAGATCTTTTCCATTGTTGACCTAATTCCTCGTTGGGGGTCTTCCATGACAGTCTAGGCATGAACTGGGATTCCTGGCATGAGATATGTCATCTGTTTGTTAAAACAATTGAAGAATTAATGAATGGAACTATTTCTGGAGTGAAAAACAGAATCCAAGACATTGCATGTTTTCATCTTGCCGTAAAAAGGACATGGATTGTGTCTTCCTTTTGACAGGTCAAAATAGTTCTACTACTTAAATTAAAGACTGCAAATATACAGTATACATTTAAAACATATTTCCATGATCAGATATCCACTGACTACAGAGTCATCATAACGTATTGCTTAGTGAGGATTCAGTTCAAATTATACAACGTGAGGAGTTATAGTGTTGTTGGCTTCTCTCAGACAACAGTTTACTCTCTTTAATGTTATATACATTCTTGCATTCAGCCCCTCAGATTTTTTTTACACAAGTCAAACCCATTATCCCCTATTTAAATCACTGAGAATGCAATCAAGTAAAACTCTAAAATCCAGAGCCGCACAACTTCACACCTACTTTAATCCCATGTTGAACTAACCATTGGTCTCGTTCTTCTAAACTGGCGTCTCGTACACAAACTAAGCAAAGGATTAGAGAATAGAAAGAGAGAAGACGGATTTGTGATGTGTTAATACAGGGCTTAAGGGCTTTAAAGTTTTTTTTTTTCTAGTGTTAATTACCCAATTTAGGTGCTATAGAAGTAATATACTGTAGTTACCCTTCTGTTACATTGCTGTCCAATCCCATTCAAATTAGCTTCATTGACAAGTAAATAAACCAACACATGGCATGAGATGAGAGAGAAAATGTGGTCTGCCACTGAACTGGTCTCTGACGCAGATGCTAGCCATACTGTAAAACACAGTCCAGCAGAAGTCCTTTCACTGTCCTACCCACAACAACCCCCACAGGGCCACAGGGCTACTTCCCCTCTTGCCCTATCTAGAACATGTAACAAGTTAAACAAGGACCCACATTAAAGTCAATAGTGAAACAGAGGGGTCGTTTGCAGAGAGAGTAGCCTCAAAAAGCTCTCCAAACATACTTCCACTATATTTGAGTGTAAAAGAGATTGTCTGTCTGTTCAAGGGAATGTGTGTGTGTGTGTGTGTGTGTGTGTGTGTGTGTGTGTGTGTGTGTGTGTGTGTGTGTGTGTGTGTGTGTGTGTGTGTGTGTGTGTGTGTGTGTGTGTGTGTGTGTGTGTGTGTGTGTGCATACTGTGGCCGATGAGGGTTTAGGTGGGCATACATTATGACGAAAATATCCTGTCTGGTCCTTAACCCCGGAAAGACCACATCAAACCCGTCCAGGCCCCAGAGTCTACCTCTGTGGGCTGTACCTCATCCATCCAGTACAGTATTTCTACCACACAGTTTAACGCTGCTTTCCCCAGAGGAGGCCATTACGTTTCACCAGACAACCCCTCTTACAGACCTGGGTTCAAATACTATTCGAAAATCATCTGAAATACTGTATCTGTGATTGATTGAGCTTGTCTGGCTTAATCGATCAATAATATAGTCTGAAAACAGGCAAGACCAAACCCTCAAAGCATTTGAAAGATTTGGAAGAGTATTTGAACCCAGCTCTGGTCTCTTACATGGGGATCTATAGTGCCACCGATGGAGGTATCCTTGTAACCACTACCGACTCATTACCCATAATACCCATAGATAATGACAACACGGGCCAGGCCGCCCATCTGAGCAATGAGTTACCATTGCCATTACACCAATCATCTTGCCGCAGGGCCGGCAGCGAGCGTCCCATCACCCAGCAGGTACAGTAGAGAGGCAGAGCAGAGCCACACAGCCAGCTGGGGAAGGCATCAGGGAGACCTAAGGACAAATTCACGGTCACCATATGTATCCAATAAGGGCCCATGTAGCAACCCACTCTCTGGTATATTACTGTTCATTTTAGGGCATGTTTCTACTGGGATCCCTCTCCTCCTTTCTCCTCTCTCTCTCGCTCACACACTTTTTTCTTCTTTCTCCCACTCTCTCCTCTCTCTCTCTCTCCTCTGTCTTTTTGTCTCCCTCATCTCTCTCCCCCTCCACCCCCCCCCCCCCCCCCCCCAATCTGTTTTTACTGTTCCTCTCTAAACCACCGGGACTGTTGAGTGGGGATGATTATAACAGGACATCTGTGTGACAGGGGGGCGAAGAGCAGTTATAGGAAGACTGATCTGTGTTAACAGCAGGATGTGTGTGTGTGTGTGTGTGTGTGTGTGTGTGTGTGTGTGTGTGTGTGTGTGTGTGTGTGTGTGTGTGTGTGTGTGCGCACGCAGAACTGATGTGACCAATACAAACCAATGGCTAAACATACTGCCAGTGGCATTCCGACGGACCTTCTCACCTTAATTACTCACTCACTGAAAAGGTCATCAAGACTTGCCAAATAATGATGACAACTCAGGCCAAGAGTGCTGACCTTGTTATGTATGAGAGAGTGTGTTAGAAACAATTGTGAAACTACTGTATGTATCTAACACTATTCAGGGAGCTTTCCATATATGCACAGATGAGGCTGCTCGTCTCAAACTCCGCTCTACGGAAACATTGTATTCTGGTGAGGACATTGCTGAAACAACATGTCACAAACAGAACCAATCTGGTGTTTCACACCCCACTGAAAACAGTAGAATTGTAGAGTCAGCAATACATGGGCAAGTTATCAACAATGCCCCTCCATGTTAACTCAGAGGAGTAGGCCTAGGTTTCTGAATCAGTCAATGGATGAGGTGGAGAAAGGATAAAGCAGCACATTGTTGAGATGTCTGTCTCAGAGTGTGTACGGTGTGTGTTCTGATCTTCTTGTGCCCTCTGACCTGGATAGGTAGTCCTACCATGGAGATGGATGGGTGGAGAAGCTTTTCATACTGGCTGTTTGAAAAACTTTGTCCCTGGAACGGTCTAATTGACCTTAAAGCAAGGCATTCCAATCTAACACGCAACCCCTAGAAAATGAGGGAAAAAATACATCTATTCGTATTTTAAGTGATTCGCTCATTTGCTATGTGGGGTGCGGAAATTCTGATGCATTACAGACCTCCTCATTCTATGTTTTGCTAATTGCCATTTCTAATTCCATCCATGTAACTCTCGCTCTTCAAACCAAAACAAAGCAATAACATGGATACAGCACAAATTCACCCATAGGTTTTTAAGGCTGTGTCCTTTATTTGTCAAAGTGCCCTGGCAGTTGTTTGGCATTCAGAGTTGAGTTGAAGGTTGATTAGTCTCATGCCTCAGTCGGTGACGCCTCCAACATTACGACAAAAATTCTTGAAATACAGTGTGTGTGGTGTGTGAGAGAGAGAGAGAGAGAGAGAGAGAGAGAGAGAGAGAGAGAGAGAGAGAGAGAAAGAGAGCTGGGAGCCTTCAGTTTAGCAGCACGGAGGATGAACGACGTAGTCCTGCATAATGGAGCCTTTGTGAGGCCACTGCAACAATTTGGAACATAATTTCTCTGACACGTCTACCGGGGCCAAATTAACTTTGTCATCCAGTCTTTGTAAGGTGCCTGCCACATTAATCACTTAATAAAAGAATCCCAGATACTGTATGTATATAAAACTGTGTGTGTGGGTGTGTGTGCTATAACTTTAACTACCCACTGCAGTTTATGCTGCCCATCAACAAAGGGAGAAACAGAATAGATATTTCACTGTCAGTCTAGTAATAGTTGTTGCATCTCTGCTTAGTTTTCGAGTCAGAAGTCTGTTTTCACTGCCACTTCAAAAGCTTTCCAACTTCCTTCAACTAATTTCCGACTTCTGCCTAAACGTTACAATAAACATTTTATTTATTTCTTTTATTTAACCTTTATTTAACTAGGCAAGTCAGTTAAGAACAAATTCTTATTTACAATGACGGCCTAGTGAATGCCTTTGGAGAAAAAAAATCTAATTTCCAGTCACTTCATTGTGTCAGGCTTTCCTATAGAGATGAGTGGAGTCTTTGCTCTAATTTCAAAGAGGGAAAATTATAGGGAAAATAGGCCTGGAACTCTGCTTAGTGACAGTCCCTGTGTGCATCCCAAATGGCACCTTACTCCCTATATAGTATATTATATTAGTATAATATATTATATATATTATATTAGACCAGAGCTCTTTGAGCCCCGGACTAAAGTAGTGCACGATATATGGAATAGGGTGCCATTTGAGAGTCAACCATTCAGTCATTCATTGTTACGTTACCGTGCGTCATAGATACAGCCTCCAGTTATTGATAAGTCATTAACATACATTTCTCTCTCATCTGACAGGCCCCAGTAACATGTTGTCCCGTTAATGAAAAATGAAAACCGTTGCCATCCCTTTTGATTGATTAGCTCATGCAATTACTGTCTGGGACGTACGATGGGTATGAAAAACAACCCTCCCGTTGCCGGGCGGTCGCCGCCTCTGCTACTCTGCGTGACATATTAATCTCCCCTCAGATGAATGTGAGGCTGGCCTGGCAGAGTATTCCTCTATTGATTTTACTTATGAATCAAAAGCCTACTTTTTGTTGGCAGGTAGGTCTACTGAGGGGGGATCTGTGGTAGGCTATCACAACAGTGTGTGCATGTGCGTGTGCATGTGGCATACCGAGATGGGAGGAGACGAGACACCCGGGGTGGCGTCTACCCTGGCCCGTAAACAGCCTCGTCAGGCACCTCCCATTCTCTGCCTTATTGGTTTTAAAGGGACCTGTTCAGATATTGGTTTGTGGCCCGGGGGAGTACTAAATTCTGCTCGAGGTGCCCGCTGAAAACAGGAAGAAAGGAGAGGAGAGAGAGAGAGAAACTAAATGGAACGCTGCACCCATGATTTACAGCCATGCTTTAATTGGGTTGTAAAATCAAATCCAGAGTGGTTTCAGGAATGCCAAAATGTGATTCCTGGCTTGTTTACAGGAGGAGTCCGTCCCACAGTCAAGGACACGGAAAAAGAGATAAAGACAGATAGAGAAGAAAAGAGTTAGAGAGCGAGAGGGACAAATCGAGGGAGGGAAAGCGAGAGAGAGAGCGAGACTCATAGGTAGAGAGAGAGAGACGGAGGGAGAGAGGGATAAAGGGAGAGAGAAAAAGAGGGCAAGGAGGGGAAGTTGACCTAAGTTTCGCCCATCGTTTATAGGCCTGCTCTGTTTCACTCTGATTAAAACAGCCTGTGATTTATTTCAGCGTGGCTCAGGATCGGGGATCTGCTCGCCTGCCTGGAGGGAGCTGCTGCATGGCTCTGATGTGATGTGGGAGAGGGAGAGCGAGGGAGTGGTGAAAGAGAAAGGGTGAAGAGAGAGTGGGTGAGCGACAGGGAGATGGAGAGGATGGGGAGATTGAGAGGACAGATGGAGAGGGAGTGGATGAGGAAGGAGGCTCTGGCCCACACAGAAACCAATACTGTACTTTTGCCACACCGTGTAGAACCTAGTGTACTGGAGATGAACCACGCTTGTATGATAAGTGACCTTGCCTGAGACCTGAAAACTAGCTAGGGCCTAAGTTAGAGCCCCCAGCCTAGGCTTAGGATCAGTGGGCTATACCACAGTATTGTGCCATGCAAGACACCGGGGTTCTATGCCCGGTCAGTCACACTAGATCACTAGCATTGTACTAAACTACAGTAAGGACAAACAACTCAAGGCAGAGAATGAATGTTGGGCCTGCTGGAAATAATGGACTAAAGAGAGTTAGGTTTTACAAGCCAAACACTGAGGATCTTTAACATACACAAACACAAACAGTGCATAAAGGCAGCATATTTTCCTCTCTGGCAATGAAAATAAACGACACACGGTGAGGCAGTGGTTTCCAAGAGTTTTTGAACAATCCTCATTCTTACTGTCTGGACAGACGGAGGGAAGGCAAAGGGATTTGTGGATTTTATCGGTGACGAGGGGCTAATTTCCACATGATTATGAAAACACACAGTGCAAAGTCTCTCAGCACCACAGATATTCTGAGAGGAGAGCGAGAGAGAGAAAGAGAGTACTGGAGTTGGCTATAGAAGACACAGACAGCCAGACAGTCAGACAGCCAGACAGACAGACAGACAGACAGACAGACAGACAGACAGACAGACAGACAGACAGCGAGAGAAAGACCCCACAGAGCCCCAGGACAGCAACACAATTAGACCCAACCAAATCATGAGAATACAAAAAGAGAATTACTTGACACATTGGAAAGAATTTACAAAAAAACAGAGCAAACTAGAATGCTATTTGGCCCTAAACAGAGAGTACACAGTGGCAGATAACCTGATCACTGTGACTGACACAAATTTAAGAACATCTTTGACTATGTACAGACTGAGCATAGCCTTGCTATTGAGAAAGGCCGCCCGAAGACAGACCTGGCTCTCAAGAGAAGACAGGCTATGTGCACACTGTCCACAAAATGAGGTGGAAACTGAGCTACACTTCCTAACCTCCTGACAAATGTATGACCATATTAGAGACACATATTTCCCTCAGATTACATAGATCCACAAAGAATTAGAAAACAATCCCAATTGTGATAAACTCCCATATCTATTGGGTGAACTACCACAGTGTGCCATCACTGCAGCACGATTTGTGACCTGTTGCCAACCAGTGAAGAACAAACACCATTTTAAATACAACCCATATTTCTGTTTATTTATCATTACAACACGGTATAAAGACATAATATGACATTTTAAATGTCTTTATTCTTTTGGAACTTTTGTGAGTGTAATGTTTACTGTTCATTTTTTACTGTTTATTTCACTTTTGTTTATTATCTATTTCACTTGACTTGACAATTTAAACATATGTTTCCCATGTCAATAAAGCCCCTTAAATTGAAATGGAATTGAATTGACAGAACAGACTACAAACTTGGCCTAAGGAGCTATAACAGTTCTTAGATGCAGCCATTGGTTTCATTCTGGGTCGTTTAAGGGACTTAATAGGCTACAGAGAAAGTTTACAGGCACAGGAAGTTCTGTGCAATCCTGAGTAATGTCCACAACACAAAATTACTTCTCGTTCTTTAACACAATTAACATGGTGAAATAGATCAGTATAATTATATTTATCTTAATCCAATCACAAGAATCGTTACTAAATCATTATATAAGTGTGCCGTATATCATTTCCATAAGAAATATATTGTTCATAGGCATTGATATTAGAAGCCGTATGAACCATTTTCTATGTGTAATGCTTAGGCTGAACTTCTGAACCCACATTATCCCATTCTCCAGAATCACATTTTATCCAAATGCCATTTTTCTTGTTTATCATTTACTGTACATATGCATTCAAACTATTTTTGTTTCTATTACTATTATTATTATTATTATTATTATTGTGAGACCCTGACCTCACATCATTCTCTATGGCAGTTCAATCTAATAGGAGGTGAAGGTCTGCAGAAAACTCCATATATAGGGGGATATACATTTGATTTCTCACTCTTGCAATTGGTGGATGTGTCTGTCTGTCTGTCTGTCTGTCTGTCTGTCTGTCTGTCTGTCTGTCTGTCTCTCTGTCTCTCTGTCTGTCTGTCTGTCTGTCTGTCTGTCTGTCTGTCTGTCTGTCTGTCTCTGTCTCTGTCTCTGTCTCTGTCTCTGTCTCTGTCACTTTCTCTCTCTCTTTCTCTCTCTCTCTCTCTCTCTCTCTCTCTCTCTCACAGAGACAGAAAGAGACAGAGAGAGAGACAGGTGTGAAACAGGGAAGGGACTCAGGGGGTATGCTAATTTGGTATAGAGCAGACCTAACTCACTCCATTAAATTAATCAAAACAGGAACATTCCACATTTGGCTAGAAATTCAAGAGGAAATTATCCTAACAGAGAAAAATGTCCTCCTGTGTGCTACCTATATCCCCCCACTAGAATCCCCATACTTTAATGAAGACAGCTTCTCCATCTTGGAGGGGGAAATCAATCATTTCCAGGCCCAGGGACATGTACTAGTCTGTGGCGACCTAAATGCCAGAACCGGACAAGAACCTGACACCCTCAGCACACAGGGGAACAAACACCTGCCTGGAGGTGACAGCATTCCCTCCCACATATGCCCCCCTAGGCACAACTATGACAACACAACCAACAAAAACGGGTCACAACTCCTGCAGCTCTGTCGCATGCTGGGTATGTACATAGTCAATGGTAGGCTTCGACGGGACTCCTATGGTAGGTACACCTATAGCTCATCGCTTGGCAGTAGTACTGTAGACTACTTTATCACTGACCTCAACCCAGAGTCTCTCAGAGCGTTCACAGTCAGCCCACTGACACCCCTATCAGACCACAACAAAATCACAGTCTACTTAAACAGAGCAATACTCAATCATGAGGCATCAAAGCCAAAGGAACTGAGTAACATTAAGAAATGCTATAGATGGAAGGAATGCAGTTTGGAAACCTACCAAAAAACAATTAGGCAACAACAAATTCAATCCCTTTTAGACAATTTCCTGGGTAAAACATTCCACTGTAATAGTGAAGGTGTAAACTTGGCAGTAGAAAATCTTAACAGTATATTTGACCTCTCAGCTTCCCTATCAAATCTAAAAATCTCAAATAGAAAACCGAAGAAAATTAACAATAATGACAAATGGTTTGATGAAGAATGCAAAAATCTAAGAAAGAAATTGAGAAACCTGTCCAACCAAAAGCATAGAGACCCGGAAAACCTGAGTCTACGCCTTCACTATGGTGAATCACTAAAACAATACAGAAATACACTACGGAAAAATCAGCTCAATGTAATTGAAGAATCCATAGACTCTAACCACCTCTGGGAAAATTGGAAAACACTAAACAAACAACAACACAAATAATTATCTATCCAAAATGGAGATGTATGGGTAAACCCCTTCTCCAATCTTTTTGGCTCTATAACAAAGAACAAACAGCAAAAACATATACATGATCAAATACAGATCTTAGAATCAACTATTAAAGACTACCAGAACCCACTGGATTCTCCAATTACATTGAATGAGTTACAGGACAAAATAAAAACCCTCCAACCCAAAAAGGCCTGTGGTGTTGATGGTATCCTCAATGAAATGATCAAATATACAGACAACAAATTCCAATTGGCTATACTAAAACTCTTTAACATCATACTTAGCTCTGGCATCTTCCCCAATATTTGGAACCAAGGACTGATCAGCCCAATCCACAAAAGTGGAGACAAATTTGACCCCAATAACTACCGTGGAATATGCGTCAACAGTAACCTTGGGAAAATCCTCTGCATTATCATTAACAGCAGACTCGTACATTTCCTCAATGAAAACAATGTACTGAGCAAATGTCAAATTGGCTTTTTACCAAATTACCGTACAACAGACCATGTATTCACCCTACACACCCTAATTGGCAACCAAACAAACCAAAACAAAGGCAAAGTCTTCTCATGCTTTGTTGATTTCAAAAAAGCCTTCGACTCAATTTGGCATGAGGGTCTGCTATACAAACTGATGGAAAGTGGTGTTGGGGGTAAAACATACGACATTATAAAATCCATGTACACAAACAACGAGTGTGCGGTTAAAATTGGCAAAAAACACACACATTTCTTCCCACAGGGTCGTGGGGTGAGACAGGGATGCAGCTTAAGCCCCACCCTCTCTTCAATATATATATCAACGAATTGGCGCGGGCACTAGAAATGTCTGCAGCACCCGGCCTCACCCTACTAGAATCCGAAGTCAAATGTCTGCTGTTTGCTGATGATCTGGTGCTTCTGTCACCAACCAAGGAGGGCCTACAGCAGCACCTAGATCTTATGCACAGATTCTGTCAGACCTGGGCCCTAACAGTAAATCTCAGTAAGACCAAAATAATGGTGTTCCAAAAAAGGTCCAGTCACCAGGACCACAAACACAAATTCCATCTAGACACTGTTGCCCTAGAGCACACAAAAAACTATACATACTGTACCTTGGCCTAAACATCAGCGCCAGAGGTAACTTCCACAAAGCTGTGAACGATCTGAGAGACAAGGCAAGAAGGGCATTCTATGCCATCAAAAGGAACATAAATTTCAACATACCAATTAGGATTTGGCTAAAAATACTTATACTACTCTATGAATCAGTCATAGAGCCCATTCCCCTTTATGGTTGTGAGGTCTGGGGTCCGCTCACCAACCAAGACTTCACAAAATGGGACAAACACCAAATTGATACTCTGCACGCAGAATTCTGCAAAAATATCCTCCGTGTACAACGTAGAACACCAAATAATGCATGCAGAGCAGAATTAGGCCGATACCCACTAATTATCAAAATCCAGAAAAGAGCCGTTAAATTCTATAACCACTTAAAAGGAAGCGATTCCCAAACCTTCAACAGCAAAGCCATCACCTACAGAGAGATGAACCTGGAGAAGAGTCCCCTAAGCAAGCTGGTTGGTCCTGGGGCTCTGTTCACAAACACAAACACACCCTACAGAGCCCCAGGACAGCAGCACAATTAGACCCAACCAAATCATGAGAAAACAAAAAGATAATTACTTGACACATTGGAAAGAATTAACAAAAAAACAGAGCAAACTAGAATGCTATTTGGCCCTACACATAGAGTACACAGCGGCAGAATACCTGACCACTGTGACTGACCCAAAATTAAGGAAAGCTTTGACTATGTACAGACTCAGTGAGCATAGCCTTGCTATTGAGAAAGGCCGCCGTAGGCAGACATGGCTCTCAAGAGAAGACAGGCTCACTGCCCACAAAATGAGGTGGAAACTGAGCTGCACTTCCTAACCTCCTGCCCAATGTATGACCATATTAGAGAGACATATTTCCCTCAGATTACACAGATCCACAAAGAATTTGAAAACAAATCCAATTTTGATAAACTCCCATATCTACTGGGTGAAATTCCACAGTGTGCCATCACAGCAGCAAGATTTGTGACCTGTTGCCACGAGAAAAGGGCAACCAGTGAAGAACACACACCATTGTAAATACAACCCATATTTATGCTTATTTATTTTATCTTGTGTCCTTTACCATTTGTACATTGTTAAAACACTGTATATATATAATATGACATTTGTAATGTCTTTATTGTTTTGAAACTTCTGTATGTCACTTTATATACTCACTTTATATATTATCTACCTCACTTGCTTTGGCAATGTTAACACATGTTTCCCATGCCAATAAAGCCGTTGAATTGAATTGAATTGAATTGAGAGAGAGAGAGAGAGAGACAGAGTGTGTGAGTGAGAGAGAGACACAGAGACAGGGAGACAGAGACAGAGAGAGACAGAGTGTGTGAGTGAGAGAGAGACAGAGACAGAGAAAGACAGAGACAGAGAGAGAAAGAGAGAGAGAAACAGAGAGAGACAGAGTGTGTGAGTAAGAGAGAGACACAGAGACAGACAGAGAGAGGCAGAGAAAGACAGAGAGAGAGAGACAGAGAGAGACAGAGAGAGACAGAGAGAGACAGGGTGTGTGAGTGAGAGAGACACAGAGACAGAGAGAGAGACAGAGAGAGACAGAGAGAGAGACAGAGACAGAGAGAGACAGAGAGAGAGAGAGACAGAGACAGAGACAGAGAGAGAGAGAGACAGAGAGAGAGAGAGAGAGAGAGATAGACAGAGAGAGACAGAGAGAGAGAGAGAGAGACAGAGACAGACAGAAAGAGACAGAGAGAGAGAGAGACAGAGACAGAGACAGAGAGAGACAGAGACAGAGAGAGAGAGACAGAGAGATAGACATAGAGAGACAGAGAGAGACAGAGTGTGTGAGTGAGTGAGTGAGTGAGTGAGTGAGTGAGTGAGTGAGTGAGTGAGTGAGTGAGTGAGTGAGTGAGTAGGAGGTAGAGGAACAGTTAAAGACTTTCATACAGTATTTCTTCATAAGGCTCATCTCAGAAGACAGTTAATCAGGCAGTATGTGTAGTTGGCCAGAAGACAGAAGGACCTTAGTCATGTCCCAAATGACACCACATTCCCTGTATAGTGCACTACTTTTTGGCCCTGGTTACAATTAGTGCACTTAATAGGCAATAAGGGTGCCATTTGGCAGTCCTCATCATTGTCAAATCCCACTGCTCCAACCCACACAATGTGACATTTAAAACGTCTCTACGACACAACACAAACAAGCAATACATGACAACAGAAAACGAACATGCACTGCTACAAATGTAGGCCAGCACAAATGTATTTGCATATACAATAACATAACACCAGGAACATATAAACTGACATTGACAGAGGAAGACCGGTTACAGTAATACTTTACATTGGAAGCATGGTGTTTTATTTAGCCAGATAAAAACAAGTTCAGAAGGTCTTTGTGCAAGTCTCAACCTATCTTTGCTGTCACTACAAAGCCGAGCTCCATCAGAAAAGGAAGAGACGGAGGAGGACGATGAGAGGAGGAGAGAGACGGAGTGGCACTGTCTCTAATTAGCTATGCAAATCCCTCTGCTGGTGGATTGAGTTTTAGAAACGAAATTGGTGCTTTGGGTCTTCTGTGCCTTTCTTAATCTCCCCGCAAATGTGGCTGGTTATAAATGGGGGTTTGACATTTTTTAACAGTGGGTTGGAGAGGTTTCCTATTACAGCCTTGTCCTTCCAACTGACTGACTGAGCCCCTAGTGAACATTTATCCCCATGCCAACCACCCTCTACCCCTCCCCCACATCCACTACCCCAACACTGGGGCTGGCTGGCTGTCTGTCAGGGAGGGGAGAGTTCATCACTTCTCTGCCCATTACAGCTCAATGTACCCCTGGGTGTCCTAGTACCATAGCAGCCTAGCTGTCAGGGTGGAAACTTAGCCACTCCTCGGGAAGAGGCACAAGACAAAGCCAAATCATAGTGCAGAGCAGACCACTAACAGCCATCTGTTACATAAATCTGAATTTACTCCAATCAAAAGCGCTGTTATGTACTCAAAGTACTATCCTAGGGCATCTAATTTCAGGGGCCATTCGGTTGCCTATTGCCAGAAACCAAAACCACAAACATTGTATCTGAAATCCCAGTAGTGCTGGTGGTAGTATTGGTGGTGGTGATGGTAGTGGTGATGGTGGTGGTGATGGTAGTGGTGATGGTGGTGGTGATGGTAGTGGTGATGGTAGTGGTGATGGTAGTGGTGATGGTGGTGGTGATGGTAGTGGTGATGGTGGTGGTGATGGTAGTGGTGATGGTAGTGGTGATGGTGGTGGTGATGGTAGTGGTGATGGTGGTGGTGATGGTAGTGGTGATGGTAGTGGTGATGGTAGTGGTGGTGGTGATGGTAGTGGTGATGGTGGTGGTGATGGTAGTGGTGATGGTAGTGGTGGTGGTGGTGGTGATGGTAGTGGTGATGGTGGTGGTGATGGTAGTGGTGATGGTAGTGGTGATGGTAGTGGTGATGGTAGTGGTGATGGTGGTGGTGATGGTAGTGGTGATGGTGGTGGTGATGGTAGTGGTGATGGTAGTGGTGATGGTAGTGGTGGTGGTGATGGTAGTGGTGATGGTGGTGGTGATGGTAGTGGTGATGGTGGTGGTGATGGTAGTGGTGATGGTAGTGGTGGTGGTGTGTTTTTAAGGCCCTTCAACCCTATACATGCTTTTATACATTAATTAACACAACCCCATTTGTCCCTCAACCCCTTATGTTTCAGCTGTGCTGACAGTCTCCCGAAACAACCCTTGCATTGTAATAAATAAGCCCAAATCCCACTGTGTCTCAATGAGCACGTTGTTGCCCTCTCATAAACCCAGGGGTGTAATTGGGCCGGTGCGTGTCCTAACGCCGCAGATCAAAGGTTAACAAAGCAGGTACTCATTTAGGATGTCAGGGATTAGCTGGCTCTGAACCCACAAAGCTGGCATGTAATATGCTGCGTATTGATCAAAGATTTTGTTTGCGTCCCAAATGGCACCTTATCCCCTTCATGGTGCACTACTACTGACCAGGGCTTTGGTCAAAAGTAGTGCAATATATAGGGAACAGGAGGCCATTTGTGATGTTCCCTTGACTAATATTGGAGTCCTTACTTTTAACAGATGGGAGGAGTGGACCAGCTTACCTTGGTTCCAGTATGGCAGAGAAAGGAGAGGAGAAGAGGGGAAGTGCAGAAGAGGTGAAGAGGAGAAGGAGAGAGGAGGAGAAGAGGAGAAGGAGAGGAGAGGAGAAGAGGAGAAGAGGAGAGTAGAGAACCCAACAGAAGACCGTAGGCCAATAGGCAGTGATGAGTGGGAGCTGTACGTGACACGAAGCAGCAGTCTTCATGGAAAGCTTTCACGTTTGTTTAGGGAGAGCTGACATGTGTAGAGGGCAGCCATATCACTACACTTTGAGCTGGACCGGCTGTGTGCTGTTGTACTATATCCCTGTTTTCAATAGGGCTCGATAAGTGTTGAAAGTGGTTCAGAAAAGCAATAAAAGATTTGGACAGAGATCACAATGGAAACTTCTCCTAAATCACTGTGGTGCCCTTACAGCACACACATAAATACAGTGTATACATTGTCATTAGCTCACATACACATGCATTTACGGAACACAGCCACACTTAAAAGCCTTTTAATGGACATTGAGGGCTTCAGAATGACAGAGTTTACTCCACAATGCACTGGGGTCATTCAGGGTTGCACATCTGACACCACACCCTCCTCCATTAGTCCCTGTTATCCCAGTCCCCTTTAATGAGCTGGGTTTGGTTTGCCTATAGCAGCAGTCGGGCAGTCACGTGCGTTTAATGTGAAGCTGCCTGGGTCATGTAGCCTGGTTGAACCACACTGAATGTTGTGTTCACCACAGAGTACAGCATTCAGTCTGGTTTAACCAGGTTATGGGTCACAACCAACCAGCAACAGTGATGGAGCAGTGTGTATCCATGCAACCGTTGCTGTCTACCAATATTGTTGGTAAAATTACCTCTCATTAGACATTTCATATCATGTCTCGTCTTCTGCGGAAATTTCGTCACAGATTTGTTTTGATTTACCTTATATTGCAATACTTATTAAATACTTACATGTTGAGATTATGTGTACGATATGTTGCCAAGTATGACAGGAAGTGTGTTTTGTTTTCCTTTTTGGTCTAATGCTACTACTGTTATAGGCCGGTAGTCACAGCTATTCACAGTAACACACAACATCCCTGTAAAAAGATGCTGAATCTTCTAAAGATAGGATTGTACTCTCTTCGTGGATCAAAGGCCTCTATGCCATGAGGGTCACCTCCTGAATGTGTTATATTATAGCTGCTGACACACCCAGAGACAGAACAGTACATTCATTACAGGAAAGGTGACAGCTGTGTATGGGGATGTGTGGACTGGGTGCCTGGCTTGGGTGTGGTGTCTGTCTGAAGCGTTAGGCAGGGATTCATCCTGTCTAGTCACGGCTTATCAGGGGACTGACTGTCACCTACCAATGAGATATGGCAACTACACATTTACAAATCAGGAAGAGTTTCTGTTACTGTTACAGACACGAAGGAGGAGCAGCATCATGGGCGATTTCAAGTATACGTCTAACCAATGATTTTCTATTTTTGTATAGGCAGGTGAGCTTACAGTACTTTAGTTATGACACTACAGCTGTGTAATGTTTGTATTAGCCAAAGCTGTCTGACACCATGGCGCTGTGAAATGCCATGCTGAAGAACTTTGTTTCAAAAACAATGGCTCACTTTAACATCTCTCCAGTCGACATTCAGTCAAGTCTGAGTCCAAGCTTATCTCCGTCACTATGAAGTCAGGACATAATACTATACAGCCAAGTGAACATGTCTGTGACCCAAATGGCACCCCTATTCCCCATACAGTGCACTCCTTTTGACCAGAGACCTATGGGGAATAGGGTGCCATTAGAAACACTACCCATGACACCAACAGGCCAACAGGCTAATCTCTCTAATGTAGAGAATGCAGCAGAGCAGAGAGACAGCAGAGAGACAGTGAGCCACAGGTTCAAGTCAGGGGGATCTTTACTCCTCTTTATTTCTGAATACGCCAGGATCATGAGCTGCTTGTGCTAAGGCTGTCCTAAATCTTATACGTTGTCCCAAACGGCACCCTATTCCCTGTATAGTGCACTACTAATGACCAGAGCCCAATAGGATGCCATTTGGGACTCATACCATGAGTAAAACGGAGACTTGTCTGCTCAGTCTGTGACGTGGGGACTACATTCTTTCCGAAGGTACAGGGGACCCAGACAAACATACTACTAATAATCATTCAAATCCTGGTTGATTCAATGGCTCTGGAGAGCTCAAATAGAGATAACTGACTGTCAGTGTTGTTGGTGAGGTATTGCTGTTCTGTCTGGCATTGCAAGTTGAATGGTCTGGGTTGGGTTTGTGTGTGTATGGATCTGATGTTTTTCCAGCACCACCAGAGCGTTGAACTTGTGACCGGAAGGTTGCAAGATCGAATCCCCGAGCTGACAAGGTAAAGATCTATTGTTCTGCTCCTGAACAAGGCAGTTAACCCACTGTTCCTAGGCTGTCATTGAAAATAAGAATTTGTTCTTAACTGGCTTGACTAGTTAAATAAAAAAAATAAGACTTGTCTTATCTTGGCTGCCTCCATCCCAGTGACAGTAGCCATTACATTTGATTGACATCATGGAATGGAAACACAGACATGGGTGGATGATTTACAGGGGTCCACAGTAGAATCTAATGATCACTTGAATTGTATTGTAGAGTCATAATAACTGGTGTGTTACTGATTGAGTTAACCAACACGGAATACAGATGATGAACGTCTACAACACCATAAAGTGGCTGCTACTGTAGTGACATAGGGCTCCATTAACTCAACCATTGGGTGGATAACAACTTCAGTACTTTTAAACATTGCTGTCTCTGGCTCTCTAACCTAAATCTGCATCCCAAATGGCACCCTATGTAGTGCACTACTTTTGACCAAAGCCCTATGAGCTTTGGTCAAAAGTAGTGCACTATGTAGGGAATAGGGTGATATTTGGGACGTAATCTAATACTAGTACCCATGCAGTAGGCTATGCCCAGCTGGTGCCACCATTAATCACAGCTAACAAACAGGTCCTCTACCAGTCTGTCTGACGCAGGCTCCCCGCCAAGCAGCCAGGTGTGTCCCAAATGGCACCCTATTCCCTGTGTAGTACATATGGTCCATTGGGCTCTGGTCAAAAATAGTGCAGTATATAGGGAATAGACCTCTGGTTAAAAGTAGTGCAGTATATAGGGAATGGAGTGCCATTTGGGAGACAGTCTATGAAAAGCCTTGTCCAAACAGACTCTGACATCATAAGCTCAAGGATTTCCCAGGTGTTCCGGAGCCAATGACATCACCCTGCCATTCAAGAGCACAATGAGGACTTTGAGAGGTGGCTGGTGGCTGGTGAGAACAGTCAGCAGAACAAGAAAAGAAACATGCAACAAGAAGGCCTCTTTCTAAATAATATGGAAAGTGGAGATGAGAGCCAGAACAGCTTCGCAGCTGAACCCAGTTAACGCCTGTTTGGAAAATATTTAGGAGGGGTTAGGGGGGGGTAAACAGTCTATGGCTGACAGTTTGGAGGGTATGTGTATGTTCTCCACTGGAGGGGGCATAGATATTCAAAGAGAAACAATATCATTGTTCTTAAATCCACCATTCTACACACATGTATTATTCCTAGCCTATTTTTCGAAGCCAAGGTCTTTCTGAAACCTGGGTGTTTGTGAGAGCCCTAGTCTGAGCTAGCTGTCAGCTTTACCTTATTAAAATGTCATTGACTCTTAAACAGCATATTTATACACTGCTAACTGGGGCTGCAATGGCAGGCAGGCAGCAGAGCCTCCACAGCACACAGAGCCACTGTCCCAAATGGCACCCTACTCACTACTTTTGACCAGGACCCATAGGGCTCCTAGGGCTCTGGTCAAAAGTAGTGCACTACATAGGGAATTGGGTGCCCTTTGGAATTCAGCCGAACTCCTTCTCCTTCTCCCTTTCCATGGCAGGCTGAGGCAGTCACAGACTGCCTGTGTCAGGCAGAGATAAGGTTTATTACACAATGTATGCACAGGCCCTCTTTGATTGATGCTTCTCCATTATTATTATGTCCTGGCTGGGTAATATATTCCTGGGTGTCATTAAAGACCTGGTCTACATTAGTTGTGTCATATTGTGGCGGCCGAGGTGCAAGGACCTATCTGAACATCAAAACGAGGTGGCATTGACAGGGTGCTGGGTTGATGGTGGGTGGTGGGGGGCGGGGGGGGGGGGGGGGGGAGGAAATGTTCAGCTAACACAGTCACAGACAGAACCAGTAGGGTTCAGCTCAGGGAAAGTGACATTTTTTTCTCATTAAATGATAGCTTTTCGGTCTCTATGTAAAATAGAGACGTGCATCCCAAATGGCACCCTATTCCCTTTATAGTGCACTACTTTTGACCAGAGCCCTATGGGGTCTTGGTCAAAGGTAGTGCACTATATATGTGATACGGTGCCATTTGGGATGCAATCTCTCTTCCTCTTGGGTTCCTGGGTAGCAATTAACAACTGCAGAAAAAAAGATTTGTGGGCCACATCTGTAGACTGTAAGGAGTATGGTTACTCCTGCACATGAACTGATGTAGCAAGGTGGTTATCTCCAAAGAGAGAAGCCAATTAAGAGAAGGAACTGTCTTGGTACAAAATTAGTACACTACAGTATATACAGAATAGGGTGCCATATGGGACTCAAAACTAAATAATTCCAGTAATTAGCACTCTCCAAGAGAGAGGAACCCTGTATCACGTCAGAGGACATCTGCATTCCTCATTCTCATTACATGTAGAAGGGAGTTAGAGTTATACCACCTTGGCCAGACTCACATTGTATCACCCTCTTGTCTCGTGGGAGGTAGCACTGATGTGAGGTGGTGGGTTATGATTCCATGTTGTATTCCCATTTGCCTCTACTCCTGGCAGCTCATCAGACAGAGAAGGGATATCTGTTTCAGTGAGGAGCTTTATGGTGAGGTGTGTGTGTGGAATGTATAACGTTTGCCACGTCGGGCAGAGAATGGAAAAAGCAGGGCAGGCACACATGAGTGTGGTGTTGTGTGTATGTGCTTGTGTATGTGCATGCATGGGGGTATGTGTGTGTGTGTGTGTGTGTGTGTGTGTGTGTGTGTGTGTGTGTGTGTGTGTGTGTGTGTGTGTGTGTGTGTGTGTGTGTGTGTGTGTGTGTGTGTGTGTGTGTGTGTGTGTGTGTGTGTGTGTGTGTGTGTGTGTGTGTGTGTGTGTGTGTGTGTGTGTGTGTGTGCGTGCGTGCGGAGGTGGAGGGGACAATAGGGTTGGGGCATAGAGGGGTCCTGGGAAACCTCTACACACCTAACTGCTAGTCCAGATGTGGAGGCTGTTTCTACAGTCAGGAGGCACATCTGTCTAGTGGACTAGGGCCTGAGTAATGCAGTGCGTGTGTCTGTGTGTGTGTACAGTGTGTGTGTGTGTGTTTCCATGTCCTGGTGTCCTCACTTCATGCTCTGCAGGCACAGGGAATACCATTCGTTAATATGTTTAGCAGTCACACCCGGACCCTCTACGAGGTCCACCTGACTCTCTGCAAGGTCTCCTGAACAGAAGGAAGGTGGGCAGAATTCTATGGAGTTTAGGTGGGCAGAATTCCAAGGTTTAGAAGGTGGTTAGAATTCCATGGAGTTTAGAAGGTGGGCAGATTTCCATGGAGTTTAGAAGGTGGTCAGAATTCCATGGAGTTTAGAAGGTGGTTAGAATTCCATGGAGTTTAGAAGGTGGTTAGAATTCCATGGAGTTTAGAAGGTGGGTAGAATTCCATGGAGTTTAGAAAGTGGGCAGAATTCCATGGAGTTTAGAAGGTGGGCAGAATTCCATGGAGTCTAGAAAGTGGGCAGAATTCCATGGAGTTTAGAAGGTAGGCAGAATTCCATGGAGTTTAGAAGGTGGGCAGAATTACATGGAGTTTAGAAGGTGGGCAGAATTACATGGAGTTTAGAAGGTGGGCAGAATTCCATGGAGTTTAGAAGGTGGGCAGAATTACATGGAGTTTAGAAGGTGGGCAGAATTACATGGAGTTTAGAAGGTGGGCAGAATTACATGGAGTTTAGAAGGTGGGCAGAATTACATGGAGTTTAGAAGGTGGGCAGAATTCCATGGAATTTAGAAGGTGGGCAGAATTACATGGAGTTTAGAAGGTGGGCAGAATTACATGGAGTTTAGAAGGTGGGCAGAATTCCATGGAGTTTAGAAGGTGGGCAGAATTCCATGGAGTTTAGAAGGTGGGCAGAATTACATGGAGTTTAGAAGGTGGGCAGAATTACGTGGAGTTTAGAAGGTGGGCAGAATTCCATGGAGTTTAGAAGGTGGGCAGAATTACATGGAGTTTAGAAGGTGGGCATAATTACATGGAGTTTAGAAGGTGGGCAGAATTACATGGAGTTTAGAAGGTGGGCAGAATTACAATGTTGAGTTTCTAAGTGTCAAGTAAGACTGTCATTATTTACTTTGTATTGTGATTACTTCTCTGCGGAAAAAATGATTACAGACACAAAGAGAAGCAGTAGTCTTACCACTCAAATGAAACCATTCAAATGGCCTCGCTGTTGGATTGAAAGCTTGGTTTTTATGGATTCATTTATTAGTGGTTTGGATGCCGGCCATTAATACTTTTTTTTGCTTTCTTGAACTTCAAGAAACTGTTTCTTTATGATCAATTCAAAGCCAATAAGGGATTAACATTCAATTAAAACAATCAAATACACATCCACAGCATTTATCTTACATTCAGCAAACAAACATAAAGTACCAAAACTAATGCAGTATGATCAGAATGTGAAATTACATTAAAAACAATAAGAACACATTATTAGAAATCAATCTGCCAACCACCACATTTCAATGGAGACAGCCCTGTCTAAATGTTTATGCGTTTACCAAACAGTTTCCCCTTGTGGCCTATGAGTCACTAGGAGACCCATCAGCACTGTACTGGGGAATGTACTGTAAATGACAATGCAGTGTCAAGTGGCTTTTATCTCCTGTAATGACACGCAAGTTGAGGCTGGCAGGGTAAATTATGCCTCTTTCTTATCCCAGCCTACTGGAGGTACAGTATCTAGTCTACAGTATAACTCAAACCACTTGTTATATAGTCAGGATTACTGCTTGAGACAGTTGCACTTGTCGAAATTACCCCTATTGGTGTCTGAGCAGCAATTACAGAGGAGATTTATATACCTGTAAGATGTACACGTACAGTAGAGTGGATGCTATAAAAATGAATTTACACACTTCCTTCTAGCATACAATGTAAGTATTTGCTTAGGGATTTGTCTTTGACGGGTGATAATGTGTTCATTGTTCAAAGCCTGGTTGGAGTGGGACATCTTGGACAGTATCTTGGCCACAGAGACAATCAACAAGACTACAGACATTCTACCCTTTGCAGCCCCATTCAACCTCACAGACATATAGCTGGAATAATCTGTCACTGCCCTTTGATTATGCACTGTGGCTAACAAGGTATCTTTCACGCTCCGTATGATATTAACAAGTCATTCATTGAAGGCAGAGATTTAATTCGACTTCTGGTGTCTAGCAGTATGTAAATAAATGAAGGCTAAGCTTATGTCCAGACCACAGATGATGACGTTAACAAATAGTCTTCATTACATAGTTTCCGAATGACCAGGCCGGATCCTCCGGGGTGTAAATATTGTGAGTGGGATTCAAGAGGCAAGGGGTTTGCGGGCTTCACACTTAAACATGAAAGATGGTGAGGGGAAGCTTATCAGCCAGTAAGAGATAGTGAGTTTATTGCCCAATTGACGATGATGAAAAATGACCTCCGGGAACATAATTTCTTTCACATCAGCTTCTAACATATCAACAGCCACATCATTCACTAATGTAATTAAGTAATGGAGTTATAGATTTTTTCAGTTATACAACCATGCTGTTTGAAAATATTTAGAAACACCTCACGTTATTTCATTAGATATGTGTCTATCCGTTTAAGGTCCTTTAAACCAAAACAATTTTACAAATTTGAATTAGACAGGACTTGGAGGCAAATTCCCATGTGATATATGGAATGGATGCAACAAGGGAACTCTACAGCAGTCAGCAATTGACTTATGCCTGACGACACCAGTTGTAACGCTATCCCACCAGACGTCACCCCAGACACACTCAGACACACACACACTGCCAATCAACCCTGTTCTCATGACCTCAGTGTGTCCACAGAGACAGAGAGAGCTCAGGTGTTTTCGCAGAGTGGGGTTTCTGTTCCAGCGTTCCAGGTTCTCCCTCAAACTGGAGACCTGCCCTCCTTGAATGAATGACTGACTGTGGAGCTACTACATTTCACAGGCGACTCCAGAGTGTGAGACAGAGAGATAGGAAAAGGAAAAAGGTCTGGTGGCAAAAATAAGTGAGTATAATGTATTTTCATAGACTTTCTACACAGTTCTGACTAACAGAAGTTGGGGAGACATACAAGAAAGCAACAGTATAGGGAAGTAAACTCTTCCCATACACCTCTGACTGACTTCTGATCCTATACTCTCACTTATAGAGCAATAACTGTTTCTTTCCTTTTTCTTATAATGGAAATGGATATTTTGATTGATTTGATTCAGAATGGACCACTCACCAGAGGTAAGGCAATATCCTCCATGTCCAGCAACAGATCTCTATCCCAGGCAACATGCTGCTCATATAGTCCATTAAGGAGGAGAGAGGGGGAGGATGGGGATGGTGGGTGAGCCTGCAAAGAAAAAGCAGCACCAGACCCCGGTCTCTCCTCCACCCATATATCATATCTGACACGTTCAAGTCCTTCAGCTTGACAGCAGCCGGCCCTTCTCCCTCAGTCTCCCGTCTTTGCTTTCACAGGGAATTATTCTTACTGTGGCACAATAATCACACAGACTGCGAAGTGTGTTTGTCTTGGCGCCTGTCTGGACTCTCAGGTGTCCGTCATCAACAGAGAGGTTGGGATTGACTGGTCTATCACCTCGGTTTAGGCCTACCAGTGAAAGCTACACTTCACCTGAACACCTCAGGCCACTGTTGCAGGTCATAGGAAAACAGTTAAGAGAGAAAAGATGTTTATCAAAATGTAATGTTATTGTAATGGGGCTTAATCACAAGATGTCGTCCATGGTGGGTTAGACTTTTGTTCTGGTTGGGAAACACAGCTGTCTTAACACTAATACAACGGCCATACATATTGTATGATATTTCATAAATGACCTTACATACATCACGATCTTCACCCAGCATGAATAGTGTAGCTGTATGTTACCCACCGGACCAGCGATATTCAACACTACTCCTGAGCCACAGTGACGCTATGCAGTCATTTCATTTAGGAAGACAAACACCTGATTCAACAAACTACTGCCTAAATGGGTCCTTTTTGGGCGTCATTCATTACCTATGAGACAAAACAGCGTGAAAATATGCTAGTTTTCAGTCAGTCCCTAGCCCTTGAAATCCCACAGAAATCCTGTCTCTGTTAAAACATTCTTAATTCACATTCAGTTTGGCAGCAACTAGATTATTACCCCAACATTATTACCCCAACATTATTACCCCAACATTATTACCCCAGTCTAGCCCGGCTGTCTTCTTTAAATGTATGAGGAGATACTTATCTGCAGGAAATGGCCAATCACACCTCCACATATTGCTTTTTAATGAACCACGAGCGCTGTCCAGCTTCACTATAATGAAGTACTGTAGCATGTGATGCATCATCAGAGAGCGCCATCAAATGAGCGCCATTTAGGCGTCAGGATCCATCTGATATCACTCACCACCACCACACCTCATCACCTCCAGTGTCGCCATGTTCTGTTCTGGCTCTCTCTACCAGATAAAGTAGTGGGGTCAAAATCAAATCAAATGTTATTTGTCATATGCTTCGTAAACAACAGGTGTGGACTAACAGTGAAAAGCTTACTTACGGGTCCTTTTTCAACAATGAGAGAGCTCATGATTAAAACCATATATATATATAAAGAAATAGTGACACGAGGAATAAATATGCAGTGAACGTATAACAATGACGAGTAAAGAATAACATGGCAATATAAAGGGAGTACCATTACCTGGTTGTTGTGCAGGGGTACGAGGTAATTGAGGTAGCTATGTACATATACTGTAGGGTTAAAGTGACGAGGCAACGGGACAGATAAAACCCAGTAGCAGCAGGGGATAGGCATTTGATTAGCTATTTAGCAGTCTTAGAGTGGACATTTTATATTGATGTATTTGTTTAAGTAGGAGTGCAATCTATCTAATGATACAAGAGTCATCTCTGCATCTCTATCTTTAGCCCTGCTGAGTTTGGCCAAGCAGGGCAGCGACCTATTATGCATCCCAAATGGCACCCTATTCCCTATATAGTACACTACTTTTGACAAGGGGCCAAACGTAGGCGGGTCACCCTGGTTTGTGCATATACCATTTCGATCATGAATGTTTTGGGGGCAATGCTATTAGGATAAGTAATAGGTTGTTATTCTAAGTATCGGCTAGTTGTTTAGAATATTGTAATTCAGCTTCAGTGATGTTCTAGGTACTCCCACGTAGAACGTTTTAAGTTCATGTCTTTATGTTTCGCACTTTGCAGAGAGAGACAGTAAAGTCAAAGTCACAGTGACGTTTGGACGTGCATTTGGAGATTGGTTTTGACGATTGTTGTCCTGTTTTGATATATAATATACCATATGTGTTGTTAACCTTCTGCACCTCAAACCAGCCTGTCTTTCAACCGTGTCCTGCTTCCTGGAAATATGGAGGCCCTCCGTGCTGCAAAGACTACCTAAGCCGCACCCTCCTCTCTTTCTCTCTCTCTCTCTCTCTTTCTCTCTCTCTCTCTGCATCCTGCTGCCTCTTAGAGGAAGGAATGTGACACACACGCACACACTCCAGACACACTGAGATTTGAATGTTAGATTTGAAAAAGCGTGTTTTTGTAAAAGCAAGAGTGAGTTAGATATTATCCAGATATTATCCAATCAGAACACTGGGAATAATTAATTAACCAAAAGTTTGCTGGGTACTTTGCTTCATAAAATATTGATTCCTCATGGCATTCGTGACACTGTGATACAGGTCATGCAAACACATGTAAATTACACATTCTAGATCTTTATCAATGTCTCCTTAATATTGATGAACTATGGACCTTTAGTATCCATGGGAAGTAGGCTGTGTTTACACAGACAGCCCAATTCTGATGTGTTTTACCACTATTGGTCTTTTTACCAATCACATCAGATCTTACCACATCAGATCTTTCTACATCAGATCTTTCTTAGAGCTAAATATCAGAAATGGGCTGCTTGTTTAAAACCTCTTAATTAAGGCTCTCTACAGATCGGTGTCCCACCCACGGGACGGTTGAACTAACGTAGGCTAATGCGATTAGCATGAGGTTGTAAGTAACAAGAAAACTTCTCAGGACATAGACATATCTAATATTGGCAGAAAGCTTAAATTCTTGTTAATCTAACTGCACTGTCCAATTTACAGTAGCTATTACAGTGAAAGAATACCATGCTATTGTTTGAGGAGAGTGCATCATTTTGAACTTGAAAAGTTATTAATAAACCAATTAGGCACATTTGGGTAGCCTTGACACAACATTTTGAACAGAAATGCAATGGTTCATTGGAATCTAAATTGCACCTGGGCTGGAATAATACATTATGGACTTTCTCTTGCATTTCAAAGATGATGGTACAAAAAAATACAAAACAACGGTTGTTTTTTTCTTTGTATTATCTTTTACCAGATCTAATGTGTTATATTCTCATACATTCCTTTCACATATCCACAAACTTCAAAGTGTCTCCTTTCAAATGGTATTAAGAATATACATACCCTTTCTTCGGGGCCTGAGCTACAGGCAGTTAGATTTGGGTATGTCCTTTTAGGTGATTTAAAAAAAAAGGTGTGGATCCCGTTATATAAACACAGCCGTAGTGACACGGAACTCCATCATATCCTTCCAATCTAAAAATGAATGTTCCTGATCAAGTAGCTTCTGTATACTCCCTTGCCTAGTGCCAACCGCCCACACACACACACACAGCAAACATTAACAAACTTTCAAGATAACTCACTTACAGATTAATAATATTGTTTTTGATGTATTGTTCAAATGTTCACGGATACAAATGTTTGTTTAGACATTAGAGAAATCCACGGCAGAACAACCAACTTCACTTGAGCATTAATCTGATTAAGAGTTGGATTTATTTGTGTTTCTGTGGTTACTTAATAGGAACCCTTCCTCCTCTACAGGCCAGGATGATGATATTAAAAACACCACCTCAATGACTGGCCCACAGCTGTGTATATACAACCAAATACGTTTTCTCCCTGTCTCTACAGAAAAAGCATTGAATTAATCCTACAATATTCAGCTATGCAATGCTTCAGGCCTACCCACGAAGACACACAGGTAGTATATCACGTCATAAATATGTTGTGTATCAGGAATGATGGATTTCATTATTCCCTGAAGCATATTATTTTAATCCAGACCTGGGTTCCAGTACTATTTGAAATAATTTTGAATACTTTAGCTGGGCTTGACAGTGCTTGTGATGTCCCGTGTGGCTTAGTTGGTAGAGCAAGGCACTTGCAATGCCGGAGGTGTGTATTCGATTCCCATGGGGGACCAGTACAAAACAAGCTGTATGCACTCACTACTGTAAATCGCTCTGGATTTCAACTCGTATTTTAACTCACGTCTGCTTTAACCACCACTCAGAGGATCTAAAGTAGTTCCTTACTGGGTGCTGAGGAGGGTATGACATCATTGCACACTGGGTGGCATTTAACTCTGTATTTTATTTAGCTCTTACTTACTCTCTTAATTGAGCTCTTAAGTGGCTGATGCCACTTCAATTCACATAAAAATGTGACGTTTTTAGGGCTTGCTCTGTTTTTTAAAGAGTTGCTCTGTTTCAGCCAGAGAGGGAAAAAAAGGAGCTTGCGGGGAAAGTTTTTTATGTTAATCATAATTCACCCCAGGGAACATATTATACATCAGAATTCAACTTTGTCCATTTGTAAAAGTTTTTAATGGTAGTATATTCATATAACAATGTGTGTACTATGTTGGCCTCAGACTAAATGATGCTATGTGTCAATAATATTGTATCACAAGTTCACAACATAACCTCTAATAGTGGGAAACTTCTTCTGACCACGTCCGAATCTCACCCGGGAGTCCCAGCATTTTGATGAAATTAGTATTTCTGTTTTACAGCCTTGAATTTCCAAGTCCAGAAAACTGCAGCAATAACAGTTCCTAAACCTCAGAGCATAAAGCTGTCTGACAATGAAGTGCAGTACTGAGACGCCCAGTCTGCATCTGAAATGGCACCCTATTCACTATATAGTGCACTACTGTTGACCAAGGCCCATTAAGTGCACCACCTTTGACCATGAGCCCTATGATCCCTTGTCCAAAAGTAGTGCACTATAGGGTGCCATTTTGGTCACACCCCTAGTCTCCTTATGTACCCAGACTACTTGACCAATTCAATCATTCGAACCAGGAAATGTTGGAGCAACCAAGGTTTCATTGTTAATACGTAGTACATTTGAGTGGAACATTGTCCAAATCTACAGCGCTAGAAAAAATATTTCAATATAACTTTACAACAACAATCAAGGACAGATTATTCTATGATTTTGGTATTTGTCTTCTCTGTGGACAGTGTTAACTATGCCTCACCGTGCCCTTAGAATTGATTCAGTATGCAAAGTAAAGTGTAATTCTGTTCTGAGGGTAATAAACGGCTTTGTGTTTTGCATTACCCTTAAACTCTGCATCCAAGATTCCAACAAGGCTGTGTCGATGTAACCATAGTACAGTCATTTGGATAAATGGCGAAGATGAAAGTGGGATTTCGTTTTTACATGCCTTCTAGACTGTTTGCACATTTTTGCTAAAGCACCAAAGTCTGGGTGTATAATTAAACTCTAAATGCTGTTTTTTGTGTTTGAAGAAAATGTGTATCCCTGCACTCCTTGCACAAACATTTAACATTCTCCAAATGGCTGTTACACAGACACACCCCGGATCACATAGACTAAGTCGCTAATACTTCAGAAAAGCTACTAGATTGCTTGTTCTGATGAATCACTACAAAATATGTGTGTCTAACTCTTGACTCAACTCCTGACTAAGGAAGGAACAACTGTATTGGGTAAGACATGCAGCTAAGAGACCCATATCTTTCTACTCTCTTTCTCGTTGCATTCCTCCATCGATGTGAAATATTTTACCCTTGGGGGTCTGCTGGGCAGCTCAGAGGGCTGGAGAGAACCCTCCTATCGCCTCTAGTCTTTTAGGGAGGTAGAAAGGCATTGGGTGTGATTTGTTAAATGTGGGGTGCCCCCTGTATTGTGTCCCGAACACGGGGACATCTGGCAGTAGCAATACGGCCATGTGATAAAAGCCTCTGTGGTCTCTGTCCTCTTTCTCAACCAGTGAGCTGTGCAGCATTGAAGCACTGCCCTGACATTATCATGCTAATACACAGAAAGGATGACAGCAGATGTGAAACATTTGGTTCTGTTCTTGTTCACTTGTAAAGAAATAATGTGCCCGTTATCATTATTTTACTTTCTGCTCTTCCGCTCTGTGTTATAAAACAGAGAGAAAGAATGTTTACAATGGAGGCCATCTTCTTAGGTGGCCTGACGCAGAGAGAGGGTTGACTTTACGTGTGACTGTTGGGAAATGGAATATCTAAGGAGAGTGATGGCTCTGAGGTTGACTCAGTGAAAATGCATTTTAGCTTCAGAATAAGGGTAAACTACACTAATATAATCCTACTAAGAAACATTTGAACAATGAGTTAATCAAACAGTTGTGTGCGTGTGTGTGTGTGTGTGTGTGTGTGTGTGTGTGTGTGTGTGTGTGTGTGTGTGTGTGTGTGTGTGTGTGTGTGTGTGTGTGTGTGACAGCCATCAACAGGCAAGGCAGGTTTGGGACAAAGTTCCCTCCCTACTGCCATTTCATTGGATCCTGACATGCCTCTCACATACCTTTGCAAAACGTTTACACACTCTAATTTGATGAAGACATGCCCATCTTCCTCTCTGGAGTCATACAGAAGTTTGATACAACTGCCACGTGTTTAAAATGAAATAAAGGTGCTGAATTTATGCAACGTCATTTTAAACAACAAACAGTCTACATGTTGTATTCTCATCGTGGCTAGAGTACTGACAATGCTGTTTTGGCAATACATTATTGGTTTAGTGCGGGAGAGCCATCCATTGACATTTAGAATTGCACTGCGTATTCATCTGTTTTCTGACGTTGAAGTAGACTTACAATATTATTTATTATAAGGACTTTAACAGCTCGAGCGCTGGGACACATGTGAGGGTTATTTTTGAGTGAGCCGCGTGCAAGGTCTAATCCACTGGTGGATGCGGAGCAAGCTCCGGTAGCCTACGAGCTGTCCCCTCTATTTCTTAATGGCAAGACCCGACAATGTCTGCCTAGCATGGCTGTGGCTTCTGAACCGGAGACCCAAGGACCGTTATGGCTTTTAGCCGAGTCTATTCGGACCCCCTGTCCCGAGGCATTTTCAAGAAATTCGTGGTCATGCTGTGTTCTCTCCTCACCTCCCTGTACCTCCTCCACTGCCTCACGGACCGCTGCAGCAGCATGCCCACGCCGGTGAAAGCATCCAGCCAAGTCGTGGACTTCTTCGCCTCGGAACTACACGAATTGAGGTCGCTGAGGAGGAAAAGACTGTTACAGAAATGGACCACAGGTTCCATGCCGGGCATGAGCTACGAGAGCGCCGACAACGCTAAACGCGCCTCCGAGTACTCCCGGTTCAACGATGCTGATACCGGACAGGTTTTGTACGAACCGGGACATCAGGTGGACAGTGATAACGAAAAGAACCGAGAACTGTCGCATTATACGCAGCCTTCTTTGGGTGATATAGTTTATTCGAAGAGATTAGCACCTCGGTTTATGGTGAAGACGGGGAGTACAGGTAAACTCAGTCCGCTTGGAGACGGGACCAAGAAGCTTCCCCAGGCGATGATCATCGGTGTAAAGAAAGGAGGGACGCGCGCGCTGCTCGAGTTCCTCCGTGTGCATCCAGACATCCGAGCTGTGGGAGCCGAACCGCACTTCTTCGACCGCAACTACGAGAATGGGCTGGAGTGGTACAGGTGAATGTTTAAATAAATACATTAAATATAAATTAAATTATTATTATTATTGTTATTTTTTATTAGTAGTGGGCTTATTGTTAGTAGTATTATTATTAGATTATGATAAACCTATGCCTCTACTTTTCCCAAATTCATCAGTGCATAGTGAAATATTGTTTGGTGACAAGTTTTAAAAGTTGTGCTGCTGTGTTGTTTTCAAAGTTGTGCACCGCCAGTGCCTCTCACTGGCAACACTTGTTCAACGGACCAAGTTTTATAGCACACTTCTTTTCTATTACTTTGTTGCATTTTGAAGGGGCTTTAAGGGGCTTTAATTACAGTATATGGTCCTTTTTTCATTACAATATACAGGATATAAACAAAGATATATAAATCATGGACAACTTGGTGCCCTATAAGCTACTTTATTAAACTGTTTAACCAGTGTCAAAGTTGTGGGAGAGCTCTCATAACACCTAATATATCCTATAATTCACTACAGATTAATTGGATATTTTGGGTATTTTTGATATTAAGAAAATACGCATTTAAGATTAAAAAAGGGTATTTCTTTAGCCTACAATTAACTGCGTAATTATGACCTATTAATTAGACTAACGACATGTTTTTCCTACTCAATTATATAGGCTATTGTCTTTTTCAAAGACCAATGATGGGGATTCATTTGTAACGATAGTTTACATGATTAAGTAGCCAACCTTCTCAATAACCTTATCAATAAGTTCATATTTTATTTACTCATAATGTATCTTGGCAAATCGGCTTCTCTCTAGGTTTCATGGCAGACCACAATATCACCTTATAAAATGTATCTCCCCAAAATCCTAAAGAAATATATTAGTGTATTATCGTCATTTATGACACTTTCCATTGCATTTAAAATAAAGTAAATACTTTTTATGTAAAAAATAAACGTAATTGCTATCTTGTAATGAATAATTATCAAATATAAAACATATATAAAAAAAATCGAATTGTTCTTCATAGGCCTATTCAACATCACCAATAGTTGAATGGGGAGATAAAAATCAGTATTATAGGGAAAAGGCCCAGATTTAGATAACAAGCAAAGTACCGCCAAGCAAAGCACTTTAAATGCATCGGGAGTAGGGTCAATGTCTGACCTAAAATAAATATTCTCAACAAACTCTAAATACACATAAATACAGACATACACTCTCTCCCCCTCAATCCCCTCTCTTCTTTGGGAGTTACCATATTTTATCCCACTTTTCTCTCTCTTTATGTTCAAGCATATGAATTTGTGATCAGTAGGTTCACGTTGTTGTGTGTGCATACGTTTGTGTGTGTGTGTGGTTGTGCACACGCCCATGTGCGTGTGTGTGGTTGTGCGTGCGTCCATGTCTGTGTGTGGTTGTATGCGTGCCCATGTGTTTGTGTGTGTGTGGTTGTGCGTACGCCATGCGTGTGTGTGTTCTCTCTTCGGGGGTTCATGTCTCTCCCTCTCAGTGGGTCTGTGTGTAATGGGGCATTGCCGACACTGCAGCTCTGTTTTTAAGAAGGATTAGGGTTATAACGAAGGGTTACCTGAGTGTCTCAGGAGGTTTGATTCACCGTTTGATTGAGTTAACACTATGCAGTTCACTCTAAAAGCTTGGAGAAACTTCTCCTCTCACCCGGGCCCCCTCCTTCTAACTCCCCCAAAGCCCCCATCCAGCCTCGGCCCCCTCTCATACCCTAGCTCTCATACCCTCTCCCCACACACAGACACCTCCTTCTTTGTGCCTCTGTGAGCGTGAACACTCTCTCTTTTGGCCATCACTCTTTCACACCCTTCTGTTTACCTATTCATCCATTGTGGGAGTGTATATCCATGAGGGTTCCATCTATCCTGAGGAGTTGCCAAGATTCTTCTACATGGAATTTGGTCCATGAGCTCCAAGGACTAGCCGAACAAACTCAACCCCAGGGCCTGTTACACTTAATGCCTTCCATTAAAATGGGGAATGGGCCCTTGAATTAAAATGGCCGGAGCAGAAGAAATCAAGAAGGGTTACAACAACGTGACTGACTAGTCAGTCTGAAGGAGTGCATCTGCTGTGTAGAGGTCCACTCCTGTCAACTCTGTTCCAGGAAGTCTGAGAGAGACTCCCTTTATTAACAGTCTTTGTGTGTGGACACTTTAACGCAGTCATTTAGACTTGAACGTGATTGAAGTGTGTGAAACTTTGTTGTTTTACTCAAGAAGTGTCGAACACGCAAACGGAAGTGGAATGCTGTTGCTGAACCGTTAATAACCTCTATGTGTGTATGCTTTTGATAGGAAGTAGCCCTCTCATTTAGACATAGGGCTTGATTCAATCAGCCGACATCGCCTAGCGGTTGTTTCGGAGGTGTCTTAGTTGGTTGTTTTGGCGGTGGTAGAGGTGGAACTGTGTTAGCGCTGTCAAATCCACAAGCGGCTCCTGGTATTATACCTAAAGCGGACATTACCATTGGTTGCACGGAGTTTCATTTAAGAGAAATCCCATGCAGCCTTGTTTACAAGTTAAAACAGTGGAATGGGAGATGTAATCTACACCTCCATTATGATGATAGGAACCCTCATTATTTAGTTGAATGATTTTTCAAGTTGACCGTCATTTCTTTATAGCCTACGCTTTCTCCTTCTGAGCTTCTAATGCGAGTAGGGTGGGTGTGGCTTCATGACAATGATCGCAAGAGCAGCTGCTCACCAATTTGACGGCTCCAACGCAGTTCAACCTCCAGAACCGCTATGCGGCTGTTTGCTGTCGTCAGTAAATGCTTGATCTGATTGAATCTAGGCCTTAGTTTGATTGAAGTATGTGAAGTTTCTTTTTCCCTCTATTCAAGAAGTGTCAAACGCTAATGGAAGCGAAATGGTGTTTCTGAACTGCAGTGCACTCGGAGTTCATTCACTTGACGTCAAAACCCTCTAAATCTGGGCTTCAGCTGTCAAGCTCTGGACATTTTTTTCCATTCTCTTTTTTGGTCTTTTGTACTGCTGCATGGAATGGCAAAAAAATCTGCAGATTATACAACACACATGACAATGTGATGGATTTGTGCAAATGGCTAAGCATTAAGAAAACAAACAAGAGAACGGTCCGGCGCTATTCATTCATGCTACTTGTCATTTTTGTGTATTGTTTCACAATTCTAGAAAACGGTTTTGGTTCTAGAAAGGCGGTCTCGGTGGTAGAGGGAAAAAAGGCCATGGTTTCTATAGCTAATCACTGCATCCAATTTCCTGGAATTACGTGATTCTTTTCATTAGTGTGTGTGTGTGTGTGTGTGTGTGTGTGTGTGTGTGTGTGTGTGTGCGTGTGCGTGTGCGTGTGTGTGTGTGTCTGTGAATAGTTAAAGGCAGAGAGAGCAGAGGCATCCGTCTCATGGGACTTAGAGTCTTTGTTTAGAGTAATGGCCGATATGTGGACTGAACATGAATCACTATGGCCTGTCTGTCTGTCCCTGTGGGAATGTGTGTGTGTGTGTGTGTGTGTGTGTGTGTGTGTGTGTGTGTGTGTGTGTGTGTGTGTGTGTGTGTGTGTGTGTGTGTGTGTGCGAGCGTACGTATGTACATACGTGTGTGTGTTTCCGGGGTGTTTGTGTGTGTCTATGGGAATGTGTGTGTGGGGGACATAGTTTAACACTTCTAAGTCCTAATGTGACGTGGCATCAACAACATCCGTCCGTGTT
This sequence comes from Oncorhynchus clarkii lewisi, assembly GCF_045791955.1. NCBI lineage: Eukaryota > Metazoa > Chordata > Actinopteri > Salmoniformes > Salmonidae > Oncorhynchus > Oncorhynchus clarkii. The sequence continues at coordinate 68,192,350 of NC_092166.1, forward strand.
TTCCTGCTTTCCCAGTGGAAACATAGACAGACATATTGTTGCCCCCAAGTCCCTACGGAAAGTTATCACTGTTTTTGTAGAAGATACCAAGAATAATCGTCATTATTTGCATAATATTTTTCATATTATTTTCTATGTAATATATCCAACAGTTGCAGTGGCGATTTTAGTATGTAAATCTTGGTGGGGCAATCTCAAAAAGACACTACAGAACACTAAACAATATATTAATTGCAGTATAACGGCAATAAGCAGTGCCCACAAACTGTTAGGGCCTACATAAAGCTGTCCCAACAGCAGAGCTTTCTTTCCATCACAATGGAGTGAATCCTTACCACCACTACACCTTGCTATCAGAGGAGCCTTGTCTGGCAGTGAAACAATTAATTCAGCCTCGTTTACTGCCTTTTTAAAAAACAAAGCTGATATGGTTAAACAAATGTGACAATTGAGATGATCAAACTATGGCATAAGGGGAACGATGAGCGGATAAGAGGCATTACGTAATTTATTATTATTATTTATTACTTTAATGAGCGAGCGACGATGGAAGTAGTCAATATATGTGTTCAGCACTTTTGAAATATGCAGCGACAGAATGCAGAACATGGGCTGCTCTTACAGTATTTTCCCCTGTACACCAAGTCAGAACCGTAGGATAAATAAAGACTTTGATAATAAGATGTTGACATGATCACTCCAATCAAAGGTACTGTACATATAACATGATTTGACGTCATTTTATCTGTGGTCAATGACCTTGAGCCTTCTTGGAAGGTCACTTGTAATATAACTCTATGGCAGGACCCAAAGGGCTGAAATTTTGGATGTCTACCCTTACTAAGGATATAAACTTTGGGATGATGTAGTGTCCCCATGAGTGACAGAACACTGAGCCAATCATGACGCAATGCTCCTATGTTTGGCTGGCTCACCCCACCACCACAGAAAGCACTGAGCTAGGCTGAAACACCTGCATTTTGGAGCTGCCTTACTCAAGAAAACAATAAAGAGACCATGTTTGTATGCAGCTTTATTGTTTAACTCAATGATATGTAAACTACCGTTCAAAAGTTTGGGGTCACTTAAAAATGTCATCGTTTTTGAAAGAAAAGCAATTTTTTGTTCCATTAAAAAAACACCAAATTGATCAGAAATACAGTGTAGACATTGTTAATGTTGTAAATGACTATTGTAGCTGTAAACGGTACATTTTTTATGGAATATCTACACCTGCCCTGATTAACGGGTCGCCACTGGACAGTTGTAAATAACTTTCAACCAAGTTTTTGGAGTGTCGAATTCAGCATTCAGTATCTCCCTTCCCCTGACAAAGTGAAATCTGATCCACACCAAAGTTGTACTAATGCAATTTGTACAACAAACCATTATCTTTTAGTCTTGTAGTACGTTGGGTAAAATGTAGGTTTTATGCATTTACATGTGTGTGTATCTGCCTCTCTGTGTACAATGTATGTAGTTGTACAGTAGGTCTACATTGTTAGCCATTAAACAGGAAGTAGTTCTAGGTCTACATTGTTAGCCATTAAACAGGAAACCAGTGGCTCAGTGTTACATTTCACTACCCATCTCTCTACCTTGTACCGAGACAATCATGCTTGACCCGACAAGCTATTGTTGTGGAAATGTGATGTACTCCAAGTGAACAAGGTCACCGACAACACTCTGATGTAATGAAAGGTCCATGTTGATGGTAGTTTAGCGTTATGTCTGGGACCTACTAGGGTTACCCTCTAGCTCAGCCTTCTACCCTCTAACCCAGCCTTCACCTGTCAAGGCCAGGGGATTTTGAGGGGTGAGTGGGGGTTGAGCGGGGTCTGCAGGGGTCCGAGGGGGTGCGCTGTCTGACATCACCAGACTGGCTGGATTAGGCCAGACCAAACCATCTAATGAGTTAATTGCCCTTCATAAGAACACATGTGACCTGTCCCAGACTAGCAGTCTGAGGTCCCTGCCTGCCAACACATCATCCATCCTATACATAGTATATTTCCAGAAACCCATGTTATTGTCTTGTTTAGCCAAGTCTTACAAGAAAAATAGATATGATTATTTTGTATTCAGTTGTTTGCATGAAAAGTATGTTGTACCAAAAACAAGACACAAGGGAGTGAATTATGAATGAAAAAGCTGAGCTCCAAAAAATATAATTTTGTGTAAAATTAGGGCATTTACCTGTTTATTGAACTGGCTGTATTTGACAGGAAATTAAGTAATGGTACTAAAAGTTTTCTGATAATAAAAGCATTGACCCATAGAGAACGGTTCTTTGAGGATTTTCTGTAGTGCTGCTCTCTGTTCCTCTGGCTAGCCCTGTCTCTGTAGTGGCCTGTGGTGTGAGGCCGTCAGATGTGGATGTAGGGAAAGACACTATCAAAGTATGTTTTTACTGTACTCCAAATGCCAGGCATACATTACAAGATCCAGATGTAAACATTTGGAATAATATTTTGGATCCTGTCCCATATATGAATACCATTAACATTCATTTTTCAAACTCCTTTGTGATTATCATTATTTCCTACATGAGTCTAGTCGTCCAGCCAAATAGCTTCGCTGATGCTGCTCCATGTATGAAAAGTTGCACAAAGAAAATACATTTACTCAGTCGTCAGAACTGTTGGTGAAAAGTGGTTTAAATTCCCAGCATTTTCCGTGAGCTTCACTTCCAAGTTGTTCATATTTTGGCAGGGTTAGGTGTCAATTAAGTGGGTGGCAGAGTTGAGAGGGCTGCCTTGTTTGTTGCTCTCAGACATGTCACTCGTCATTGGCCCTGTGAAGAGGTCTGGAGGACACGTGGAAAGGAAAGGCTGGCAGCTTATTGGTAGGGAGGAGAAACATCCCAGCAGTTAGCTATATTACTGTGGACGCCTTGAGTAGTGTGAGGAATTTCTGTAGTTTTCCATTATAGCAAAGTCTATACAGGCACACAGAAGTAATGCATTTACAGTAGATGACTTTGCAACTATTCATATGTCATACGTTCATTAGTTAGCCTTCATCGTGGTGTGTGCTGCTGGTTGTCATATGAAAGCAGAACCCTACCAAACAAAGAGACTTTGTGTGTGTGTGTGTGTGTGTGTGTGCGTGCATGCGTCCACGCTGTATGCATCCCCTCAGTGTACCACTGGCAGTCAACATTGCTTTGATCTGGCTTGGCCAGGAGTCCAGCTATGACATGTTCTTCCTCTCAGAGTTTTAAACGGAGCGAATGAGTTAAAATGGGCAAAAAAAATCCACTGCACACACTGGTTGAATCAACGTTGTTTCCACTTCATTTCAATTAAATTACATTGAACCAACGCGGAATAGACGTTGATTGAAATGACGTCTGTGCCCAGTGGGTCTGTCTCTTTATTTCTCTCTCATACGTACAATACACTAACTCTCTGGTACCAAGGTGTTTGATGTACATTTAATACACTCGCTTCTCTGAGCCCAATTGATTTATCAGATTTTCCTTGAAGGTGCACTACTGAAAACACAAAGCTGCATTGAAGCACCCAGAACAGTGCTGCACAGGGTGGTAACCCGATCCCCTGAGAGAGCAAAAGAGAGCAAGAGAGAGCGAGAGAGAGAGAGAGAGAGCTCCTGAGCATGAGACCCTGACTGCCTCAGGGTTGTGAAAGTGATTATCATGGAGTATAATTGTACTTGTAACACAAGGGGCCCCTCACCTTCCACTGGAGGAATGTAACCCACCATCACCATACACAAACAACACACACCAAGGTTATTATAGTTTTGTGTTTTTATTTCTATTAGACTAAGATTTTCTTTTGAAATTATTTTTAGTTTCAGTTAGTTTTCACATCTACTTTACTAGTTTTATTCAGTTTCAGTTTTATAAAAACATTTCTATTTCGTTTTGATATTATTTAGTTTCAGTTTTAGTGTTAGAGACAGAAAGTAGCCTAATGTGTGGGAGGCTAGGAGCCATTTATTAGTTGTATAGTTGTTGTGTTTTTCGAATGTCACTTCTTGTCACTGTGGGTCAGTAATGCATAAGGTGATGGATCAGGTTATAGGTTAGGTTAGGTTTAAATACGTAGATAGTGGGTCAATTTCTGGGTCAACCAGGAGCGCTGAAGCGCGAGGCTCAACATTTCCACTGTTTCAGTCCCGTAGTTACCACGTTGTAGCAGCGTGAAGCGCACCTGTGCAGATAATCTGTGTGACTGTGTGAGAGCAAAGTCTTGCATCATGCTCATCTCAACGGGTGCGTTCCAGCGGATCACTTTAGTCAAGTCTGTGACCATCGTTGGTCACGGCCTTTCTAAGTGTGTTGCATTCAGGGGATAAAAATGGTCAGACTGGCACCTACAGTGCCTTCAGAAAGTATTCACGCCCCTGGACTTTTTTCACATTTTGTAATGTCAAAGTAGAATTATGTTTCTGACTTTTTTAATAATTCATGAAAAATTAAAAGCTGTAATGTTAATAAGTATTCAAACTCTTTGATATGGCAAGCCTAAATAAGTTCAGGAATATATACTTGCTTAATTAACAAGTTACATAATAAGTTACAGTGTTTTAACATGATTTTTGAATGACTACCTCATCTCTGTACCGCACACATACAATTATCTGTAAGCTGAGCAGGGAATTTCAAACACAGACTCAACCACAAAGACCAGGGAGGTTTTCCAATGCATCGCAAGGAAGGTCACATATTGGTAGAATAAAATAAAAATAAAACAGACATCGAATCTCCCTTTGAGCATCGTCACGATATTTATTACATTTTGGATGGTGTATCAATGCACCTTCACTACAAAAATACCGGTGTCCTTCCTAACTCAGTTGCTGGAGAGGAAGAAAACTATTCAGAGATTTCACCATGAGGCCAATAAAAAATATTCCAAAATCAAATCAAATCAAATTTTATTTGTCACATACACATGGTTAGCAGATGTTAATGCGAGTGTAGCGAAATGCTTGTGCTTCTAGTTCCGACAATGCAGTAATAACAAGTAATCTAACTAACAATTCCAAAACTACTGTCTTGTACACAGTGTAAGGGGATAAAGAATATGTACATAAGGATATATGAATGAGTGATGGTACAGAGCAGCATAGGCAAGATACAGTAGATGGTATCGAGTACAGTATGTACAAATGAGATGAGTATGTAAACAAAGTGGCATAGTTTAAAGTGGCTAGTGATACATGTATTACATAAGGATACAGTCGATGATATAGAGTACAGTATATACGTATGCATATGAGATGAATAATGTAGGGTAAGTAACATTATATAATGTAGCATTGTTTAAAGTGGCTAGTGATATATTTACATCATTTCCCATCAATTCCCATTATTAAAGTGGCTGGAGTTGAGTCAGTGTCAGTGTGTTGGCAGCAGCCACTCAGTGTTAGTGGTGGCTGTTTAACAGTCTGATGGCCTTGAGATAGAAGCTGTTTTTCAGTCTCTCGGTCCCAGCTTTGATGCACCTGTACTGACCTCGCCTTCTGGATGATAGCGGGGTGAACAGGCAGTGGCTCGGGTGGTTGATGTCCTTGATGATCTTTATGGCCTTCCTGTGACATCGGGTGGTGTAGGTGTCCTGGAGGGCAGGTAGTTTGCCCCCGGTGATGCGTTGTGCAGACCTCACTACCCTCTGGAGAGCCTTACGGTTGAGGGCGGTGCAGTTGCCATACCAGGCGGTGATACAGCCCGCCAGGATGCTGTCGATTGTGCATCTGTAGAAGTTTGTGAGTGCTTTTGGTGACAAGCCGAATTTCTTCAGCCTCCTGAGGTTGAAGAGGCGCTGCTGCGCCTTCTTCACGATGCTGTCTGTGTGAGTGGACCAATTCAGTTTGTCTGTGATGTGTATGCCGAGGAACTTAAAACTTGCTACCCTTTCCACTACTGTTCCATCGATGTGGATAGGGGGGTGTTCCCTCTGCTGTTTCCTGAAGTCCACAATCATCTCCTTAGTTTTGTTGACGTTGAGTGTGAGGTTATTTTCCTGACACCACACTCCGAGGGCCCTCACCTCCTCCCTGTAGGCCGTCTCGTCGTTGTTGGTAATCAAGCCTACCACTGTTGTGTCGTCCGCAAACTTGATAATTGAGTTGGAGGCGTGCGTGGCCACGCAGTCGTGGGTGAACAGGGAGTACAGGAGAGGGCTCAGAACGCACCCTTGTGGGGCCCCAGTGTTGAGGATCAGCGGGGAGGAGATGTTGTTGCCTACCCTCACCACCTGGGGGCGGCCCGTCAGGAAGTCCAGTACCCAGTTGCACAGGGCGGGGTCGAGACCCAGGGTCTCGAGCTTGATGACGAGCTTGGAGGGTACTATGGTGTTGAATGCCGAGCTGTAGTCGATGAACAGCATTCTCACATAGGTATTCCTCTTGTCCAGATGGGTTAGGGCAGTGTGCAGTGTGGTTGAGATTGCATCGTCTGTGGACCTATTTGGGCGGTAAGCAAATTGGAGTGGGTCTAGGGTGTCAGGTAGGGTGGAGGTGATATGGTCCTTGACTAGTCTCTCAAAGCACTTCATGATGACGGATGTGAGTGCTACGGGGCGGTAGTCGTTTAGCTCAGTTACCTTAGCTTTCTTGGGAACAGGAACAATGGTGGCCCTCTTGAAGCATGTGGGAACAGCAGACTGGTATAGGGATTGATTGAATATGTCCGTAAACACACCGGCCAGCTGGTCTGCGCATGCTCTGAGGGCGCGGCTGGGGATGCCGTCTGGGCCTGCAGCCTTGCGAGGGTTAACACGTTTAAATGTCTTACTCACCTCGGCTGCAGTGAAGGAGAGACCGCATGTTTTCGTTGCAGGCCGTGTCAGTGGCACTGTATTGTCCTCAAAGCGGGCAAAAAAGTTATTTAGTCTGCCTGGGAGCAAGACATCCTGGTCCGTGACTGGGCTGGATTTCTTCCTGTAGTCCGTGATTGACTGTAGACCCTGCCACATGCCTCTTGTGTCTGAGCCGTTGAATTGAGATTCTACTTTGTCTCTGTACTGGCGCTTAGCTTGTTTGATAGCCTTGCGGAGGGAAAAGCTGCACTGTTTGTATTCGGTCATGTTACCAGACACCTTGCCCTGATTAAAAGCAGTGGTTCGCGCTTTCAGTTTCACACGAATGCTGCCATCAATCCACGGTTTCTGGTTAGGGAATGTTTTAATCGTTGCTATGGGAACGACATCTTCAACGCACGTTCTAATGAACTCGCACACCGAATCAGCGTATTCGTCAATGTTGTTATCTGACGCAATACGAAACATCTCCCAGTCCACGTGATGGAAGCAGTCTTGGAGTGTGGAGTCAGCTTGGTCGGACCAGCGTTGGACAGACCTCAGCGTGGGAGCCTCTTGTTTTAGTTTCTGTCTGTAGGCAGGGATCAACAAAATGGAGTCGTGGTCAGCTTTTCCGAAAGGGGGGCGGGGCAGGGCCTTATATGCGTCGCGGAAGTTAGAGTAACAATGATCCAAGGTCTTTCCACCCCTGGTTGCGCAATCGATATGCTGATAAAATTTAGGGAGTCTTGTTTTCAGATGTTTCAGAAAACATGCATCCTGTTTGCAAAAATGCACTAAAGTAATATTGCAAATAAATAAGGAAAAGCAATTAACTTTTTGTCTTGAATACAAAGTGTTTTGTTTGGGGCAAATCAATACAACACATTACTGAGTACCACTCTCTGTATTTCAAGCGTAGTGGTGGCTGCATAGTTAGGCGTATGCTTGTAATCGGACTGCTGTTTTTCAGTATAAATAATATATAGAATTGAGCTAAGGTAAAATCCTCGAAGAAAACTTGGTTCAGTCTGCTTTCCAACAGACACTGGGAGATTAATTCACCTTTCAGTCGGACAAAAACCTAAAACACAAGGCCAAATCTACACTGGAGTTGCTTACCAATAAGATAGTGGATGTTCCTGAGTGGCCTAGTTACAGTTTGGACTTACATCTACTTGAAAATATATGGCAAGACCTGAAAATGGTTGTCTAGCAATTGTCAAAAACCAATTTGACAAAAAAATGAAAATAATAATGGGCAAATGTTACACATTCCAGATGTGGAATACTCTTAGAGGCTTACCCAGAAAGACTCACAGCTGTAATCGCAGCCACAAATGATCTTACAAAGTATTGACTCATGGGTTGTGAATACTTATGTAAATGATATATTTCAGTCTCTCTCTCACTAATTGGTTGTACATTGTGTACACACATAATATTATAATTAGGATTTCAGTTTGTGTGTGTGTTATGAGGTTAGGTACATGAGAGTTAGTCTGAAGTCTTTACCATTCAAACGCACCCAATATCTGCGGTGCTGCTCGGGGCAATGTCATCTCGCTGAGTCTACCTGTAGCCCTTTCCTACAGTCAAATTACCTCGTGGCTTCATGGGTGGAATGTTATTAATATTGAGGAATGCTTTTCCAACAGTCTTGAAGGAGTTCCCACATATGCTGATTACTGCTTTTCCTTCATTCTGTGGTCCAACTCATCCCAAACCATCTCAATTGGGTTGAGGTCGGGTGATTGTGGAGGCCAGGTCATCTGATGCAGCACTCCATCATCCTTCTTGGTCAAATAGCCCTTACACAGCCTGGAGGTGTGTTTTGGGTCCTTGTCCTGTTGAAAAACAAATTATAGTCCCACTAAGCACAAACCAGATGGGATGGTGTATCGCTGCAGAATGCTGTGGTAGCCATGCTGGTTAAATGTGCCCTGAATTCTAAATAAATCACTGACAGTGTCACCAGCAAAGCACCCCCACACCATCACACCTCCTCTTCCATGCTTCATGGTGGGAACCACACGTGAAGATCATCCGTTTACCTACTCTACGTCTCACAAAGAGAGACTTCAAAGTTCTTAAAATTTTCTGGATTGACTGACCTTCATGTCTTAAAATAATGATGGATTGTCATTTGTCTTTGCTCATTTGAGCTATTCTTGCCATAATATGGACTTGGTCTTTTACCAAGTAGGGATATCTTCTGTATAACCTTGTCACAAAACAACTGATTGGCTCAAACACATTAAGAAGGAAAGAAATTCCACAAATTAACTTTTAACAAGGCACACCTGTTAATTGAAATGCATTCCAGGTGACTACCTCATGAAGCTGGTTGAGAGAATGCCAAGAGTGTGAAAATCTGTCTTCAAGGCAAAGGTGGCTACTTTGAAGAATCTCAAATATAAAATATATTTTGATTTATTTAACACTTTTTTGGTTACTACATGATTCCATATGTGTTATTTCATAGTTTTGTAATTTATGTAATACATTTCCTCTATCTTCTTTTTTTTGAAGTCCATAACCATGTGTGTGAGGTGTATACTTGTGTTTCAAAGTAGATTTATTTAAGAATCACTCTGTGTTAGCCTGATTTAGCCCAGTGCAGTGAAAGGTTACATTTTAAAGTACATCTCAATGTGACCCGCAGATTCAGAAGCTTGAAGCTCCATCAGAAATAAAAGCTTGAAACCTCATTAGATTTCTGCCCCTCAAAAAACTCAAACTTAAACATAATTCATAATGGTTTGTATTGTATTTATTTAATTTAGTTTTGGAGTCAAAGATAGTAGTTTTAGTATAGTTGTTGTTTAAGAAAAATGTGTTTATTAATTATTATGTTTCAGTTTACTAAATCGTTTTTTGATGAATAGATTTAATTTCACCCTTGACACACACACACACACACACACACACACACACACACACACACACACACACACACACTTGCACTCGATCCCCACCATCACCCTTACACACCCCAGCAGCTGACCCTAGGAGGTCCCCATACAGGGTAGTGGGGTAGGTTGGGGAGGGTGAGGTGGGGAAGGTTGGGGAGGGCAGTGTAGTTTGGGGAGGGAGGAGGTGCGGTCGGTTGGGCCACGGTACTGGCTGTCAGCAGCTGCCCCCTGGCATGCAGGGAATCTTCCCCCCGATGGGAGGATGGGGTCAGGCAGCAGGTGCAGGGTGATCCTCAGACACCTCCTGAATTTCCCAGACGCTCACACCTGATGTTTTCACCTGACTGACCAAGGCACCCAAAATAACAACCTGTTTGTTGTCTGTTGGCCTGCATCTGTCCGTCGGTCTGTCGTTCATTCCTGTGGAGGTCTAGTTGGTAACTTTGGTACAAGTGGCCGAAGCCTCACCGACCAGGGACCATGGTGAGCTGCAGACCTGATATTTGATATTTTGCTTGAGCCTGCCTGAAGTGCCAGATGGGTAGTTTTGCTGTTTTGGGACTATTCAATTGGTTCATTAAGCTAGGCAAGCTCAATCAAGCACAGATAAAGTATTTAAAATGATATCAAATAGTATTTGAACCCAGGTCTGGTGAGCTGAGCTTTACTGAGAGCCTGTAGAAAGAAAGGTAATTGATCATAGTTAGGGTTAGGTCATCGAGGGCCACCTAGAGGGCTTCACACAGAATGTACCACCCAAAAGAGTTCAGAGTTCACTACAGCAGACAGCAGATGGTATTGTTGGGTATGGAGTTACACTTGAAGCATTCTGCTTGTTGTTTATTTGCTCTGGAGGTTTGCGTCCACACTAGTCAGGCCGCAACCTGTTTGTCCCTTTATTATCTTAAGAACACTTCCGTTAAACAGCTGTTGTTCTTGTTTTATGGGGTATTAGTAACAGTACTAAGCAGTATCCGCTCAAGGATTCAGATTACAAAACCATTTGGTTTAGGCCTACAAATGCACAAGGCCTGCAATTCTCCCCTATGGTTTGAAATGTTATAGAGCTGAAGCAATTTACTGAAGCAATTTACTGAAGCAATTTTGATCATGTCTTAAGGCCAAATATACAAAATATCCCAACATTAGACCTTTCTAGCCTTTGCCTATAAGTCTGCTCCATTGTAAGGCAATAGGTGTAACTCCTAAAAAGAACGATAGTGATTTACCGGTTTTCAGCGAATGTTTGTGAAACTCAATGTTGTTTATTCTCCTTGAGCTCCCTCTGTGGAAACTTGTCATGTAATGTTTTCTAACATTATAGAGCTTTCCTACGGCTCCTTAAGGCACTTCTCTTATAAGTTAGTGTATCCACTTTATATGAGTCTGAATGAAAAGGACCCATGTCAGTCATTTCACTGACTGCCATTTATGCCCCCCCCCCCCCTTCTACTTTGTGTTTCAGTTTTTTCTGGCAGCCCAAGGGGGATGGGAGTAAAGTGTTATTCTTCCACAAACAAAGTGAAATCTTAAACCTATCATTTGGTACTGAGAACCGTTGCGTTCAGGTTTTAGGCTACTGGCACGGTCTCTACGGTCTCTCCACTAAACAAATCACGAAAGTACTGAAAAAATGTATGCAGATGGATCATTTCTTTAGAGCTTTAGCATGAAAGCCACAATATTGTTGCAGATTGAGGTGAGCCAAAACCGTGTTATTTGGGCAGAGAGAAGGCCGGTTAAATGATGCGTGATGCAGAGTACATGCATGTTACAGCCCTCAATGGTGCGGAATGATGGAATAAAGCCTCTGCCTTAGCATGATGGATCTCTCTCTCCCATCACACAGGCAACAGCTTTATCACAGGACAGGGAGCCGTCCGCCGTGTTTTCCACAAAAGAGAAAAAAAGAGGATGGGGAGAGTGGGGGGGGGGGGGGGGAGAACCCAGATCTTTGGAAAGCCTGGGAACTAATAAAAAGAAGGAAGCCCTCAACTCTTGAGTGTTCTGTTTTCCGTTTTGACCGTAATACATTTCTCTGAAATGACTTTGCCACACATCCAATATGTCCAGCTTTTTGGCACAGTTTTTGGAGTGCCTGTCAAAATTAACAGCAGTTTAGTCGGTTAAATAATGACTCCTCAAAAGGTTACAAGTCCACAGTTCCTTAACCACCTCTGCAGTGAAGTCTTGTTGCTCTCTTCCTCTCCACTTTACTTATTAATCTGTTTAAACATGAAAACAACACACTCTCTTCTTGGTGCCTCCCTGCTCTCTACCTCTCTCCCCTCAGCCTCCCTGCTCCACACCTCTCTCCCCTCAGCCTCCCTGCTCGATCGGCAGCCTGAATGCTGACATACTTGCCATGTGTGTGTTATCTGCAGCCGTCCATGTTGCGATAGAATGTTTCCAAACCAACCTTCCCTTTTCCCTCCTGCTCCAGAGGGGCACGTGAAGAGCCAAACAGGCTCTCTGGCAGAGTCTAGATCTCCCCTGCTCCTGTCTGCAGACCAGACTCTGCCAGAGCATGGAGAGAAGATGAACACACTCTATACCTCAGATAGACAGACACCGCACAACATCTACCTAATGTGTGAGCACAATAGAGATAAACCTTAAAGGAAGTCTTGTCACATAACCTGTACTGTAGGTATATACACTGAGTGTACAAAACATTAGGAACACCTTCCTAATATTGAGTATATTGATATCCTCCCTTTTGCCCTCAGAACAGCCTCAATTTGTCAGGGCATTCCACCGGGATGCTGGCCCATGTTGATTCCAATGCTTCCCACAGTTGTGTCATGTTTCCTCGATGTCCTTTGGGTGGTGGACCATTCTTGATACACACAGGAAATGGTTGAGCGTGAAAAATCAGTTCTTGACACACTCAAACCGGTTCGCCTTGCTGTACTTAGCTGTATCAGTCATCTTGGGGAGACAATAAACCTGTTTTCATTGTGACTGAAATTCAGCTCACCCTGGACTACCATCAAATCAGTTGCGAACCTTCTGATCCTGCCTGTTTTACTGATTGATGTCTCATTTACAACCGTCTAATGTGCAGAAGCCAAGTAAAGAACGGTAGAGAGGACTTTTGTGAAAGAAACAGAACATGCAGGAGATTAGGGTTTGGCAGTGCTATAGTTGCTTGGCCAGAAACCCTGCAGATTGTCTAATACGGGCTGCATCCCAGGGGTGCCATTTGGGATGCAGTCATGGGCTAATAATGTAGCAAGAGAACGAGGAGAGAAAGACGAAGTGGAGTTTAATCTGTCCTGAAAGACATTTCATAGAACAGAAGCATCATAGAATCATTACATTTGTGGTTTCTAAAAGAGGTACCTGAGTTTCTCTCAAGCAGGAACCCAGCTGTTCAAACATGTGTTTTACACAATACGTATTGTATTACTGTACGGGACTGTAAGAAAATACGTCTGCTTGTTAGAAGAGACAGTCAGTCGTATTAAGTGCCCTATGGTAGGGCTCATCAACTAGATTCAGCCGCGGGCTGATTGTTTCTTGAGCGGATGGTCTGGGGCCGGAACATAGTTTGTAGACTGCAAATTGACAGCAAGAAGCACACACAGATATAACATTTAAAACCTAGCTTACATTTGTATACGATCACACAACTCTCTATTATGCGTGGGAATACTTGGGAATAGATTTCCAGAATTAAAATCACTTGGAGCCAATTTCCTGGTGTTTTTACTGTATTTTATGTCCAACAATGACATTTGCTTAGAAATAAAACCAAATGCAGCCCGCGGGCCGCGAGTTGGGGACCCTGCCCTATTGAGCGCTTTGTAATAATGCCCCTGAGAAAGGCAGTTAACTTACTGTTTCCCGGGCGCCGATGACGTGGATGTCGATTAAATTAGCCCCCCGCACCTCTCTAATACTATACTGTAGGGTAAAATGAGATACGCTGCCTTCAGAAAGCAGTCATACCCCTTGACTTTTTCCACATCTTCTTGTGTTACAGCCTGAATTTAAAATGGATTCAATTTAGATTTTTGGTCACTGGCCCACACACAATACCCCATAATATCAAAGTGGAATTATGTTTTTCTATATTTTTACAAAATAATGAAAAAAATGAAAAGCTGAAAAGTCTTGAGTCAATAAGTATTCAGCCACCTTCTTATGGCAAGCTTAAATAAGTTCAGGAGTAAACATTTACTTAACAACATTTACTTAACAATGATGAACAACCAATTTGACAGAGCTTGAAGAATTTTGAAAAGAATAATGGGAAAATATTGTACAATCCAGGTGTGCAAAGCTCTGAGACTTAACCAGAAAGACACAGCTGTAATCACTGCCAAAGGTGATTCTAACATGTATTTATTCAGGGGTGTGTATGTAAATGAGAAATTCTGTATTTCATTTTCAATACATTTGCAAACATTTCTATAAACATGTTTTCACTGTCAATGTGGGGTATTGTGTGTAGCCTCTTATGAACCATTCTGATCTCGTGGGCATACATTCATACATTCTGTTTTCACCACTGTAATGCGTGTAGATGGGTGATAGAGAAATACCTATTTCATTCATGTTGCATTCAGGCGGTAACACAACAAAATGTGGACTAAGTCAAGGGGTATCAATACTTTCTGAAGGCTCTGTATGTCAGTGAGAGGTTTGTATATAGGGCTACGTTTACTATTAATATTACTATTAATATCTCATACATTCGTTCACTCACACAACCAAGATTGCAATCACAACAGCTCTGTTTCTGCTTAAGTCTTTGTATTATTTATTTCTCTGCAAGATACAGTAAATAAATATGGCCGCTCTTTACTGACTGCCACCAGTGTCATACTGCTGCTTGATGAAAGAGATGGAAAGTGTTTGAAAATGAGTGTACCACCTCCGTACCAGTTTATTGATAGATGGAGTGCAGCAGCTCGGCCCGGCCATTTTGCATAAAGAAGTAGGGAGGATCGGAGGATAGAGGGTGTGTGTGCATGTGTGTGTGTGTGTGTGTGTGTGCGTGTGCGTGTGTGTGTGTGTGTGTGTGTGTGTGTGGTGATTCAGGGTCTATCTGGCTCCGAGGAAGTGATTGATACGCCCACAGTGAAGCATGGGGGAAGCCACCCAGTAATTCAATTAATCTTAACCTGAACAGTGTAATTGCTAATGTAACTAGCCCTGACTGTACATTAGGCTGAGGCATGGGGAGATTGCTGCTGTCACAAGAGCATGTAGCTGTACCTGGACGGTGATAGAGAGAAGGAACATCTTCAATGTTCCAAAGTTTCAGAACAAAAGAGGTTCTTTCTCCAGTGTGATTGGGCTATAGCTTCTCTCCATCTCTGCTTTCTCCTAAAGATGAGGATTTGCATGCTAATGAATGAAGCTGGGATCAGACCGCAAGACTTGGATTGGCTGTGATACATACTGCAGAGAAATGAAGAGAAAAAAACTTTAGGGAAAAAATAATGAATATGGGGAATGTTATCTCTGTACAGATTGTCATTCTATAGTTCAAGTGAGCATGATCATTATGTGAAATTAAGTGTAGGCTAGTTGTCCCTTTGAAACTAGCTGCCAGTTAATAAAGCACTGACTAGTGCTAACATGGCTTAATGGTGTGGTCCATAATATGTTGGTTGTCATGGAGAATACATGCCAACACATGGAGAACACATGCAAACTCATGAAATACATTTTCCTTTGTTATTCTTTTGTGTTCGACCTCCATCGTTTCCTGACCCCTTGTGTCTTGACATCAAATGCTTTAAACCACCTGAAAATCCTTTGAATATCCCTGCTGATATTGATTATATTATTTTGATTGTAAAACAATGATTCTAAGGTGCTGACCCCTAGAGACAGGAAGAGAGGGCGTTTTTATGAGCTGGTTTTTATGCATCCTCTTGACACTGGACACCTTGAGAATGACAGATAAATCACGTTTGTAGTAAAATCTCCAAATGTGCCCTCTTGTGTCCCATTCATTCTCTCATCTCACACATTTCCACCTATCAACTCTAATTCTGATCTGTAGTGGCTCCCTGTCACGGTCGTCGTAAGGAATGGACCAAGGTGCAGCGTGGTAGGCGTACATTTTCCTTTTAATAATATGAACACCGAACAAAACAACAAAAGCACAAACTAAACATGCCGCTATCTTGTGTGCACACAGGCAACTATCTGTAGACAAGATCCCACAAAGCACAATGGGAGAATGGCTACCTAAATATGATCCCCAATCAGAGACAACGACAAACAGCTGCCTCTGATTAGGAACCATATCAGGCCACCATAGAAAGACCCACCCTAGTCACTATCACGCCCCAACCAACACAAAGAATAAACAGCTTTCTATGGACAGGGTGTCACACTCCCACCACAATTCCACCCACCACCACCTCCCCAAACACACCACCATCCATTATTACTTCAGCCACTTAGGTGAGCTGCATTATTGTCCATGTTCCAGAGCTTAGACATTGCTGATGCCTGACAGATCTTGCAGTGCCTGGATAGTTGTTTAAGTATCAGCTAGCCACATCATATCTTATAGCAATCTGTCAATCGATGACACAGTCGATAACGTGGCAGGCAACCTTTGGTTGTTGCGTCGCCTCGCCTCAGCTGTGGAACGCGACCCATTCACTAGATGCTGTGATCATGTCCACCACTCCCTCCTACACATTTCAGAATTCCCCACCCAGGAAACAAATACAGTGTAGGGTGAAGTTGTCCTAGACACTGATCTTGGGTCAGTTTAAAATTGTCCCTTCTAATGGTTAAGGTTAAGATTGGGGGAGGGAAAACTGATCATTGATCTATACCTTAGGGAAACTTCACATACTACATGCCACCATCACAAAATGGCATCCTCTTGGTCTCTACTTGGACAAACCTTAAGAAAACAGTGGGGACAGGACATCAATCTGTATACTCACACATTTACATCCATCCATAGACCTTTACCTCATAATTATGTTGTGTACTGTAAACTCATTAATTGTGCCATGCCCTCATGGGTCACGGCCTAGTCAAGTCCTAGTAAGTTTTAGGGATACGTGCGAGACAAACACAGTACGGCCCCCCTGTTCATCTCAGATGAGGAAGTAGTGATAGCAGTCCTCCCTTTGTCCTGAGGCCTGAAGAGAGGACAGACTATAGACAAACTATAGTATTTATTGCTGCTGGTTGGGTCATGACGATTTATGACCCCTCTAATCGCTCAGCAAAATGGCTTCCTGCTTCCTGTTTCCTCCCTGTTGTTTACTGGACGGCAACCGGCCGGCGGGTCACCATCAGAAGTGATTTATTTTAATTTGCTTATCTGTTTAATTGATGTCCCCCCCCCCCCCCCCCGGCCCTGATGATGTTAATTTCATTACACAAACAATTTAGAGAAGTTTTATTAACGCAAATGAGAGTTCAGGGCTCCTCACTGCTGTTCCCATGTTGTTCCCACACGTTGAGGGCCTTGGTCGTTCCTCACGTCGACACACACACACACACACACCATTCTGCACTGTTCCTTGCATTCCTTTACAGAAAAAACACATGATTTCACATATGGAAAATCGCATGATTTCACATGAAATTTCACGTTTTTGTTTTTTCACTTCGCATGTGATCACTTTTTCACATGTGTAGTTTCATGATATCACATGTTGCTTTACATTAACTTCACATGAGATCATATGAGATCACATGAAGACGTGTTTTTGGAAGACTTCACGTGTTGATGTGAAATTCATGTGGTTTTTCAGCAAGGCCTTGTCCTAGGGTCATTAATAACCAACTCCCTATCACAGAGGGAAGAACGTAAGGAGGGAAGGAATCTCATTATTTGTCTGTCTATTTATCTCTTAGATAAGTATTTCTCTCTGGCAGTAAATGGAATGTACCCCTTTCTGTGGAATTATAATGAAGGAGGAGAGAAATGGAAAAAGAGTCTTACAAACACTTCCCATGTGTCAAACAGCATATATAGTTACTCTGTATGAAAGTCCAATGTGTTGTTTCATATTGGAAACTAAGGGAAATTAGAAGTGAGTGAGTAGTGAGTAACTGAATAAAAGCCAGGAAATCACTTGGCCGAGGTCAAATATATTATTCTCACTTCCTTGGTAACGGTAGAATTGCTTACAGTAAAAAAAAAAAGTCTAAATCCAATTATTTTGCAATAATAAATAGAATATTTTTAATCAAATTGTTGAGTTTGCATTGTTATCTTTGTCATGAAGCAGATTTTTTCATAGCTGGTTATTACATTTATATTACAGTGGTTGGAGAGAGAGATGATTTTTTATTGCTTATCAGCAGTGAGGGTCTTGGGAAATGTAATTGTGCATTTTTCTGTGAAAAAAAATGTGCCTCTCATTGGACCTCCGTAAAGCTAGAATCCTTAATTGCTACATCCATTTTTGGACCAATAAATTAATGTTTTACTCCAATGTTTGTAAACTATGTAAATGTAAACAAATACAGTATAGCCTCAAAATATGGTTAAACTATAATTGTGATATCATGGTTGGTCAGTCCTTGATATTGTGTTTGTATCGTTTCACACCTTATTGAGTTGTAATTGAGCTTTGATTAATCAATCAATGGTTTATTTAGATTTAGAACATTCACCATTATTCACATTATCTCATTACGGACGGTCCGTCTTGAGAAGCTCAGTATTGATTAGGTTGTAAGGATCCACCCCAACCATTGATTTGTTTGCCTGTTATTATCACAATATAAGGATTCAACATTTCAATCACAACCAGAACTTTGAGAGAGAGAGAGAGAGAGAGAACGCAGAGAGAGTGCAGAGAGAGAGAGTGCAGAGAGAGAAAGCGCAGAGAGAGAGAAAGCGCAGAGAGAGAGAGAGCGCAGAGAGAGAGAGCGCAGAGAGAGAGAGAGAGAGAGAGGACTCATCTTAGCCAAATGGTCAGACTAGTGTTTCAGGTGCAGTAGTAGTCCCCAAAGCATGATACCTGCCACTCCTTCACCCCCTACTCACACACACTGCTTCACTGGCCAGTGGATGTTTCTGACATACCATTCATTACATCATATTATTTTCCACTTAGCCAGCACCAGTTCCTTTCACTGCCCTGTTTATGGTGTTCAATTTATTTTCTCTTTCTGCTATCCAACTGGCTTCTACTTTAACAGAGGTCTGCTGGGCTCAAACCCACCAGGCTTTCCCTAGCCCACAAACCTTTTGTGGTACTCCTGCTCATGTTGTAGGGCCCTTGTTCATTTCTATCTCTCCCTGGTGATTACCTCAATGGACATTATAGCAGAAGTGACCTTTAAAAGATGCATTGAGTCACATGCACAAAGAAACACATACAGTACACATGTGGGTGTGCATACACACAGTAGGGCACATACTGTACAAACACATGCACAGCTAGTTAGCAGCACAAACATAAACACTCATGTACACATGCACACAATCCCAAAGACTTACCACCGGCCTGGACGTTATTTGTCCAGTTAGAGCCAGTCAGTTGTACAACTGAATGCCTTCAACTGAAATGTGTCTTCCGCAGTTAACCCAACCCCTCTGAATCAGAGAGGTGCACACCACAGATAAAGCCTACCATGCAAGGTACTACCCAGAAGCACTTGTTCCAATAGTGTATGCATTCTGCATGTTTAGTGTTTACTATTTAAAGGATGGAACACTAATGTGAATCTAAATGGGACTGAAAGTGGCTTGTCATATGTTCAATTCATTTGTCATGAATATGAACACTGTTAATAGGAATATGCATTCTGTTCCTGTTTTCCCGAGCTCTACTTGGTAACCTCATTTTCCTCGAATGATCTTGTACCACCCAGCTCATCCACATACATTTTTTTTTCTAATAGCAGTTTTGATGCTGCATATTTATTCATGGCATGGGAGTATACTTTTTGGTAAGGAAGACGCATCAGTCATTCAAGGCTGGCAGAGTTTGACTCAATAACACTGAAAATATTCACACATTATGACTCTCCTCAATGTTAATGTATTTTAGGATGATTACATCGATGTGAAAAATGGAAAACTAACACCCTGATTGATAATATGAATCATCAAGACGCTGTCCCCTCCTTCTTGAACGCCTCATTAAGCATCCCCCTGGCAACATATAGCAGTGTGTGTGTGCGTGTGTGTCTGTGTGTGTGTGTGTGTGTGTGTGTGTGTGTGTGTGTGTGTGTGTGTGTGTGTGTGTGTGTGTGTGTGTGTGTGTGTGTGTGCGTGTGTGTGTGTGCGTGCACGTACAATCACCTGCTCACCAGAGATCAGGGTGTGTGTGGGCTGGGTTGGTAATCAGACAGCCTGGGGAGAATTAGGACATTAGTTACTGGACAGATAACACAGGCAGACAGCTGCAGGGGTTAGCTGCTCCTATAACACCGTACTGAAATAGAGAGCAGACCTGCTGGTATAGGAATGAAGGGAAACATCCCTCATGCAGATAACTGTTCATCTATCGCCTAGTAGGTCATGTTTAGAACCCTGTCAATTTGTATTTCATTTGTGCTGCGAGGGTTAACCCTTAGATTCTGGTGCAGGGCATGAGAGCTAAAGTGTACGTTTTTTGGTTCGTTTTTTTGTGGCTATTTTACAGGGGGTTCTTCTTTATGTGGCAGGTCTGCAGAGAAACTCACAATCCTGTCTATCTGTTGTTTGCAGAGAGAAAAACCTCAGCTCTACACGATGCCCATTATGTCCCTAAACCCTGAACACAACAATGAAGCTTTACCCTATAATTCACTTCTATTTCCATATCCATCTCACAGCGGGTTGACAGGCTGAAACATCAGCACATATTGTCAACAGCTTCTCAGACGATTTACACATGCTGTTACTTACACTCCATATTATTTTACACTCTTAGTTTCAAACCCTACTCTCAGTTGAGGTTACCTACAGTCTAGGTTTGGTCTGGGGAGGCGGTGGTGTTGTTCCTGTTACATTGGCTACGCCCCAAGTGGCACCCTATTTCCTATATAGTGCACTAACTTTGACCAGGGCCCATTGTGCATACTTTTGACTAGAGCCCCATGGCCTTACATAGGGAATAGGGTGCCATTTGGGATGCATGCATGGTCAGTTTAGCATGCCGACAGGGCGCTGGGGCTTCCAGGTTCTTACCAGGGTCTATTGAGTCTGTCTGTTGGGCTGGAGCCCAGTCAACCGCTGCCCGGCCCTGCTTTAGCCATTTGAGTCATTTCTAGAGTAGACTTGTTCTGCCCCTCATCTCTCTCCGCTCCTTTCAACACCATCTCCCTCATCTCCTCCCTGTCTTCTGCCTCTATTGACATGACTTACTGTTAGCATTAGATTGTGTGCAACTTGTGCTGATAGCAAGCAAGGTTCCCGCTCTCTTACTTCATAATCACCTGTTCGTTATGCACAGCGACGGCGCCGTTAGCTCCCACTGCCTCGACAGAACGAAACGAGGTGCTTTAAGTTCCATTTTCCCCGGGCTATTTACTTAATGGATAATGCAGGGGGCTCAGAATGGAAATCGTGCATCCGACCATGTCGTTAACCCTTCTCGTCTCCCCCACCACTGGCAACCCACCATACAATGCTAGCTACATTTACATCTCAGAATAAATCATTTTAGTAAGTCGTTCTTATTACCCCATCTCTCTCTCTCTGTCTCTCTCTCCCTGTCTCTCTCTCTCTGTATCTCTCTCTCTCTCTATCGGTGGCTTGGTGAAAACCTAGAGAGAGGATACAAGCCTGTCGTGTGTGTAATGAGTTTATGTCGAGAGAAGCGATAAGAAGCCGGTTTTAGACATGCTAATCTGAACCCCTCTCCAGAGCATCTTCTAGAAGGAGTGATGGCAGGATGGAGGGGAGGGTGGAGGGATAGAGGGGGATGGAATATGAGGGGGTGGAGGGTGAGGAGTGGGGGATGGAGGGTGAGGAGTGGGGGGATAGAGGGTGTGGAGTGGGAGGATGGAGGGAGAGAGATAGAGAGAGAGGGGTGAGGGATGGTAAGGGCTCGGGGTGCCTGCTGTGTTTTGGCACACAGATGAGGAGTGTGATGTGATGCTGCCAGTTCCTCTTTGTATTCTCAGGGCTCAGAGAGTGGGAAGGGGGAGCAAGAGTGAGAGGGGGGAAGGGGGGGGGGCAGAGAGAGAGGGGATGAGGGAAAGAGAGGGGATGAGGGAAACAGCAGGAGGGAGGAGGAAGAAGAGAGAGAGATAGAGAGATGGAGGGGGAAAGGGAAGGAGAAAGGGAGAGCAAGAGAGAGAAAGAACAGACAGAGAACAGAGAGATCATGAAGACAGTGTAATCAGTTTAACACCTCTCACTCCTTGCAGTGCCTGATGACTCTCATCCCTTAAGCCCCCCCCCCCCCTTCAATAAACACTAACTCGAACAGATGGGCTATGGGCTGATGTGCAATATGTTATCTCAACAGTTTTTCCGTTGAGCTAGATACATATTAGCATCTACATCTACAAAGCTCACTTATCAATATCATATTATCTTCAAATCTATAATCTATTGTTGCATTGTGATTGCTGTGGGATTGAAACATGCATGCTCTCTGCTCTGTGACATATGATACACAGAGTAGATTTACACTATCGTGTTATCATTCAGAAAACCTGAAAGAAAAGATAAAGTTTTCTGAGCAAAAAAAATCTACATTTATTCCTACATGTGACAATATGTGATGACTTGATGACAATCCAATGAGGTGCAGAAGTTCTTTCAGGAAGTGGAGCGACTTGAACTCATAGTGTGAGATACATTACTTACAACTTGACAGAAAAATTGATTTACTTGTAGGAACCTTTAAAGAAGCATACTTGATAGGTTTTGAGCATATTTTGTTTTTATTTATATTCAAAAATGTAGTTTTCTTTTTGTTGCCTCAGGCAACGTTGTGCAGTTAGGCTACTTTTCAGGGCAATATTGTGCTCAATGAAAGACATATACATTTATGTAAAATTATGGCCTTAGTTAATGTTTCTGCCAACATATCCACTGACATTCACAGGCAATGGACATATGGACATTCTATCAGAGAAAGTAGCCTAATCGAGCAGTTAGGATCATACACTCTGATAGTGAGGTCAGTAAGCTTGAGGACAGTGACAGTGAGGAAGAACGGACCCCAGAATCAGGTTCGAGAGACAGTGAAATATCTTCTTATGAAAAGAGTTTCTACTATATTTCACTGAATAATTGTACTGAAAATATCAGATTTTCCTTGGTGTTTCAATACCCTAATGGAACAGTGTTGCCCTGAGGCCACAAAAAAAAAGATGGGTGTGGGGAGTAAAAAATATATTTTTATATTATTAATACATGATCAGAAAGCATAAATCTTCCCAAAAATAGGATGGAAAAATATTTTTTATGTAATTGTGTGCGCGGTAGAGGGTTATTGTTGGACATAAAAGACTGTAAAAACACCAGCACATCAGCTCCAAGTGATTTCAGCTTTGAAAATCTGTTCCAAAGTAGACCTATATACAAGGTTTGAAATTATTCTGCTTTTGTCAAATATTATATCTGTTTGGGCTTCTTGAGGTCAATTTGCAGTCAACAAATCATTTGTAATTATGTTCTGGCCCCCTGACCATCCACTCAAGAGAAAATCGGGACTCGGCTGAATCTAGTTTATGATCCCTGACCTGGTATATATTATCTGGTGCACGTATTTTAAAGAAGTGCACTATATAGAGAATAGGGTGCCATTTGGGACGCATAGACCGTTAACTGTAACCTACTACTTTACCAGTAGAGTCTTGGCAGCTCCTTTACTCAACCTCTCCAGGCTGGGATGCTACCTGACTAATTCTGGACTCATCTCCTAACTTTTGAAGAGAACAATGGTTCCTTTTACAAGACCCGAGCTATTTTAGTGAATCCCAGGCTTTTGCAATCAGATCTCTGGGTGCCAGGACCCCTGGGGCTTTCCTCTTGTCAAGTAGCTAACTACGGGCCTCCCAGGTGGTGCAGTGGTCGAAGGCACTGCATCGCAGATGCTAGCTGTGCCACTAGAGATCCTGGACCAGGCTCTGTTGCAGCCAGCTGCGACCAGGAGACCTAGTGTGCGGCGCAAAATTGGCCCAGCATGGTCTGACTTAGGGGAGGGTTTGGCCGGCTGCGGTGTCCTTGTCCCATCGTGCTCTAGCGACTCCTGGGCACATGCACGTTGACATGGTTCAGGTGTACGGTGTTTCCTCCAACACATTGGTGCGGCTGGCTTCCGGGTTAAGGCATTGTGTCAAGAAGCAGTGCGGCTTGGTTGGGTCGTGTTTCGGAGGATGCATGGCTCTTGACCTTTATCTCTCCTGAGTCCGTACGGGAGTTACAGCGATGAGACAAGACTGTAACTACCAATTGGATACTACAAAAATTGTGGAGAAAAAGGGGTAAAAATATATTTTTTATATAACATAAATAGCTAACTACAGTAGTGGTGTGTGGGTTTGTGTGTGTGTTTACTATTTATAGCTAACACTTATTGTTCAACTACTTGATTATTATGAGCAGATTTGCCTGTAGCCCAAACCACGCTTGTGGCAGAGAAAAGGAGGATTCAAATGATAGATGGAGTCAATGTATTGAGCTTTCTACCATATGTGACTAACAGATAAAGTGCAGTCTGAAGCCCTGTCTAATTTATAACCTGGAGCTACACACACACGCACGCACACACACACACACACACACACACACACACACACACACACACACACATAGACACACTTTCACACTCTTCACACACAGACTGCTGCTACTCTGTTTAGTATCTATCCTGATACCTTAGTCACTTTTACCCTTACCTGCATGTAAATATTACCTCAATTACCTCAACTACCTCATACCCCTGCACATTGACTAGATACCGGTACTCCTTGTATATCGCATCGTTATTGTTATTTTATTGTGTTCATTTTTCATTATTTATTTTTTGCAATGTTCTTACTTTTTAACTCTGCATTGTTGGTTATGGGCTCGTAAGTAAGCATTTCACGGTAAAGTCCACACCTGTTGTATTCGGTGCATGTGACAAATACAATTTGATTTGCCGCACACACACTGTCTCTCACACACACACACACACACACACACACACACACACACACACACACACACACACACACACACACACACACACACAAATGGCAACCTGTTCCCTATATATAGTGCACTACTTTTGAGCAGATCCCTATGGGGAACAGGGTGCCATTTGGGACGCAGGCAAGCTATTCCAGGTTCTACTGTTATGTCCTTATTAGAATGTCAAACAGATGCACGTGAAAACAGAATACAATGAAGGTTAGAAAGTAGTTTAGTACTGTTGATTGTAGGTAAGCCAGAGTTTGAATGATACGCAGTTTATCATTATGTGTTTACTGTTTATAAGGGGATGGGGAGAGTGCACAGGGTTTGATAGCGACCACAGTAGGCTAACATAATGGTTGGTTAATAATGTTTTGAATAAATAATGTAATGTAGTGCAGATGTTAATGCCATACACATATAGTATGAATTTACTATCATATAAACTCTTGTAAGGATACTCTTCATACATTTGCAACTACAGTTTAAGTCGGAAGTTTACATACACTTAGGTTGGAGTCATTAAAGCTCGTTTTTCAACCACTCCACAAATTTCATGTTCACAAACTATAGTTTTGGCAAGTCGGTTAGGACATCAACTTTGTGCATGACACAAGTAATTTTTCAAACAATTGTTTACAGACAGATTATTTCACTTATAATTCACTGTATCACAATTCCGGTGGGTCAGAATTTGACATACCATACACTAAGTTGACTGTGCCTTTAAACAGCTTGGAAAATATCAGAAAATTATGTCATGGCGTTAGAAGCTTCTAATTGGCTAATTGACATCATTTCAGTCAATTGGAGGTGTACTTGTGCATGTATTTCAAGGCCTGCCTTCAAACTCAGTGTCTCTTTGCTTGACATCATGGGAAAATCAAAAGAAATCAGCCAAGACCCCAGAAAAAAATGTGTAGACCTCCAAGTCTGGTTCATCCTTGGGAGCAATTTCCAAACGCCTGAAGGTACCACGTTCATCTGTACAAACAAAAGTACGCAAGTATAAACACCATGGGACCACGCAGCCGTCATACCGCTCAGGGAGGAGACGCGTTCTGTCTCCTTGAGATGAACGTACTTTGGTGCGAAAAGTGCAAAATAATCCCAGAACAACAGCAAAAGACCTTGTGAAGATGCTTGAGGAAACAGGTACAAAATTATCTATATCCACAGTAAAACTAGTCCTATATCGACATAACCTGAAAGGCCGCTCAGCAAGGAAGACGCCACTGCTCCTAAACCGCCATTAAAAAGCCAGACTACAGTTTGCAACTGCACATGGGGACAAAGATCGTACTTTTTGGAGAAATGTCCCCTGGTCTGATGAAACAAAAATGGAACTGTTTGGTCATAATGACCATCGTTATGTTTGGAGGAAAAAGGGGGAGGCTTGCAAGCCGAAGAACACCTTCCCAACCATGGAGCACGGGGGTGGCAGCATCATGTTTTGTGGTTGCTTTGCTGCAGGATGGACTGGTGCACTTCACAAAATAGATGGCATCATGAGCGAGGAAAATTCTGTGGACATATTGAAGCAATATCTCAAGACATCAGTCAGGAAGTTAAAGCTTGGTCGCAAATGGGTCTTCCAAATGGACAATGACCCCAAGCATACTTCCAAAGTTGTGGAAAAATGGCTTAACCTCTCTGGGATATGTGGGACGGTAGCGTCCCACCTCGCCAACAGCCAGTGAAAATGCAGGGCGCCAAATTCAAAACAACAAAAATCTTATAATTAAAATTCCTCAAGCATGCAAGTATTTTAAACCATTTTAAAGATAAAATTCTCATTAATCCAGCCACAGTGTCTGATTTCAAAAAGGCTTTACAGCGAAAGCACCACAAACGATTATGTTAGGTCACAGAAAAATTTTCCAGCCAAAGAGAGGAGTCACAAAAAGCACAAATAGAGATCAAATTAATCACTAACCTTTGATGATCTTCATCAGATGACACTCACAGGACTTCATGTTACACAATACATGTATGTTTTGTTTGCTAAAGTGTCACGCCCTGGCCATAGAGAGGCTTTTATTCTCCATTTTGGTTAGGCCAGGGTGTGAATAGGGTGGGCATTCTAGTTTCTTTGTTTCTATGTTTTCTAGTTCTTTGTGTTTTGGCCGGGTGTGGTTCTCAATCAGAGGCAGCTGTCTATCGTTGTCTCTGATTGAGAACCATACTTAGGTAGCCCTTTTTTCCACCTGTTTTTGTGGGAAGTTGACTTTGTTTAGGGCACATAGCCTTTAGCTTTACGGTTTGTTTTTGTAGTGTTTATTGTTTTGTTCGGTGTCATTTTTATTCAATATTGGAAAATGTACGCTCACCACGTTGCACCTTGGTCCTCTTCTTTTAGCAGTTGTGACATAAACGCGTTACGTTCAGTAGTTCTAAAACATGCAGTGATTGTGCAGAGAGCCACATCAATTTACAGAAATACTCATCATAAATGTTGATGAAAATACAACTGTTATACATGGAATTAGAGATATACTTCTCCTTAATGCAAATCTGTGTCAGATTTTTAAAAAATTTTACGGAAAATGTCAACCAATAATCTGAGTACAGCATTCAGACAACAAAGCAGCCAAAAAGATATCCGTCATATTGTGTAGTCAACATTATTCAGAAATAGCATTATAAATATTCACTTACCTTTGATGATCTTCATCAGAATGCACTCCCAGGAATCCCAGTTGTTCGATAAAGTTCATAATTTATGTCCAAATAGCTTCTTTTGTTAGGGTGTTTGGTAAACAAATCCAAACGCGCGTTCAGGTCCAGCCTAACGTCGGACGAAAAGTTCAAAAAGTTATATTACAGTTCGTAGAAACTTGTCAAGCTAAGTATAGAATCAATCTTTAGGATGTTTTTATCATAAATCTTCAAAAATGTTCCAACCGGAGAATTCCATTGTCTGTAGAAAAGCAATGGAACGAGAGCTAACTTTCTCGTGACCGCGCCTCACGAGCCTTTGGCACAGACACGTTGCTCAATCCCCTCTCATTCGCCCCCACTTCACAGTAGAAGCCTCAAACAAAGTTCTAAAGACTGTTAATATCTAGTGGAAGCCTTAGGAAGTGCAATATGACCCCATTTACACTGTATTTTGGAATGGCAAAGAGTTGAAAAATTACAAACCTCAGATTTCCCACTTCCTGTTTGGATTTTTCTCAGGTTTTCGCCTGCCATATGAGTTCTGTTACACTCACAGATATCATTCAAACAGTTTTAGAAACTTCAGAGTGTTTTCTATCCAATACTACTAATAATATGCATATATTAGCATCTGGGACAGAGTAGCAGGCAGTTTACTCTGGGCACCTTATTCATCCAAGCTACTCACTACTGCCCCCCTGTCACCAAGAAGTTAAGGACAACAAAGTCAAGGTATTGGAGTGGCCATTACAAAGCCCTGACCTCAATCCTATAGAAACTTTATCGGCAGAACTGAAAAGCACGTATGAGCAAGGAGGCCTACAAACCTGACTCAGTTACAGCAGCTCTGTCAGGAGGAATGGGCCAAAATTCACCAAACTTATTGTGGGAATCTTGTGGAAGGCTAGCCCAAGGTTTGACCCAAGTTAGCAATTTAAAGCCAATGCTACCAAATACTAATTGAGTGTATGTAAACTTCTGACCCGCTTGGAATATGATGAAAGAAATGAAAGCTGAAATAAATAATTCTCTCTACTATTAATCTGACATTTCACATTCTTAAAATGAAGTGGTGATCCTAACTGACCTAAGACAGGGAATTTTCACTAGGATTAAATGTCAGGAATTGTGAAAAACTAAGTTTAAATGTAATTGCCTAAGGTGTATGTAAACCTCCGACTTCAACTGTATATGAACATGGACAAATCAATGAAGAGTGTTCCCTTTTTTGTACCATTGATTGAGGCATTTTATACAGAATTATACTTGTCTGGTAATAATGTCCTAGCCTGGGTACCAGACATGTTTGTTCTGACATTCCACTCTAAGGAGTGGCAAGGAGTGGAATGTCAGCACAAACAGGTCTGGTACCCAGGCTAATAAAATCCTGCTTGAGTTGGTTTACCTGGTCAACACAGCCGTAGTGCTTGAGATGAAGAACATCCCAGAGTCTTAACTAGCGTCTAATGCTCTTTGTGTGTGACATCTTCTAGAGTCCACTCACGTTTCCTGGCGCTGCTAACTGCAGTGAAACGATCATCTCGGATTTTACAAGGCCTTATTTAATAGGGCCTCTATACGCTGGAATACCTATTAGATCATAGAGGAAGGGGTTGGGAGAGAGGAACCACAGAGCAGTGGCCAGGGTAGAAACCCCTCTACTGAACCATTAAAAGGAGCAGAATTGGCTGAGATTCAACTTCCAAACAAGCCTTTATATTCTCTTACGCCCCAGTCATGTATTCAGTGAACCTCCTAAAACATAGATGATCAAAGAGGCTGAAAGGCTGAAAACACACTGAAACACACTAAACACATAACACTGAACCACACTGAAACACATCATACTGAACCGCACTGATGCATGTCGTTCTGAAAACATAACACTGAACCCCGCCACAGTCAGACAGGAAGCTATGAGAGATGATTGGACAGTCTTACCCCCAACAACATTCAACACAACGTCCAGCAGCAGCAAAGTAAACAGCAGCATACATACAGGGACACGACTTGTATTTCCTCAATATAAAGATCTACTGTGGATGTAAAAGTGCCAGAGTGCATCACATTGTAAACGAACGAGGAGGAGGATTGGATTGTCTTTTTGCCAGCCCATCATTTTACGGCTGTATTTACAGCTGTATTCTAGAAATGCACTTAGGGAGGTTTTAGAGAAAACAGAGCTTGACTCACAGAGGCGTAATCTCCTAGCAGACTTTCAGTTAGCTCTAATATTTATAAATCACAGGCTTTTTGTGGGGCTTCCCCGACGCTTCGCTGCTTCTTTTTCTTCCTCTCTTTCTCTCACAAGTGTCAACATCAGCAACATACGGATGGAGGTTGGGATGGACGATCTGTGCGAGCAAAAAATTGGCTTAAAAAGGATATATTTCACTGATAGCTTATAGTGGCGGTTAGATACATTCACCAAAGACTGGAATGGAATGTTTAGATTGAATATTTGAGTGGGGTGGAAATCACCATGGTAATGGTCCAAGAGACAGAAGCGGTGTCCTTTTGTCATGGGTAATTATAGAGGAACAGCTTTCTACTAAGCCTTCATTTTGGCTCTGAACAAATTCCCACTTAATTATGCTCCCATGCGTTTGACACAACTTTATTTGAAAATCACGTAAAATTAAAACTCTCCCTCTGTGAAACAGGCTCAATTTGAGGGACTCAATCTCTGTGAGGTTTCCACATAAAATGTCAGCTACTATTCCAGGGGCTCAAGAAAGAATCAGGATCCAAGTGGATTTGCTATCAGGTCCAAAATTAATTGCATCCTTGATAAAGATGACTAAAAAAGACTAAAATAAATCACACAAATACTGAACTATAATGAATGCATGCCACGTAATTTTTTTAAACAATTGTTTAATATTAATACAATTGCTTAGGAAAATGTATTTTGCGCAACAATAAATACATTAAAATAAATAAAAGAGATAGGGTCAAAATTATTGGCACCCCTGTTATCAAAACTCCAGCACCCTCCCCTTGCGAGGATAACAACACTGAGATGTTTTCTAAAATGTCATTGGGGGAGATACTGTTCTGTATCTGTTTCCAGATACTGTTCAGAGTATTTTTTATTCCTTGTTAAATATATATATATATTCTCCGAGCATATGTATTAGTGTCACGGATTTCTTCCTGGGAAGGAGAGGCGGACCAAAACACAGCGTGGTTATAGTTCATGGTTCTTTAATAAGAAAACTCAAACATGAACAAACTACAAAACAATAAACGTGAAAACAGTTACAGTCCTAACTGGTGCATAAAACACAAAGACAGAAAACAATCACCCACAAAATACCCAAAGAATATGGCTGCCTAAATATGGTTCCCAATCAGAGACAACAATAAACACCTGCCTCTGATTGAGAACCAATCCAGGCAACCATAGACTTACCTAGACACCTAAACTGAACACAACCCCATAAATCTACAAAAACCCCTAGACAAGACAAAACACATAAATCGCCCATGTCACACCCTGGCCTAACCAAAATAATAAAGAAAACAAAGATAACTAAGACCAGGGCGTGACAATTAGTATAAAATATATGATTATTTTTTACCATAAAATATAGCTCAGTATTTGTAATATTTATTTTATACATCATTTTTTGCTCATCTTTATCAAGGGTGCCAGTAATTTTAGACCTGACTATGCATAGAGTGACGTCTTATATTATAATTGAGCGCATGCACAAGAAGCACCTAGAAGCTGACGCTGGGGAAATACAATACCTTGAAAATGAGCTTGGCCATTAAGCCTCCATTTTAGGTGTCTTATCTTTCTCAAGCCGCTGAGACCCTAACAACTGACTTGGCGGAAAGAAACAGACAGAAGAGTAGTGCTGTTACTGAAGTTGATCCCCATAGCTCTGTACCGCTGCCTCCCTCCACTCAACCATCTTAAACTCCCCACAACTCTGAACAAGTGGGTCAGAGCACTATTAAAAAGTTGTGTGTGTGGGGGTGCGTGCGTGCGTGTGTGCATGCGTGCGTGCGTGTGTGTGTCCATCCCATGTCTTAGAACCTGCTAAAAACATACACTACAGACCCAGATATTATACTCATCCATTAACTCAATCCCTGTTTGTTCCGCTTGTTTTTCAGGGTGTTGTGGGGTCACAGTTGAAAGGAATGAAACCTGGATTGAACTTGTCAGTCCTCAGTCACACTGAACTCAGTTGAATGCTCTTTCAGTTAATGTACTGTAGCCTAGTTCAGCTTCCCCATGAGAGAGAGGAGAGAGAGAGAGGAGAGAATGATCAGTGTGAGACCTCGGTTGACTTGGACAGTGCATTAGGCAAGTTTACTCTCTCTACAGTGGATGCTAAACTCCAGTCAAATGGAAACAAATCAAATCAAACTTTATTTGTCACATGCGCAAAATACAGCAAGTGTAGACCTTACCGTGAAATGCTTACTTACAAGTCCTTAACCAACAGTGCAGTTCAAGAAGAGTTAAGAATATATTTACCAAATAAAATAAAGTAAAAAAAGAATAACAAGTAACACAATAAGAATAACAATAACGAGGCTATATACAGGGGGCACTAGTACCGAGTCAGTGTGCAGGGGTACAGGTTAGTTGAGGTAATTTGTACATGTAGGTACGAGTGAAGTGACTATGCATAGATAATAAACAGCGAGTAGCAGCAGTGTACAAAACAAATGTGTCAATGTAAATAGTCCGGTGGCAATTTGAATAGTTTTTCAGCAGTCTTATGGCTTGGGGGTAGAAGCTGTTAAGGAGCCCTTTGGTCCTAGACTTCGATCCGGTACTGGTTGCCATGCGGTTGCCATGCGGTAGCAGAGAAAACAGTCTATGACTTGGGTGACTGGAGTCTTTGACAGTGTTTTGGGCTTTCCTCTGGCACCGCCTATTATATACAGTTGAAGTCAGAAGTTTACATACACCTTAGCCAAATACATTTAAACTCCGTTTTTCACAATTCCTGACAGTTAATCCTTGTAAAAATTCACTGTCAGTTAGGGTCACCACTTTATTTTAATAATGTGAAATTGCAGAATAATTGTAGAGAATGATTTATTTCAGATTTTATTTCTTTCATCACATTCGCAGTGGGTCAGAGGTTTACATACACTCAATTAGCAGTTGGTAGCATAGCCTTTAAAATTGTTTAACTTCGGTCAAACATTTCGGGTAGTCTTCCACAAGCTTCCCGCAATAAGTTGGGTAAATTTTGGCCCATTCCTCCTTACAGAGCTGCTATAACAGAGTCAGGTTTGTAGGCCTCCTTACTCGCACCCGCTTTTTTAGTTGTGCCCACACATTTTCTATAGGATTAAGGGCAGGGCTTTGTGATGGCCACTCCAATACCTTGACTTTGTTGTCCTTAAGCCATTTTGCCACAACTTTGGAAGTATGCTGGGGTCATTGTCCATTTGGAAGACCCATTTGCGACCAAGCTTTAACTGATGTCTTGAGATGTTGCTTCAATATATCCACATACTTTTCCTCGCTCATGAAGCCATCTATTTTGTGAAGTGCACCAGTCCGTCCTGCAGCAAAGCACCGCCAAAATATGATGCTGCCACCCCTGTGCTTCACGGTTGTGAAGGTGTTCTTCGGCTTGCAAGCCTCCCCCTTTTTCCTCCAAACATAACGATGGTCATTATGGCGAAAGAGTTCTATTTTTGTTTCATCAGATCAGAGGACATTTCTCCAAAAAGTACAATCTTTGTCCCCATGTGCAGTTGCAAACCGTAGTCTGGATTTTTTATGGCGGTTTTGGAGCAATGGCTTCTTCCTTGCTGAGCGGCGTTTCAGGTTATGTCGTTATAGGCCTTGTTTTACTGTGGATATAGATACGTTATAACCTGTTTCCTCCAGCATCTTCACAAGGTCCTTTGCTGCTGTTCTGGGATTGATTTGCACTTTTCGCACCAAAGTACGTTCATCTCTAGGAGACAAAACACGTCTCCTTCCTGAGCGGTATGACGGCTGCGTGGTCCCATGGTGTTTATACTTGCATACTATTGTTTCTACAGATGCACGTTTACCTTCAGGCATTTGGAAATTGCTCCCAAGGACGAACCAGACTTGTGGAGGTCTACCATTTTTTTCTGAAGTCTTGGCTGATTTCTTTTGCTTTTCCCATGATGTCAAGCAAAGAGGCACTGAGTTTGAAGGTAGGCCTTGAAATATTTAAACAGGTACACCTCCAATTGACTCAAATTATGTCAATTAGCCTATCAGAAGCTTCTAAAGCCATGACATCGTTTTCTGGAATTTTCCAAGCTGTTTAAAGACATAGTCAACTTAGTATATGTAAACTTCTGACCCACTGGAATTGTGATACAGTGAACAGTGAAATAATCTGTCTATAAACAATTGTTGGAAAAATTACTTGTCATGCACAAAGTAGGTGTCCTAACCGACTTGCCAAAACTATAGTTTGTTAACAAGAAATTTGTGGAGTGGTTGAAAAATGAGTTTTAATGACTCCAACCTAAGTGTATGTACCACAGTGATGTACTGAGCTGTACACACTACCCTCTTTTGCGCCTTATGGTCAGATGCCGAGCAGTTGCCAAACCAGGCGGTGATGCAACCGGTCAGGATGCTCTCGATGGTGCAGCTTTAGAACTTTTTGAGGATCTGGGGATCCATGCTAAATATTTTCAGTTTTTCTGATGTGGAAAAGGTGTTGTCGTGCCCTCTTCACAACTGTCTTGGTGTGTTTGGACCATGATAGTTCGTTGGTGATGTGGACACCAAGGAACTTGAAACTCTCGACCCGCTCCACAGGAACTAAACTTGGGGGGACTCTTCTATCCTCCATTCTGTCTGCGTCCTAAATGGCACCCTATTCGCTATGTAGTGCACAACTTTTGACCAGAGACCTATCAAAAGCCCTACCAAGAGCCCTGGTCCAAAAAAAAGTGCACTAGAAAGAG
This sequence comes from Oncorhynchus clarkii lewisi, assembly GCF_045791955.1. Taxonomy (NCBI): domain Eukaryota; kingdom Metazoa; phylum Chordata; class Actinopteri; order Salmoniformes; family Salmonidae; genus Oncorhynchus; species Oncorhynchus clarkii. The sequence goes on from NC_092166.1 coordinate 68,226,708, forward strand.
AATAAGGTGCAATTTGGGATGTAGTCTCTCCTCTCTTCCGTTGTTCAATGTCTAACAGTTTTTTAATGGGATGGCTCTAGTGTATAATGTAGGTTTTATTTCTCCCCACCTCAGTCTGTCTCTCATCCTATAACAGTTATAGTGAGGAACAATTCACTAGCAGGTTTCTGCAAAGATAAGCCTTATTTTCACCCTTACGCAATGAACTGGGGACTTACACTCAGCACCAGGAAAAGTGGTCTGCTTAAAACACTGTTGATGAATTTAGAAGAACATACTGCAAAGCTAACTATGAAATATTTACTAAACCGCATGGTGGTAGTTGATATGGAAGAAGGAAAAGGGGACAAAAAAGCACTCAGCTCTCACCAGCACCAAGAGCGCCTAGTGGGGAAATGTATTTGCACACGAATTGAGAAAAAAATGACTAAGTGTTGGCTGTTTTTGTTTCAATGCATGGTATTATTCTAACACCCCGCTCAAGGACAGATAGGGTTCTATTTTCTTCCATATCCCTCCACAGTTTATGACTTTTCTAATATTTTGAGTTAGGGTGGGACATTTTGTTTTATTTTTCCTTGCTTCTATTTCAGGTGGTAGCCAGACAAAACCCAACCCAAGAAGGTTTAGCTAAACTGGTGCAGAAAATCAGAAATCCATTTGACAATGGTGATTTTCCAATGGTGCTTTTCTCTGCTCTGGTGTGGTCTGAATAGGGGCGGCAGGTAGCCTAGTGGTAAGAGTGTTGGGCCAGTAACCAAAAGGTTGCTGGATTGAATCCCAGAGCTGACAATGTAAGATTGTTGTTTTTCAACCGAACAAGGCAGTTAACCCACTTAAGGCCGTCATTGTAAATAAGAATTTGTTCTTAACTGACTTGCCTAGTTAAATATATAAAAATATATTATGTCAGTTTTGCAACCTATGCTTCACTTGGCTTTTTATTAGATTACTGCAGTAGTTTACATCATTGAGGGAATAGACACCAGAAGGTACTTTGAGCCTTGGAGTGTGTGTGTGTTTATGTTATGCCTCTAAATTTGGTGACAAACTGAGCAAACGGAGCTGTTTCTTTTTTGCTCATTTGGTAGTCAGACAGCCAGCCCAAAGGGATTAACAACAGTTTAAAAAAAAATGTATGTTCTACAACCGAGCTTGTTCAGCTGTAGCTTTGAAGTGAAGGACGTTGCCTTGACTGTGCTCAGACTGTTTCTTCCTACATCTTACAGGTCCTTTGATCTATATCATCACAGCAAAATAGGATTTTAACATTTAGTCCATAATGTCGCTTGATCGCTGGTTAGTGCAATAGTTTTAACATAACCGTGTGTTAGTGTGGGTTTTCAGTGAATTTATCTAAATCATGAAGCTCATCTGCATTTCCTGTGGTGCAGGAAAAGTCTCAGCAACAAAAGAGTGATCAAATTAAGATCCTACATCTGTACCAATTTGTTTCCCTTTACCAGTTATCTCAGCAGTTATTGCTGTCCAATATGTTGATATTTTATCCCACTAGTCTTGCTGGTATCCCTTCATGACCCCACATAGTTTTTATCAAAACCTTGTTGTCGTTTTCTCAGAGGAAAGACTAACGGAGGTCCTGTCCTCCCTTTTTTCCCAGGAAGAGATGAGTCTCTTATCTAGTAATTGTGTCACTCTCCAAAATGACTTCCGACCTCTTAAAATTCCCATGCATCACTCCAACCCCCCCCACAATTCCCATGTGAGTGATTCCATACGAAACAAACAACAAAATATTTTTACTAAACTGAATCCATTGAATGGTCCTTTGGAGGAAGGATTTTTGACATATAGTTGACATTTACATCTAAAAGCATAATTGAGAAATAATCAAAGCTGGCATATTTATGACATTTTGATCTTATCCGGGCCTCCTTTAAGACTCCATAATGTATAATCTGTAGGTGCTACAAAGCAAAACATTGGGTCATGTTAAGCTTTAAAGCTTGCTCTGTAATATTAGTAGTATTTTGATTTCAATACCATTGTTTTAAACAATTTATGAATATTGCAAAATATAAACATGTATATGAAAAAATAAATGGGGGGATTTGTCAATTTACTATGGTATTTTGGCAGTGCACCTACTGATGAAACATTATGGAGTTTTAAAGGAGTTCTGGGTAAGGCCAAAATGTCATAAATATGCCAACTTGATGAATGGGCAAGACAAAAGATTTAAGTGCCTTTGAATGGGGTATGGTAGCAGCTGGCAGGCGCACCGTTTTGTGTCAAGAACCACAATGATGCTGGGTTTTTCACGCTCAATAGTTTCCCTCGTGTATCAAGAATGGTCCACCACCCAAAGGACATCCAGCCAACTTGACACAAATGTGGGAAGCATTGGAGTCAACATCGGCCAGCATTCCTGTGGAACGCTTTGGACACATTATTTGGTTTTCCTCAAAGTGCCTGTCAGTCACTTGAAAAAATACATTTGATTTCAAATGAGCAATATAAGGACCGTATCTGGTAGAACTGAGCCACCCACAATCAAGGTGTCACAACTTGAAGCAGATCTGCCTGCAGAATATATCTCTCTAATGCAATCTAATGAGATAATTAATTAGTCTTTAATGACGTACGATTTCCTCAAGTTGTTTACCAAAGGGCAGAGGGGACATCAGTAATTGCTATGTGGCTTGGACAGCTACACTGCATGGCAATGTGCACCCCGGGAGGGAGGGGAAGCTAAGGTTTGTGTCCTATTCCCTATATAGTGCACTACTTTTGACCAGAATCCTGTGGGCCCATATAGTGAATAGGGTGGACTTTGTAACCCAGTCAGGGGGATTTTGACATATAGATCACAGGAGGGTTAGTAGTAGAGGAGGGGAATGGACAGGGGAGATTATAAATACGCTAGGGGAATAAAGAGCAGGTGAACAGACAGATCCCAGGGGCATGGAGCTCTGGAGCTGACAGGGGTAGGAGGAGGGACACTAAGCCCAAACGGAGAGCAGGATTTGGGGTTAGTCTCACACCTGTAATCCCCCGACCCCAACCACCATGATAAATGGCTGGATCTCTCACCACCGGAGCTGTTGGTGACAACCGTTACCCAGTACCATAGTTTACTTTCTACACCAACCACTGCCACGAAGTGCAGCTACAGTATATAAAAATAACCATAGGATGGAATGAAACAGGGAGTAATTCTATTATATAGCTAGCTCACCTGTCCTTTTATTTTGTCACTCGTTAGAGATTACAGTTGGAATCCCTGATGTTTCAGTGGAGTACATAGAGTTAAACAGTTGTTTCTCCATCTCAAACCATAGCCTACTACTTTAACTCCCCTCTCACATCTCCTATGCCAGCACAGCCCAGCCCAGCCCAGCCCAGTCCCAGTGCCTGGGGCGTTTGCTGGCCCCAGGGCCGGTTGAGGTGCTACATTGTTACCAGAGGGGTTGACAGAGCTGTAAAGTAGCAGGCCCAGCGAACAGGAGCAGGCAGACATACCAGCACACACAGCAGTCAATTCTCTAAATCACTGCCCCCCCCTCCCCAGCTCCATCCCCCTCCTGACCTCAGCTCGAGACCAGTGACCTGGAAAATGGCTGCTGAGCAGAACTGCGGACATAGAGCCAAGCGCTTCCCCTCCTCTTCCCTCCCTGCAGACAGCAGAAATATTCAGCCAATTACCAGATGATTATCTGGTCACAACACCAGCCACGGCGGCCGGGTGGGAAACACTCTGGGAGTGGATGAGTGGATGTACAGCATGCTTGGCTGGCTGTCAGCCTCCCTCCACACTGGAAGGGAATAATTAATCAAAGGCTTCTACATGGGGAGAAGTGGACCTGGATGCCCACTCCACTAGCCTTTTGGCCATTATACCTCCATTGACATACATGTACAGATATAGGATCTTAATTTGACCTGTATTGTCGCAGCAAAATAATCCTACAGGTTTTGAACATTTAGGGCTTCCTAGTGGCGCAGCAGTCTAAGGCACTGCATCTCAGTGTAAGAGGCGTCACTACAGTCCCTGGTTTGAATCCAGGCCGAATCTCATCCGGCCATAGGGCTGCGAACAATTGGCCCAGCGTCATCCGGGGTATGCTGTCATTGTAAAAAATAATTTGTTCTTAACTGACTTGCCTAGTTAAATAAAGGTTAAATAAAGTCCATAATATTGGTGGTTAGGCTACTAGCTGGTCAAAATGAGGCTACGTGAAACTGTAATACTGTTAATATAACTGTGTGTTAGAGCAGGTTTTCAATGAATTTATGTAAATCTCAGCAACAAAAGAATAATCAAAGTAAGATCCTACATCTGTAGAAGTAAATGAGGGATCCCCTTCTTCACAGGTCCTCAGACACACATTCATTTGGGCCAAAAATTAGTCCCAGTCCAACCCCAGACCCTTTCATTCCCCAGCACCTTTCTGATTCATATGGGATAAAGCAGAGGGATTTGCTCACTTGCTAGTTTTGTTGTTTTGTTACATTGGATTGGGGAAACGAAAGCCGTGATGCATCAGACTCCTTGTGCCAAAGTACTCTTTTTATAGACAACCTTACAAAGGACTCATTGACTGATATAACAGGGAATGGTCCCCCCAATGAGTGTTGGCAGGCTACATTGCCTAGTTAGTAGAACCATATGAGTGTATTCTCTCAGAGTACAGTTTATATACCATGTTCTGTTGTACATACTGTACCTTCTCCATGAAAACAATGTTGGTTATTTGTTTGCACTCTCATAAATTTACCCCTCAACCTTTGTCATTTAACTTTTCGGATTTTGGGGCGACACCATAAATCGTCAATTTGCTTTCCACTTTCCGCTATATCTATGTTAGTTTTAGCATCAAAATTTAAATAGTAAAAAAGGTTAGGCTTACATAATGTATATCTTTATTCAGTTCTGCTCTGTAGTCACGTTGTTTCACGAGCTGAAACCTGCTGCCTGTATGTCATGCATCAGTGTGTATGAGTAGTCCTATTCTAGCAGCGCGAAGAAGACATCAAAGCAGCGCTGTGGAAGCACAGTAAATCTCAGGCACTTGGAAGGTGCCTCGTTCGTTACATCACCTAAGCTGACAATAAAGTTTCATTTGAAAGAACTGCATGCGGTTCCTGTTGGAATGGAAATAAATACTCTTGTATAGTCCACATAAATCAGAGCCGCTCTCTGCTCTCTTCCCTGGTCTCTCCTTTACCGTGGCCAACATGAGTAAAACATTTAAACGTGTTAACCCTCGCAAGGCTTCCGGCCCAGATGGCATCCCTAGCCGCGTCCTCAGACCCTGGGTCTCGACCGCACTATGTGCAACTGGGTCCTGGACTTTCTGACAGGCCGCCCCCAAGTGGTGAGGGTAGGAAACAACATCTCCACCCCGCTGATCCTCAACACTGGGGCCCCACAAGGGTGCGTTCTCAGCCCTCTCTTGTACTCCCTGTTCACCCATCAATCAAAAGTATTTAAAAAGCCCTTCTTACATCTGCTGATGTCACAAAGTGCTGTACAGAAACCCAGCCTAAAACTCCAAATAGCAAGCAATGCAGGTGTAGAAGCACTGTGGCTAGGAAAAACTCCTTGCTTGCTGTTTGGGGTTTTAGGCTGGGTTTCTGTACAGCACTTTGAGATATCAGCTGATGTACGAAGGGCTATATAAATAAATTTGATTTGATTTGGTTGTAGAGGGTGCAACAGGTCAGCACCTCAGGAGTAAATGTCAGTTGGCTTTTCATAGCCGATCATTCAGAGTATCTCTACCGCTCCTGCTGTCTCTAGAGAGTTGAAAACAGCAGGTCTGGGACAAGGTAGCACGTCCGGTGAACAGGTCAGGATTCCATAGCCGCAGGCAGAACAGTTGAAACTGGAGCAGCAGCACGACCAGGTGAACTGGGGACAGCAAGGAGTCATCAGGCCAGGTAGTCCTGAGCCATGGTGCTAGGTCTCAGGTCCTCCAAGAGAGAGAGAAATAGAGAAAGAAAGAGAAAAAGAGAGAGAAAAGAGAGCGAGAGAGAGATAATTAGAGCGAGTATACTTAAATTCACACAGGACACCAGATAAGACAGGAGAAATACTCAGAGAAATATAACAGACTGACCCTAGCCCCCCAACACAAACTATTGCATTTTAAATACCGGAGGCTGAGACAGGAGGGGTCGGGAGACACTGTGGCCACGTCCGACGATACCTCCGGACAGGGCCAAACAGTCAGGATATAACCCCACCCACTTTGCCAAGGTACAGCCCCACACCACTAGAGGGATATCTTCAACCACCAACTTACCATCCTGAGACAAGGCCGAGTATTGCCCATGAAGATCTCCCCACGGCACGAACGCAAGGGGGGGCACCAACGCAGACAGGAAAATCACGTCAGTGATTCAACCCACTCAAGGGATGCACCCCTCCTAGGGACGGCATGGAAGAGCACCAGTAAGCCAGTGACTCAGATCCTGTAATAAGGTTTGAGGCAGAGAATCCCAGTGGACAGAGGGGAACTGGCCAGGCAGAGACAGCAAGGGCGGTTTGTTGCTCCAGGGCCTTTCCATTCACCTTCACACTCCTGGGCCATGACTGCGTGGCTTGATTACCAACCACGACGAGACGGACTACAGGAAGGAGGTGAGGGCCCTTGGAGTGTGGCGTTTGTAAATTAACCTCTCACTCATCGTCAACAAAACAAAAGAGATGATCGTGGACTTCAGGAAACAGCAGAGGGAGCATCCCCCCCCATCCACATCGACGGGACAGTAGTGGAGACGGTGGAAAGTTTTAAGTTCCTCGGCATACACATCACGGACAAACTGAAATGGTCCACCCACACAGACAGAGCCTCTTCAACCTCAGGAGGCTGAAGAAATGTGGCTTGTCTCCTAACTTTTACAGATGCACAATCGAGAGCATCCTGTTCGGCAGTTTCACCACCTGGTACGGCAACTGCTCCGCCCACAACCGCAAGGCTCTCCAGTAGGTGGTGCGGTCTGCACAACGCATCACCGGGGGCAAACTACCTGCCCTCCAAGACACCTACAGCACCCAATGTCACAGGAAGGCCAAAAAGATCATCAAGGGCAACAACCACCCGAGCCACTGCCTGTTCACACCGCTATCATCCAGAAGGCGAGGTCAGTACAGGTGCATCAAGGCTGGGACCGAGTGACTGAAAAAGAGCTTCTATCTCAAGGCCATCAGACTATTAGACAGCCATCACTAACACAGAGTGGCTGCTGCCAACATACAGACTCAAATCTCTGGCCACTTTAATAAATGTAATAAATTGATTTAATAAAGGTATCACTAGTCATTTAAAAAAACGCCACTTTAATAATGTCTACATATCCTTCATTACTCACCTCATATGTATATACTGTATTCTATACCATCTACTGCATCTTGCCTATGCCGCACGGCCATCGCCCATCCATATATGTATGTACATATTCTTATTCATCCCTTTACATTTGTGTGTATAAGGTAGTCGTTGTGAATTTGTTAGATTACTTGTTAGACACTACTGCACTGTCGGAACTAGAAGCACAAGCATTTCGCTACACTCGCATTAACACTTGCTAACCATGTGTATGTGACCAATACAATTTGATTTGATTTGATTTATTGTCCTCCCAGACCTGTGAATGGATCTATCTGGGTTCAACTTCAAACTCTCTCGCCACTCAATCCTCAGTCTGCACTCCTTGGGAATACATTTAGAGATGTCTTTATTTCTATATAAAATATAAATCCTCCTTACTCGGAAATATTCATGGAAGCCGAACATCTGGAAAGTTCTGCTTTGTAGACGAAGAGGAACATGGTTATGGCTAATAGGTGTCTGTTCACATGACTATATTTGTTAGGGGACCTATACTATTCTTACTGTAATCACCACAAAGGTTGCATTCCAAATTCCCTTTTATTCCCTTTATATTACACTGTGCACTACTGTTGACCAGGGCTATTTGGGCTCAGGGTGCCATTATGGACAAACGCCTATATCTGATGCTTCAGTTGAGGAGCTGGTGGATAACCTCAATGAACCACAGTCTCATTCCTGTACTCTGCACCTCCGAGGGGAGCAGACCATAAACCAGGGTGATAGCCCTGCCTGTAAAGGAGATGGACCAGAGATAATGTGAATGGAAAGAAAGCTTGTTCCCTGCAGTGTAGCCCCTCCTCCTTTCCCCCTTATCCCCCCCTGATACAGCTGTAGGTGTGCTGCCTCACATTGACACTGAGAGGACTGGGGTCAGGTGTCAGTCAATGTTGGGGGTGCAGTGTGAATGTCAGAACACAGGAAAGCCTTGTAGCCCCCTACCCCCATCAACCACTTCCTTCTCGTGTTGGCTTACTTCTTGCCTTATCAACCCACTTCCTGTCTCTCTGTCTGTCACCATGGTAGCCCTGATCTTGTGACATGAGGCTGCCAGGTTAGAGTCACTCAGGATGCTCAGGCTCTTTTCTCTGGATGCATCTGCACCCCTGTACTTCTGTGCTGGGCCTAGAAAGGCAGAAGAGGCACCATAAACCATTGATTTCCACTGTTAAAGATGCACTTTGCAGAAATCTTTACACCAGTTCCTGGTTGCTAAAATTCTAATAGTTTTCCTAATTTCAGTTTATGTGACAAAACAAGCAAGTATCATGTGAAGAATCATTGCACCATCTAAACCGCTGTGAAATATATTTTCCATAAAAAAAGATTGTATTTTCAGCTGTTTGAAGCTGGTGTACAAAAACCAAAGTTAAAAACACAAAAACAAAACTTAAGAATGTGAAGCAAAGAAATAGTGCACATAGAACTGATCTACCACTTCTTAGACTTGTTTTCAATGAGAATGACAGATCTATAATACACATTTCTCTGTGAATTTGGTCAGGTCATCCAAAAAGTGACATATTGTAGCTTTAAAATGTCAGAATAGATTTTGAATTTGAACTACAAAAATGTCCATTAATTATAATCCACATAATAATTCACTTTTCCTTTTGCTGCAGGATTATTTTCCTGCTTTCTGCTTTAATTTGAGCAAACTGGCTCAAATTAAGTTCCTACATCTGTTTAGATCTTGGCAGAAAATGTTAAACACATTTAGGTGGAACCCAGAAGACATTGCCCAAATTGAAGGTGGTAATGTTTTGTGTGAAACCAAATCCTCTGTTTTCAGACTGGATATTTACATATACAGTACCAGTCAAAAGTTTGAACACAACTACTCATTCCAGAGTTTTTCTTTATTTTTACTATTTTCTACATTGTAGGATAATAGTAAAGACATAACAACTATGAAATAGCACATGAAATCATGTAGAAACAAATCAAAATATATTTGAGATTTGAGATTCTTCAAAATAGCCACCCTTTGCCTTGATGACAGCACACTCTTGGCATTCTCTCAACCAGCTTCATGAGGTAGTCACCTGGAATGCATTTCTATTAACAGGTGTGCCTTGTTAAAAGTTAATTTGTGGAATTTCTTTCCTTTTCAATGCATTTGAGACATTCAGTTTTGTAATGGCAAGGTAGAGGTGGTATGCAGAAATAGCCCTATTTGGTAAAAGACCAAGTACATATTATGGCAAAAACAGCTCAAATAAGCAAAAAGAAATGACAGTCCATCATTACTTTAAGACATGAAGGTCAGTCATTCTGGAAAATTTCAAGAACTTTGAAAGTTTCTTCAAGTGCTGTCGCAAAAACCATCAAGCGCTATGATGAAACTGGCTCTCATGAGGACCGCAACAGGAAAGGAAGACCCAGAGTTATTAGAGTTCATTAGAGTTACCAGCCTCAGAAATCGGCAATTAACTGCACCTCTGTGCCTGTTATCCAAGCGTGGCTACTTTGAAGAATCTCAACATATTTTGATTTGTTTAACACTTTTTTGGTTACTACATGATTTCATATGTGTTATTTCATAGTTTATATGTCTTTACTATTATTCTACAATGTAGAAAATAGTACAAATAAAGAAAAACTCTTGAATGAGTAGGTGTGTCCAAATATTTGACTAGTACTGTATATCTACTTTTCCAGTATAAGTGCAAGAAGAAAATCTTGGAGAGAAGCATAATTGCGTAGTAAATTCATCCAGTACACAGTCTGACAGTTGGCGTCTCTCAGAAGCCCTCTCCCTCTGAGAAACACATATCTCTAGTTGCACCTCAGATGCCTCTTGTCTCATTTAGCTGCATGGAGGTTAAACGGAGCATGATTGTTTACCTGCGTATTCGTGAGGCAGAAAGAAAAGGACAAGTTTGTTGGCGGTGGACAGCTGTGTATTTTTTATTTTGTTCAACATGGTGGTAGCTGAGGCCTATTTGCTGCTATTTGTCGCTTTATAAAGAGCCTGAGATTGAAAAGATGAGTAGCCTAACCCTCATTCTGTCCTCCTCTCCTCTCATTCTCCCTCTCCTCCTCTCCTACTCCCCTCCTCCCCATTCTGACCAGCCAGGGGACCTGAGAGAGGCTGAGCCCTCCTCCCTCCCCTCATACAGCTCAGTAGTTCTGTCACGGCCAGTAAACTGCGTCTGCCATGGGAGCAGCGCGGGTAGGCGACTTTGTCAGCACACACACACACACACACATACACTGGGCTTTAAGCAGAATTGCACCAGCAGAGAGATAGAGAGAGCTAGGATAAATAATTGAAGTGTGCATTCTCTACTTTGGTGAATTTTAAAGCTGTATTCTGCAGAGGCTGTAAATGTCGGGGAGAAGGAGACGTTAATGATTCATGGGCTGCTTTTATCTGCTTTGGTTCAGGTCACTGTCCTGAAGGAACTCAGGGCATCGGGGAGAGGGGGAGAGGCAGGAAAGGTGGGGTGTCATGACCGAAAAGATTAGCCTGTTTCTCGCCTCAGTATGTTTGTGTGTGTGTCAGTTCTCAGTGAAAAACGCGCCCGCACAGATGACATTTTTGCCAAAGAAAACGTTAAACCAAATATTATGGCTGAGCTGCCTGCCCAGTTGAACTTTTTTGCTATAAATATTTGAGGTGAAATTTATGGATATTTTTTTATCACAGGGATTTAATTTCCGAAAATGTATTCCAAATGATGGAATAGGGTGCCATTTGGACACACCTATAGTCCAACACATTTAGGAAAATGTGCCTTTCTGACTGCTTTGATTACTATGTTTCTGCTATACCTTTATTTAACTAGGCAAGTCAGTTAATTAAGAACAAATTCTTATTTTCAATGACCACCTAGGATCAGTGGGTTAACTGCCTGTTCAGGGGCAGAACAACAGATTTGTCAGCTCGGGGATTTGAACTTGCAACCTTTCAGTTACTAGTCCAACGCTCAAACCACTAGGCTACTCTGCCGCACAGAAGATTTCTCTTTTCCAAATGAAGTGTCCAATAAATGTGATATTGAAACAAAAACATAACAATTATCACAATGTTATGCGTTCCAATTCTAACACTTGTAATTTCTCAATATCTAATGAATAACAACGTGTGGATATATCCAGACAGCAATGAATCAAATCGTGGTTCTAAAATACTCTATTAGATGCCGTTCCATTCTCTGATTCAGGTTAGCTTTATAAGCATATTGTTCCACTGCTGCTTTTCACAAAAGAAGAATTGTTTTTTCCCGCTGAGAAAATGTTGTTAGCATAGGTTTAATATGTTGTTGTTGTTTTTTTACTAGCGATACAGTACGCTATTGGGATTAACATGGGTAACCGGATCCCGGGACTGTCAAATGAAATGACAGAACCTGGGAAATTAGGCCCTTCAAATGTTTTCCTCCAATGTCGCACTAATGCAATTCCACAAAATACATAACATGCACGGCAGCAGATTAGCCAAAATGTTATAACATTATCCTAACAGGTTGTTTGCATAGAAGCATTTAGCCTAGCATATTTACTTCACACAAAGTCACCATTAATTCAAAGCACGCGTGTAATTGACACTGAAGGACTGCACACATGACCCAAATGCAATTAATAAACCCTGCAGGGAAACCTAGAGTATAGACTATAAACGTGTGTGCCTCTTTGAGCAGTCATTTTGACTCTTCAGACAGTCACACATTTGATAGGCCTACGCACAATTCATCACAATTCACAATTCATGCATAGGCATCTCTGTCACAGACATTCAATCTGTTAAGTGTTAACAACTCAGAGAGGCATGAGGGAAAATTCAACTTTCCTTTCCTAGAGCTATTTCTATATCCAGTCCCATTCCCACTGAAATCCAAAATCCTGACTCCTGTCTCGCTTGAAAATTCCTAACTTTATTCTGTAATCCATAGTTTGCAATGCATTATCAACGCACGTCTCTCGCCTATGTATGTCAAAATACCGGTATAACGTGTCCCCCGATTCTCTGCGATGTCTCTAAGGCCAGTTTGCCGCCCATATGAGAGCTTCGGTAGAGAATGTGTGGTCAACAAACGGGATGATACAGTTGGTATAGTTTAAGATACCTTAAACTATTTCCTCTCTTCGTATCCTCGTTTTTCATGAGCTGATCTGCTATCTGTATAGATCATCAACTCGATTTTGCCAAATATAGGAGATATTCTGTCATTCGTTGAAAGAGGTTATCTAGCAAGCTTGGCAACTTTGGTCATTTGACTTTAGTTTGACTGACGTTACAATGTTTGTATGATTTGACAACGCTATACTCGGGGTGCGCTCTGTGTCGAGATAGCCTACTGCTATTTTTTTTAATTTGATTTAACCTCTATTTAACTAGGCATGCACTGAATTATTTAAGGAAGATGATAAAGCTTGGATTTTATGAACGGTCTGTTTAGCAATTCACAACACTAACATTTGCGATCAAAGATAGTTACTCTATCATTACAAAATATTTGTATTTTCTCTGAAGATCTCTGGGTTTCCGTAGCCCTTTGGCTGCATTGGGAAACACTTGGAGAGACATCCGTTCCCTCGCTCTACACAACTGTCAATACTCTCAGAGAAGTGGTTGAGCGTAGGTGCTGATGTGATGCTGTACATTCCACCCTTGCTTCTCTGGCCAGTAGAAAAGCTTGCCAACATACTATAGCCGCCTGCTAAGGAATAAAGTGTTACATGTGTTTTGTATTTTCTCAGTCTCACATTTGGTGTGTTTTGAGCTGTGTTATCATTGTCAAAGTTTATATGTAGTCATTAATTTGCTTCTTATCCTATCCATTTCTTCTCCACTCCTCTCCTCAGGGAGCTCATGCCCAAGACCCTGGAGGGCCAGATCACCATGGAGAAGACCCCCAGCTACTTTGTGACCAGAGAGGCCCCGGCACGGATCTCCGCCATGTCCCGGGACACCAAGCTTATTGTGGTGGTGCGGGACCCCGTCACCAGGGCCATCTCTGACTACACGCAAACGCTGTCCAAGAAGCCCGACATTCCCACCTTTGAGAGCCTGACCTTCAAAAACAGGACTACGGGGCTCATCGACACATCCTGGAGCGCCATCCAGATCGGCATCTATGCCAAGCACCTGGATAACTGGCTGCAGTACTTCCCCATGGGTCAGATCCTGTTTGTGAGCGGAGAGCGTCTGATAAGCGACCCTGCCGGAGAGCTGGGCCGGGTGCAGGACTTCCTGGGACTCAAGAGGATCATCACTGACAAACACTTCTACTTCAACCAGACCAAGGGCTTCCCCTGCCTCAAGAAGGCTGAGGGCAGCAGCAAGCCCCACTGCCTGGGCAAAACCAAAGGGCGGACCCACCCCAACATCCACCCAGAGGTGGTGCAGAGGCTACGGGACTTCTACAGACCTTTCAACATGAAGTTCTACCAGATGACTGGACAGATATTTGGTTGGGACGATTGACTGGGCCTCAAGTACTGGATGCTCAGTGGAGAACACTGAGGACTATTGACACTACCAAATTACTGTGCGACATCCACAATACTAAGTCTAGAAGCAATATTTGTCAATGAGAGAGAAGAAAGTAGCCTAATCTGCTCTTACTGGTAAGCCAGATATGCAATATGTTTCACTGTGTTACGTATTCCTCTATCTGAACTGCCTCAAAACAAGTATCAGCAGCCTACAAGATGCTGGTTGAATAAAATGCATAGAGCTGGATTGTCCCTCATAGAACATGTGGTGGTTCCAATACAGAAAGATACTGTAGGTACTGTCTCTACATCTCTACAAGGTTTTACCAGCACTATCAGAGTGTTTTCTGTTTGGAACCTTCCAGTGCTGCAAAAGACAAATGTGCAGCCGTGTTACTGAAATGTTTTTTGAAATGGCACAGAGAGACGTTGGATATACAGTCTTGTCTGAGTGGTTCTATGCCATACTTTAAAGCAAACCTAGCCGCTTTGCATTTTTTCTAGAAAATATTGAAAAAAATAAATACATGTTATTTATTTAAGATGATGTACACATGCAGTATATAATATACATATTTTGAATAGCTTTCATCACTGATAATATTATTTCATATTATGTTGTATGTGCCTCTAGAGCACATATGTCAGAGTCAAGGCCCGCGGGCCACATCCGGCCCGCAAGAAGGTTTTTTACGGCCCCTGGGATGATCTTGATTTATTATTAGAACCGGCCCGCAGCAAGCCGGCAGCCCGCAGATCTTTTACACGCACCAATACTACATTTCCCACAATGCAAAGGTGACGCACCGAGCAGTAGGCTGCTTCATTTCAATATTTATTGGCACAGCAGTCGTCAGCATCACAGTAAAATTAACTTTCAGATACCCATCAAAAATGGCAAAACGGAAGGTGGATACTGAGAACCGGGGGTTTCAAACAAGGTGGGAGTCGGAGTATATGTTCACGAAGGTAGCTGGAAAACCTGTGTGTCTTCTGTGTGGAGAAAGTGTGGCGGTACTGAAAGAGTATAATCTGAGACGACATTATGAAACGAAACACGCGGACAAAAACAAGAATATGGACATGGAACAAAGGCTACAAAAGGCAGAGGAATTAAAACGAGGCCTCAAATCTCGACAGGCTCTGTTCAAAAAAGCCAAATCACAAGGCCAGGCTGCTGTCAAGGCCAGTTTTATTTTGGCAGAAGAGATCGCTAAATCAGCCCGGCCATTTACGGAGGGGGATTTCATCAAAAACTGCATGATTAAAGTTTGTGACGAAGTTTGCCCAGAAAAAAGGCAACTCTTTTTAAATGTGAGTCTGAGCAGAAACACCATTGCCGAGAGAGTAGACCAGTTGTCCATCAATCTAAAAGAGCAGCTTGTGAAAAAGGGAAAAGATTTTATTGCATATTCCTTGGCTGTGGATGAGAGCACCGACATTTCTGACATTGCCCAGTTGTCAATTTTCATCCGCGGAGTGGACTCCAACCTAAGCGTGACAGAGGAGTTTTTGGCTTTACGTCCTATGCATGGCACAACTACGGGGCATGATTTGTATGAAGAGGTGTCAAGATGTGTAAATGAGATGGAGCTGCCTTGGGAAAAACTCGTGGGTTTGACAACCGACGGAGCACCTGCGATGTGTGGACACAGGAGCGGACTGGTGGCGAAGATACGGGAAAAGATGCAAGAGGAAAACGCGACAGGTGAGCTGACAGCTTATCATTGTATCATACACCAGGAAGCGTTGTGCGGTAAAGCCTTGAAAATGGAGCATGTAATGAGCATCATCACGCGCACAGTTAACTTTATCAGAGCCAAAGGTTTGAATCACCGCCAGTTCAAGGCATTTCTGACGGAGTTAGAAACGGAGCATGGTGATTTGCCTTATCACACAGAGGTGCGATGGCTAAGCCAGGGAAAGGTGCTTCAAAGATGTTTCGAGCTTCGTGAGGAGATTTGTCTGTTCTTGGACAGCAAAGGGAAAGACACAACACAACTCCGAGACGAAATGTTTCTGTGTGAAATGGCTTTTCTGTGTGACATTACGAGTCATCTGAATGCAATAAACTTGCAGCTGCAGGGTCGGGATCGTGTCATCTCTGATATGTACAGTACAGTGAAGGCATTTAAAACCAAACTGACTCTGTGGGAGACGCAGATGCGGAAAGAAAATTTGAGCCACTTTCCCAGCTGCCAGACCATGAAAGAGAAGCTCTCTACCAGTGCGTTCCCGAGCACACAGTTGGCTGATAAAATAGGTATGCTTGCCGCTGACTTTCGACGCCGATTTGCTGACTTTGAAGCACAAAAAAGCAGGTTGGAACTGCTCGGTAACCCATTTGCTGTTGACGTGGAAAGCTCACCACCAAACCTCCAAATGGAGTTGATTGACCTCCAATGCAATGATGCACTGAGGGCAAAATATGCGGCAGTGGGTGCTGCGGAGTTCGCCCGTTTCCTCCCCGGCACAATGCCCCAGCTGCGCATCCAGGCTGCTCAAACGTTGTCTATGTTTGGCAGCACATACCTGTGTGAACAACTGTTTTCTTTGATGAACCTGAACAAAACATCACACAGAAGTCGACTTACTGCTGAACACCTCCACTCAATTCTGAGGATTTCTTCAGCTCAGAGCCTTACCCCGAACATTGATGAACTTGTGGAAAAGATGGGACACCACCAAGTATCACCCTCAACCTCAAACAAGTGAACATTACTGTGCAATCACATATTTAGAGTTTTTACTCAGTTCAAGTTTAAAAGTTAAAATTTAATATTTGTTTTCACTGCATGTTACTTCTCCTTAAACAAAGTGTTGTTTTTGATTAATAGATTTTTGCACTTTATTTTTTTGTATTTCAATCCAATTATATTTTAAAAATATTTCAGTTGAGTGGATGATAGAAAATTGCTATTATTGTTTTTTCTTTGAAGTAAATTTAGCCCACTTTTGCTAAAATAGAAAATATAGTCTACTGATGGTGCCTTGAATACCGGTTTCTTTCATTTAATGTTCATGTTATGGGGATATTTATATAAAGGAAATTTGTCTTTTGTGTCTGTTGAAAATTAAAGATTACTGACAGAGCCATAAGAAAATATTGCTTTATTTATCTGATCATATTGTAATATATTTGTTAGGTTTTCAGTAGGTTCAATTAGGTTCACTAGACTATATGCGTCATTTAAAAATTTTTCAATGAACATTCGAACAGTCCGGCCCTCGTCTTGTAGCTGATTTTTTTATTTGGCCCTCCGTCCATTTGACTTTGACACCCCTGCTCTAGAGAGTTGCATTTGTTTTATACTGTACAACATATTTTTTGCTTTATCAAGTTATTCATTTTAATTTGTATATTCTTTACATTACATTGATGCGGTTACTACACCCTTTCCCGCTGAGCTTGCAATTCCAATCCTGTGAGGGTTTGTTATTCCGAGGGTAGTTTCCCCACATTCATTTAATGGAGTTAATTGAATTACAGTGTAGCGCGAGAGACAGAGCAAAGATAGCACTTACTGGATGTGTCCAATGGCACCCTATTTCCTATATAGTGCACTACTTTTGACCAGGGCCCATTGGGATTAGGGTGCCATTTGGATGGATAATCAGTCAGCTGTTGTATCATCAACAGCAACTCCTCAACTAATGTTATAACGAGACCTCCAGTGGGCCTATCCAAATGATTCCTCAAATTTCCTCTTCGACATGCCTCCTTGTGAACTGAATACAGTTGATGTCAGTCTGCCTTCCTTGCCTCGGAGGCATCCGTGGATGGCGGTCTCTCTCTCTGTGTTAAGAAGAGCTATAGCACAATGGTGAAGTTGTGTTTCTGATTTATATCTGCCTGGTTGTATTGTAAGCTTCCAAACTATCCTCTCCTCTCTCAAAGCAGATGTGCCTCAAAGGGACACTTAATCATGGTCAGTGTTTTCTATAGGAGTTCAGTGGGAAACATAAACCTTAGGTTTTATGCAATCTGCCATCCGTCTTTATCATACATACATACTGTTATGGTTTTGTCTATTTAATTTGAATTCATGTTGGATTGATTAAGCACACTTTTAATAAAAGATAACAGTTATATAAACATCTGGTGAGTGACATTTCTGAAATCCTGATCCTTTTTATCATCACCATTCTGCCTGTTCTTATGCTTTAAAACAGGTATTCAATGGACTAATGTACATGCAGATTTATTCCTATGAGGTTGCAGTGTTAAAGTAATGTACTGTAGCTTCAAAGTGATGTGGAGTAAAGCCTCATTTACACAGTACGCAGCACAAGAACAACAACTAGCTACCCAAAATGGCGATCCTGCATAGATTCATAGCTAAATACAGTATGTGATTAGCCATTCAGTTATAAACTTGACACAAGTAGGCATGCAGGATTGCCATTTTGTGAAGCCAATTGAGTTCCTGCATAGTGTACATACATACAGAGGGCATAAATGAGGCTTAACAGATTTTTAGAAAAACCTGACTTTGTTGACTTGTGTGAGGCGAAACAATAATGAGTGGTGTATGTGGTGAGTTACGAGGTAGTTGAGGTAATTGTAATGACTGGGAACCCCCCTACTATGTTGTGTAGAATATCCACATCTCAGGGAATCATTCGTGAGCTAGTGATGTTAGAAGGCCCGAATGTCTGGCAAATATCAAAACTCACGCCAACTTTACCACGGTTTTGCACCTAGCTTTTCGCTTCAGATGTTTTTATCTGCTCTACCACGCACCTGTCTGGTAAGGTTGAACACCTACTCTCCTACTCAGCCTCCCGAAGTAAAAGCTCAGCCCAAGTGGGTGTGACACCTACTCCCGTTGCCTGCCTGCTGCACTGCTGCTTGGATCCCACCCGGCAGGCTGTTCCCTGTCTGCCCTGGCCTGTCTCCCCCTGTCTGGTACAGGTACCCCCGCCACACTCCCCCCTCTCTCCATAGCTTACGCTGGCCTCCAGCCACACGCACATACACACACACACACACACCGCAGACTTTTGACTGATATGAATTTTATGTTGGGTAATTAACTTGTGTAGGCTAGTTAACTTATTATGTGAGCTTATTCAGAAACACTTTAACTAACTACTTTAGGCCAACTATGTGTTTATTTTATCTCACTTGTATAGCCTACTGGACTCATAGAGAGCTACTCTCTCAAGTTATCTTGTTGGGACAATTTTTTGTACAATGGCTAGCCCCAAGTTGTTTTATTATTTTCTTGTGATTTGTATTATTTGCCCTATGACTCCCAACCATAGAATGATGTGTCCTTTATTTAAAGAGGGTGATCAAGCTGATCCTAACTGATGTAAGCCAATTCATATCTTGCCCTGTTTATCAAGTGTTATAATCAACTGTGAATTAATAATCAACTGACTGGCTTTCTTGATAGTCTATAGTATTCTCTTTGGTATGCAATCTGGTTTCCTAAACCTAAATGTCCTAATGATGTCACCATTGCCCTTGATTCTAAGCAATGTTGTGCTGCTATTTTTATTGATTTGGCCAAAGCTTTTGATATGGTAGACCATTCCATTCTTGTGGGCCGGCTAAGGAGTATTGGTGTCTCTGAGAGGTCTTTGGCCTATTTTGCTAACTACCTCTCTCAAAGAGTGCAGTATATATATATAGTCAGTCAATCTGCTGTCTCAGCCACTGCCTATCACCAAGGGATTACCCCAAGGCTCGATCATAGGTCCCACACTCTTCTCAATTTACATCAACAACATAGCTCAAATAGCTCTCTCATTCATTTATATGCAGATGATACAGTCTTATACTCAGCTGGCCCCTCCCCGGATTTTGTGTTAAACGCTCTACAACAAAGCTTTCTTAGTGTCCAACAAGCTTTCTCTGCCGTTAACCTTGATCTGAACACCTCCAAAACAAAGGTCATGTTCTGTTCTGCCAGTTACATTCTGTTAAAAGTCCCCAAAACACACACATCCCTGGGTCGTTCCTCTTTTCAGTTCGCTGCAGCTAGTGACTGGAACGAGCTGCAAACAACACTCAAACTGGACAGTTTTATCTCCATCTCTACATTCAAAGGATCAATCATGGACACTCATACTGACACTTGTGGCTGCTTCACATGAGGTGTTGTTGTCTCTACCTTTTTGCCCTTTGTGTTGTTGTCTGTGCCCAAAAATGTTTGTACCATGTTTCTTCTGCTACCATGTTGTGCTGCTGCCATGTTGTGTTGCTACCGTGTTGTGGTCATGTTGTGTTGCTGCCATGCTGTGTTGTTGTCTTAGGTCTCTCTTTATGTAGTGTTGTGGTGTCTTTCTTGTCGTGATGTGTGTTTTGTCCTACATTTTCATTTTTAATCCCAGCCCCTGTCCCCACAGGAGGCCTTTTGCCTTTTGGTAGGCCGTCATTGTAAATACGAATTTGTTCTTAACTGACTTGCCTAGTTAAATAAAGGTTAAATCAAAATGTTATAAAAATAATATGAACATTGGAGTGCTGTTGATCTCTCCCTGTCTCTCCCACCATACAGTACGAACAAACACAGTAGCTAATAGCCCCTCTCCAATCTCCCCCATTACACTTTCTCTTGTTGTCTCTGCTTATCTCTACCAAGCTTTCAGGACAGAATGTCAAAAGAGGGTTCAAGTATGCTAAAAGATGCTTTCTATCTAAAAGCCTTATTTTTGGATTGTGGCGTCCCTTGCGGGGTGAGGACTGAGGACCTAGTCCAAAGGGCTTGTAGAGCACAGCCTTAAGGGTGTGGTGACTGCACTCCTCATGTCCCCTGGCTCTGAAACGCTGAGTGTGAACTGGTTGCTAATGTGTATGGGTTAAGAGGGTGCACTGGCAACCACAGATGACGCTCCAGGGAAGGAAGGTTTTGTCTTCTCTCAAGAGAGACACTAGCCACTCTATATCGCTTGGTACCCTCACTTATTTGAGTTCCTCTAGAATTTAGACCTTGGGGTTGATTCAGTCATTATCGCAGAAGATCCTTTGAAATATAAAGGTAATTCCCGATTGAGCCGACATATTCAGTGTTTACCGTGAATGCAGTCTCCGCGAACGCGGGAACATTATCTTTAAATTACACTATAGCGCGGATCTTCTGCGATGCGGATTGAAACTAGGCCATTCTCTCTTTCTGTCACGAGAATTATGTTCTCAATGTTCATATATTCGTGAGCTAATGTAGTTAAACATCATACTGGCCTTGGTCACTGATCCGTCTGGAGCTGCGTTATCGGGGATGAAAGAACAACATTCGGCTCCGAATATCACACACACCCCACCCTTTTCTGCCAGTAACACATCCAATGCTATTCTATTCTGCTAAACCTTTTATCGCGTCTCTAGTATAGTTGATGAAACGTTGTTGTTTATAGTAGATATCATTGATTCAATCTACATTTATATTGCGAGTTGACCACCAGAAGATGCTTGATTCCAAGCCAGCCCATATCTGATTCCAAGCCAGCCCATATCTGATTCCAAGCCAGCCCATATCTGATTCCAAGCCAGCCCATATCTGATTCCTAGCTTTGAACTCATCAGGTACCCACCTTGGAATTCCAATGCTATCAATGTAAACTCTATTGTCAAAAGATCCTGACGGAGCACTCCTTCTCTCTCTTCTACCTGGCTCTAGGTCTTTGTGTTGGATAAGGGTGAAGGGCATGCCTAACGGCACTAGTGCACAACTACCGGTCCAATTGGTAGGCAGGTTAGGCCACAGCCTCACACCTCCACAAACCACCAGACATCCGCTCTAGGCCTTTTTATCTTACTAAAGTCCTCGGACCTCAACCACCCAGTCAGGTCCCTCATTGTCTTGTCGGTTGTAACGTTCTCTGTCCTATTGAATGTTCTTACTTCCCCTACGTCCCATCCATGTGTGATGTATCGAACCATACGATAATAATGTCCTCCTGTATCTGTGAAAGGGGGAAATCTGGATGTAATGGGAACATGGGGATACAGATAATGCAGATCAATGCAACTGTCATTGTCTGGCTTCCCTGCCTTCATGAACAGCTTTACCATACAGGCCATTCCCCTGGGTGTATCAATTCCATCAAATGGAAAGGGAATGGTTGTCAACTGAGGCTTTGCTGTGGCGCAGGCATAACATTCTTCTTTCGCTACTGATCTGGCTGAATACTGAATCCATTCTAACCATAGGTTAGAATCCCCATAACCAGTTTCCACCTCAATCACTTCCTTAAAATCTTTCATCTGCACTATCCGCACCGGCCCTTGGCTCTGGATCTGTTTTGTCAGGGGCTCTGCTTGTATTCTGGCTGACTATGGAGCTATCACCTGCCCTAACTTCTTCTACCCGGAATGGGTACTATGGTGTCCACCAAAACCCAATCAAACCCAACATAGATCCTCCTTCTTTGTGTTTTTTAACAGTAATTCGTACCTTTATGCAATACTTCTCTCGCTCCGAATTGCAGTCAAAAACCCTCACCTTCACTATTTACCACCTCCTTCCATACTGGGTAAGTGGATTCATATAGCCCTCTCTCTCTGTGTGGGCTATGACCTGCTTCCATGAACTACACAGGGACCCGCACAGATATCTTCCATAATGGCTCATAGTCCTAGACTGCCAAGGAGTCAGAGACCCCATTTGGTCTACATAGACCTCCACTGTGACATCCTTCCCAATTTCCACTCTCACTTCCTGTTTATCCAGATCAAGTGATCTCTTATGCTTGGTTAATACAAAATCCTCATCATCTAAACTATGGGTCAAGTTACCACCTTCTGCATTCTCAGGATGGGTCATGGTGTATT
Source organism: Oncorhynchus clarkii lewisi (assembly GCF_045791955.1). Taxonomy (NCBI): domain Eukaryota; kingdom Metazoa; phylum Chordata; class Actinopteri; order Salmoniformes; family Salmonidae; genus Oncorhynchus; species Oncorhynchus clarkii. The sequence continues at coordinate 68,249,292 of NC_092166.1, forward strand.
TAGGAATATTGCTCCCACAATAAGACAGCTCAGACCAATCAGCACTCCTGTAAAGCCCCACCCTTTCCCGGAGCCCATACTTTCACTTCTATGAACGCACACAGGGAGGATGGGACGGGGTCAGGGAATCTTCGTTAGAGAGGTAGAGAGTGTGTCTTACCCTCTTGCAATTTGTGATATGAAACCAGGTAGCTTTTTCAGCTATCCTCACCGCGAAGGCTGTCACCAGGAGTACTTGGTATGGCCCCTCTCAACGGGGCTGCTTCGCATCTATTCTCCTCAGGGACTGGATTGAGTGAATCACCTTCTCCTGTAATTCACCTGTACGGCATAAAATCTTGGACATATGGGCTTGGTTAACAAATAGTCTTTTCATGTGTTCTGCTAGTATATCTTCAACTTCTATACCTATTTATTACAACAACAAAAAAATTCACTATTTAATATCCAATAGGCCACAAAGTGTCCTATCCGAGGCCCCTCCTAGGCCACAACTATCTAGCCCCTCCTAGGCCACAACTACCTAGCCCCTCCTAGAATTATATGGTTTATGAGTGGAGTTTTCTAATCATTCCTTTAAAGCTATAAATTCCATCAACACGTTCTCTCTCTCTTTCCCTCTCTCTTTCTTTCCCTCTTTCTCTCTCTCTTTCTCACTTTCTCCTGCTTTCCCTCTCTCACTCTCTCTCTCTCTTTCTCTCTCTGCTACCATTTCTCTTCAATTTTGTCTCCAAATGCATTTGTTTTCATATGCATAAGGAATCTCAGCATCACAGCGTTACTTCTACCTCTTCTCCTGCGCCACTAGATGTTACAGTTGTTAATAACCCCTTAGTAGTTACACCTTCAAGTCACTTCTGATTTAGATGAATATATAATGAAAGCATATCACTGTCTGACCCTGTGGGAACCATTTAGCAGATGTGAGCAATTCTCTCGACATCAAAGCGTATGACTAAAGTTGGGAAGTTAAACCGTGTTGATCGTCATTGAAGAAGACCTGAAAGTCTAAAAGCCCTAAAGGCACGGGTTATTTTTCGAGCAGATGATCGGGGGGCATCATTTGTAGACTGTAAATTGACTACAAAAAGCTCAACCCGATATAATGTTTGACTAAAACATCATAATTTCAAACCTTGCTTACATTTGCATACTATCACGTCTCTCTATTATAACTGGTAATGCCTGGGACAGATTTCCAAAATTAAAATCACTTGGATATGATTTCCTGGTGTTTTTACCATTTGTCATGTCCACCAATGAAAATGTTCCTAATTGGGGGGCCAAATAAAACCATCCGCAGGCCAAATTTGGCCCATGTGCCATCAGTTGGGGAACCCTAATTTAGATCATTAACGTTCTGGATGTTGTTTGTTATTCCTCTCTTACTGGATCAGCGAGCCTCTTCAGAGAAGTTTATCAGGGAAATAAACTGAATTGCATCCCAAATAGCACCCTATTGCCTACATAGTGCACTACTTTTGACCAGATCCATATGTCAACATAGTGCACTATATAGAGAATAGGGTGCCATTTGGGGCACATGTCCATGTTCCTGTCTCTCTCTGAAAGGAGTGAGAGGGTAACGAAGGAGGAAATGAAAGCGTAACATCTTCTGTGGAACAAATAGCACCCTATTACGTAGTGCACTACTCTTGACCAAAGATCTATGGGCCCTGGTCAAAATCAGTGCACTGTGTAGGGAATAGAGTGCCATTTTGGATGCAAACATCTATACAGACTGACAGAGACAGACCAGGTCAGAGAATATTCAGCTCAACATCAATAGCAGCACGAACAGAGAGAAATAAAGACCACTGTTTGACCGCATGTGGTTTATTGAAAAACAGACAGAAAGAGAGATGCTGTTGAAAAAGAAAAGTATTTCTGTTTTATTATCCTTCTCTCCTTCTCACTCTGACCTTCTCACTATCCCTCTGTCTTTCTCTTTCTCTAACACACACACCCCACACTCCAAGCACACACACCATCTCTCTTCTCCCCACCATCTGTCTGTGTCTGTGCATGCCAGGGCAGCAGCTGGTGTGTTGAAGTACCTGCACAGAGTCACCTGTGCACAATTAACCCTCCCTCTATCCCCAGAGCCCCCAGAACTCGGAGTAAGCCACCCGCCCCTCTCAGCCTCTCTGATCACCCAAATGCTCCACTATCCGCACGCACAGAGTCTGTTTCTCCATACAACAGAGCAGAAACAGTCCAGCCTCCCCAGAAAAATGGGTTCCTGCGTGTGGCGCTCCATTGAAATACGTGCCGGGGGCATCAGATATGCCACGCCACGCCACCACACATAAACTGATGAGACAGGCGGATCAGAGAACAGCCCTTTGAAGGATGGAGGAGAGACTGTCGTGGTGGTCTGAATGGGAGAGGCACACACACAGGGATATGTACGCACACGCAGACACGCACACACAGTGCAACAGTCACCGCCACACAGCTTGGTCCTGCCCCACAGAGGACGTGGAGGAGATCAGCCCTCTGTTTTCTCTGGATGTCAGGAAAGAGCCCCTAAATCCCTTTAATAGTCTGAGCAAATATCTGTGTGAGGCATGCTCCAGACCCAGCATTAATAAAAACAGCAAGGGACTGAGGGTCCTACAGTACCTACAGGGTTCTGTTCTGTTTTCTCTGTTCTTTTCTCTTTGGTGTTTCTGTGTCCCATATAGCACCATAGTCCCTTTATAGGTCACTACTTTTTATGGGTCCTGGTCAAAAGTAGTGCACTCTAAAGGGAATATGGCGCCATTTGGGACTAAGCCTCTGTCTGAAGGACCTGGGCCCAGTTTCCCGATAGCGATAGAACTTAGGCTTACGAGTGTTTTGACGATGCATTTTTCCACGCACAGAGAATGGTCGCTAACTGTGTCGTTGGAGAATTTTTCGATACTGATAGGATCGAAAGAAAGGGAGCGCTGCTCTCGGATCAGCTTTCTCCATTCAAATCTGACCTTAACATTATAGTTATTTCGCAATACTGACGACGGATCATCTCCTAGAGAGATATAACCACCTACAGCTGCAAATATTGAGGGGACTTATTTTAATGCTTACCCAATTAAAATGCACTAAATCACGGATTTGGCACATCATTGCACACATGTTTGGCTACACATCATGAAATGTATTGAGAGAAATTACAGAGAGTAGCCTACAAGTAGCAAAATAGATCTCAAATGATTGAACATGAAATGTATTTCAATAAGATTGAATAAATATGCCTATAGCCTACTGTTTACATTTGAATTCCTTCATCCTGGTTTTCATTTGAATCATCTTTTTATATGTCAATAGTTTGTATCAATTGCAAAGACATTGGCAGCTTTGTATTTGTAATAAAAAGCATGAGCTGCTGCACACCCATAGAAAATGATTTTGTGTAGAAAATCAAATCAAATCAAATGTTATTTGTCACATACACGTGTTTAGCAGATGTTATTGCGGGTGTAGCAAAATGCTTGTGTTTCTAGCTCCAACAGTGCAGTAATATCTAACAAGTAATATCTAACAATACACACAATCTAAAGTAAAGGAATGGAATTAAGAATATGTAAATGTTTGGATGAGCAATGTCAGAGCAGCATAGACTAAGATACAGTAGAATAGTATAGAACACAGTATATACATATGAGATGAGTAATGTCAGAGCAGCATAGACTAAAATACTGTAGAATAGTATAGAACACAGTATATACATATGGGATGAGTAATGTCAGAGCAGCATAGACTAAGATACTGTAGAATAGTATAGAACACAGTATATGCATATGAGATGAGTAATGTCAGAGCAGCATAGACTAAGATACAGTAGAATAGTATAGAACACAGTATATACATATGAGGTGAGTAATGTCAGAGCAGCATAGACTAAGATACTGTAGACTAGTATAGAACACAGTATATACATATGAGGTGAGTAATGCAAAATATGTAAACATTATTAAAGTGACTAGTGTTCCAATTATTAAAGTGGCCAGGGATTTCAAGTCTGTGTATACAGGGCAGCAGCTTCTAATGTGCTAGTGATGGTTATTTAACAGTCTGATGGCCTTGAGATAGAAGCTGTTTTTCAGTCTCACAGACCCAGCTTTGATGCACCTGCACTGACCTCGCCTTCTGGATGATAGCGGGGTGAACAGGAAGTGGCTTGGGTGGTTGTTGTCCTTGATAATATTTTTGGCCTTCCTGTGACATCGGGTGTTGTAGGTGTTCTGGCGGGCAGGTAGTTTGCCCCGGATGATGCGTTGGGCAGACCTCACTTCCTCTGGAGAGCCCAAAGGTTGCGGGCGGTGCAGTTGCCATACCAGGCGATGATACAGCCTGACAGGATGCTCTCAATTGTGTATCTGTAAAAGTTTGTAAAGGTGAGGTGCTGACTAAAGGCGAATAAACTGTAAGCTATAAAAAATAAAGAAGAGAGTCCCACACTGTATATATAAACTCCCAGTCATTTATTGGGAAACGTTGTATTTGTAGTCAACTTTGTTCTGAAGTTAAAGATGGATAAACGATATGATTCCATGTTCAGCGGACATCTTTTCTGTATGAAGTGACACGGGAGGGCATTTAAAAAGCATCTAACAATGCACTTGGCACTCTACGAGTGGTCTGAGGTAGGCATTAGATTAAGAATGCAACTTTAATAATGATGGTTTTGTGAAACAGCTCGGATATTTAACTATGCTCCTACGAAGTTCCAACGACGAACTTAGCCTTAAAATGCTTCTGGGAAACCGGGCTCAGAGCAGCAGACACCACCACAAGCATATTTTCCCTATTGTGACAGAAGAGAAGAATAAGAATAGTGGCCTGGTGTGAAAGACATAAGAAATGTCTCTCTTTCCCTGCCAAAATAACTGTTGGTTTAGCATTTAAAGATGCATTAGTGGTTCTCATGAAATGACCAATTGTTTGGATGTGATCAAAAGAACATTTCACAAATGGTTTGCATGCAATGTGGGGAAAAAGGTTTCTGTTCTTACTTTCATCTGCCACTTCTGTGCCTGTGTAGGCCTAAAAAAAGACAGCACACCAATAAACTGGGCAATTAACATCTTCTGGGGAGAAGGACAATTTCCAAACATATGCGTTTCAACTTTTGCAGTAATTTTCACGCATCCTTCCTAAGCAAGAAAAGCTCTTCTTCAGAAGACGCTTTATCGTTCCTGACACCTGATAAAAGGCGTGTTTATGTTGAACTCACATTTTCCTTCCCTGGGATGAAAACCAAGGCAACAGTAGTCTAAACAAGTAGGCCAGAGAAGCCTGGGGGGCAGAGGGGCCCTACTCTGCCAGCTGAAGGCTCTGTCAGGCCCTGCCTCGCCCTACCACTCTCTCCCCGGAGCCTCTGTGGCCCTGACTGACATGACATCCCACTAGTCCTGGTGACAGCACTGTAAGGGAGTGCTTTTTCCTTTTCTCATTAATTATCTTTGACTAGACAGATTTTAAAATGGTTGAATGTCATTTTACTTCATTGCTTAGGTCATTTTCCTATGTGTATTTCTATTAGAGTGAAATTACATAACAATAACATAGCTCAGGACAACCATAGACTGAGATTGTATGTTATTTGAATGTACACTGGTCTTGCCTGATATATTGAAAGTATAACAACAGAAAACGACGAGGTGATAGAGATCGACATAGAGGAGGACTTCCAAAAGGAAGTCTTGGTGGTCTGAAACAAATAGCTGTAAATTAATAATCAACACTTTTTCCTATTCAGTGAGCAGTTTCTATTTGCCTTATGAATAAATGAGGAGACTGCTGTTTACCCCCCCTAACACCCCTCACCCCCCCCCCCCCCACCCCACCCCATTACAGACCTTGTCCCCCGCGCTCTGAAGAACACAGACACACAGACATTGTTACAGCCAACTGCCCTTAACCTACACACACACCAATTCAACAAACCACTGTGTCTTGTATCCAGCCCTTCTCTCATCCAAACACAAACACTCACTCACACTGTCCTCACATGTACACATACACCCTGACTTACCCACCCACGCACACAAACAGCAACAGACAAACGCACACCTGCAGTTTATTCATCTGTCAACCCACATTTACACATACAACCAGGTGTTTGCGCAAAAGAGTTTGTGCAAGACAGTTATATTGACTCCATGACGCCACAGTCTATTGCAGCCTTACACACCCACATTCCCACTCTGTACACAGCTAGACTCCAAACACACAGAATGTTCACAGAGGCAAATGAAGTTCTCAATATTTAATGCCATTAGAGAGCCAAAGTGCTGCACAATGGGGCGACATGCAAACAAGCCAGAAGAAAAGTCAGGACCTCTATGAGTAATTATTCATTACCTGAGCTGACTGTAGAGGCCTTGGGGGCAGGAGGGTCGGGGTAATGTGTTAGTTTAGAAGTGGGGGCAGGAGGGTCGGGGTAATGTGTTAGTTTAGAATTGGGGGCAGGTGGGTTGAGGTAATGTGTTAGTTTAGAAGTGAGGGCAGGTGGGTCGAGGTAATGTGTTAGTTTAGAAGTGGGGGCAGGTGGGTCGAGGTAATGTGTTAGTTTAGAAGTGGGGGCAGGTGGGTCGGAGTAACCTGGTCTCAGAGCAGTAGTATTATTCTGTACTTAAATTGGAGAACTTCATTTAGTATGAGATGTTACGGTATATATGGTATGGTATATATTAATTTGTGGATGTCCATTACCCATTTCGTATAATATGTTACGAATTACAATTCATATCATATGTTACGAATTTGCAAAATGTAGACTATGTTATGAATTTGCAAAATTCTAGCTAGGTGGCTAGGTGGCTAGGCTAGGGGTTAGGGTTATGGGTTAGGGTTAAGGTTAAGTTTAGCAGTTAGGTTAAAGGGTTAAGGTTAGGGTTATGGGAAGGGTTAACATCCTAAGTCTTTGCAAGGTAGCTCAAAAGTAGTAAGTAGTTGAAAGTTGCTAATTAGCTAAAATGCTAAAGTTGTCCGTGATGAGATTCAAACTAGCTAGACGTTCGTGATATACGGCCGACCAACCACCCTACTTTTGTTTTTGCCTTAAGTAACCATCTGTCTCATGCAACCATAACAAACATAGCATATCATACTAATTTGTGAGTCTCGGATTTACATTTACTATGTTACGTCTAGTTTGAGACAAGTCTGGACAGAGAAGCATTAATGAGAATATGATGAGGTGTTTACTTCAAGGTGGGCATGACCCGCCACATGTACACCGGACAATGCTGGAGTTGGAACATACATGAAATTAATCAATTTATTTGATAAACAGAAATACATATAAAAATGGCTCCAGATGGAGACAACATTACATAAGCTTACTGTACATACATACGGAATGATGAATGCATAGATCAAAAGACATATGGATTGATGGCTGTATGGAAGGAGAAAAGCATGAGAAATCTGAACTGAGACAAATGGGGGGAAAGCAGGTGTGTTTAAAGCTAGCCATGACTACTATCTTTGTGCTTTATGTAGCGGTGGTGTGTGTGTGTGTGTGTGTGTGTGTGTGTGTGTGTGTGTGTGTGTGCGTGTTTCTCTCTCACCCTGTCAACGTGGTGGGGTTTAACACTGTCAGGCAACCAGATACAGCCACAACGTGCAGCTCTCTGTGTGGTTATCCAACATCTTGTACACACATGCACGTACACACACACACACACACACACACACACACACACACACACACACACACACACACACACACACACACACACACACACACACACACACACACACACACACACACACACACACACACACATATGCACACACCCACCCAGTAATGTATGGCACCATGTTTGTTTATCCAACGTCACTTTCAGATCACCCACTACATGTTGTACTGGGCAGGTTCTCCACTCTTTCATTCTTTCGTTCCCTCACTCTGCTGTTCTATGGTAAGTTATGACTTATCGTTATGACAAATGAGGGTCCCGAGGGGGTCATTGTGAGAAGCATGCATTAGCTGTGACTGTTCTAAACTCAGGCCTCAGACTCATAAATACAACAGGTATGGCAGTTTGTTATTTCTTTCCAAAGGAGTGTGTTTCTTTAGCTCTGAGTATGTGGCCAGTGATGACAAGTTTTTTCTGAAAATGACTGACATAGTAATCAGTAAAGTTGTATTAAGTTGCTATTCTATACCGTATGAGTATGTGAATCCAATGGATTTATCGCATTCTTTCCCGTTTATGTTTTTCAAGACACTGTACAATGGCTGTTCAGGACATCAGCTTTGTACTCAGGAGGGGCGGGTGCAGGTGAGTCCACGTAAGTGATCCAGGTGGATCATAAGGGTTTCTGGTGTCAGAGAACAGGTGGTGAGTGTAGACACCCCCCCCCCCCCCCTCCTCCTAGCTCATCCCCCGAGTTCACCCTCCTCTCCCCTGCCCCTAGTCACAGAGCCCCCTGGTTCTATGGCTCCACTCCACCCTCGCCTGTCATCATAGTCATCTGATCTGAGCTGCCACATAGAGGAGAGCAGCGGCTTGTCCACATGACAATGGAGCTCTTTTAATTAGCGGGCAATGGATGGAGGCCTTTCTCGCTCTAGTGATGATGAGGGAGAGATGGATGAGCGAGAGATGGATGTCCCTGTCACAGGACTTACAGTATAGACATTCAGCCTGTCAGGTACTATGATAACTGATCATGTGACAGAATGGATCATACAATGACCTGGTAGACAAAGATAGTATTTACCAACTACCTCATGCTAAATCGGTGATGAAATGTGTAGCGTGTAAGAAATCTAGAACCTGAGCCATATAAGCCATGATTGGGCCAATATGAAGGAATAAGAGTTGTAGTTCCTTTTGGAATTCCCCACAGACAATGACCCTCTGGTTCTCTCTCATCGTCTGAGTTGACTAAGGGCTCTATTCAATCACATCCGCTTCAGCCGACATCCGCCTAGCGGTTGTTTTGGAGGTGTCTTAGTTGGTTGTTTTGGCGGTGGTAGAGGTGGAACTGTGTTAGAGCTGTCAAATCCACAAGCGGCTCCTGGTATTACACCTAAAGCGGACATACCATTGGTTGCACAGAGTTTCATTTAAGAGAAATCCCATGCAGCCTTGTTTACAAGTTAAAACAGTGGAATGTGAGATGTAATCTACACCTCCATTATGATGATAGAAACCCACATTATTTCATGATTTTTCAAGTTGAGAGTAATTATGTGTATATAGCCTACACTTTCTCCTTCTGAACTTCTAATGCAAGTGGGGCGGGTATATCTTCTTGACAATGATCGCAAGTGCAGCTGCTCACCGATTTGACTGCTACACAGCAGTTCCACCTCCAACACCGCCAAAACATCCGCTATGCGGGTGTCTGCTATCACCAGTTAATGCTTGATCTGATTGAATATAGTCACTCTATCTGGCCCATTTTACAGGGCCAACTTGTCATAACCAACAACATGCTGAGGTCTCTTTCAACAGCGGAAGTCTGGCTAACCTGGCTGCCTGCTGCATCGCTCTCGCTCCCCCACAGTGAACCACTGTACAGCTCACATACTCCCTATTACCAGGCCCCTTTCTACAATGACGGATGATGCTGCAGAGCCGAGGCCAAAACAGACTTGCGCGATGGGCGTCCCTAAACCAGAAGGAAACAAATGGGTCTCTCCCAGAGGTTTTGACTAAGGTTTAGGTCTAGGTCAACCCTGTGTCATTCTCACACAGAAGCTGACTGGGGATAGGTAAGTAGCTAGCTGGGGATATGTCTGCTCCATGGATTCAGGAGCCTTGAGTGTTGTTATGCAGAGCATAACCCTGGGCCCTGTGTGGACTTCTTTTGGACCTCCACAAACACCTGGCTGAAAGATGAGGGGCCACACTCTTTGCTTTATGACTTTACAGTACTTAGGGAACTTGACCATCTGTAATACACACCAATAATGTTTATGGAAATGTACATTTGTTTTACATGTTGTATGGATAAATTCAGTCAATCATTAAATAATATTTGCAGAAGATTATTGAAAATTGCGTGGCAAGGTTAAAGAAATTTGGCCTGACTTAGTTCCCTTGCTCTTAAATGTCAACTGAACAACATACATAAAGATAACAAGGCATAGGAACATGAGACAGAACATGACATGGAATTGTTGAAGGGGGTCGACTGTAGGACAGACAGGGAGGGTTATACTTGACACAGATTCCATTCCCTCTATTGGGTCTTCAAAAACCTTGAATCTGGTCTCACGCTCCCTAAACCAGAGTGAGAGGTTCAGTAGGGATAATATAGGACAAATTAAAAGAGCTTCATGGCCTGGGTTTTAAAGTGTGGCCTCTCCAGCGCACTAAGGAAATTGAGTTTGCGACGGAAAAAAAAAATCACTTTTCCTCTTAACCCCCTGACCAAGCCTTTTACAGACACACCAACTTTCTCTTTGAAGGCTAAACGGGCAGAAACGAGGGAGGATTGGCTCTTCACCAGAGTTATGGAAACCCTGATCCTGTTATGCCGCACCCCTGAAAAATGTGTCTGCGGGATCAGGAGCTTTTAACCTTTCCCCAGTCCGCTCTTTGATTCATGGAGAAGGGTAGAGGAGCTCCCGTGTGAAGGTTGCTTTATGTCAATCTGTAGAGGGCTCTGGAAAGTATCAGCCGTTTCAGTCTATGTGTGTGTGTGTGTACAGCGGGAGATAATGATGTGTGTGTGTGTGTGTGTGTGTGTGTGTGTGTGTACAGCGGGAGATAATGATGTGTGTGTGTGTGTGTGTACAGCGGGAGATAATGATGTGTGTGTGTGTGTGTGTGTGTGTGTGTGTGTGTGTGTGTGTGTGTGTGTGTGTACAGCGGGAGATAATGATGTGTGTGTGTGTGTGTGTGTACTCACTCGTTTGACAGCATCACTACAACACTGGAGGGATTCCCTCTACCCAGAAATGTATTTTGGCCGAAATATGTCAACAGTAGGAAATAAGAAGCATGGGATTGTACTGATGCGTATCGGCAGTTTCAGGGAAAATAATAGCCTCGTCAAAACAAAGGGAGAGAATGAGACGGCATGAAAGAGTAAATCATTTAGCGCTCTGAGGCACGTCAAACTGACATGTCTGTGGAGAGAAATGCAACATGGGAGGCCTGAGGTGTATTAAAGGTTGCATCTGGTTACAAGATTTGCGGTCACTTTCCCTTGCAAATAAGCATGCATGCAAATCACAGTCAATCATCAGCGTGTGGTGTGTCGACATGTTGGGAGAAAGACAAAGAGAGAGAGAGAGAGAGACACACAGAAAGAGAGAAAGAGAAACAGAGAGAGTGAGAGAAAAACAGAGAGTGAGAGAGAGAAAATTGGAAAACACTAAACAAACAACACAAAGAGTTATCTATCCAAAATGGAGATGTATGGGTAAACCACTTCTCCAATCTTTTTGGCCCACTAACAAAGAACAAACAGCAGAAAAAATATAGATTATCAAATACAAATCTTAGAATCAACTGTTAAAGACTACCAGAACCCACTGAATTCTCCAATTACATTGAATGAACTACATGACAAAATACAAACCCTCCAACCAAAAAAGGTCTGTGGTGTTGATGGTATCCTCAATGAAATGATCAAATATACAGACACATTCCAAAAGGCTCTACTTAAACTCTTTAACATCATCCTTAGTTCTGGCATCTTTCCCAATATTTGGAACCATGGACTGATCACCCCAATCCACAAAAGTGGAGACAAATTTGACCACAATAACTAACGTGGGATATGCGTCAACAGAAACCTTGGGAAAATTGTCTGCATTATCATTAACAGCAGACTAGTTCATTTCCTCAGTGAAAACAATGTACTGAGCAAGTGTCAAATTGGCTTTTTACCAAATTACCGTACGACAGACCACGTATTCACCCTGCACACCCTAATTGACAAACAAACAAACCAAAACAAAGGCAAAGTCTTCTCATTGTTTGTTGATGTCAAAAAAGCCTTTGACTCAAATTGGCACGAGGGTCTGCTATACAAATTGGTGGAAAGTGGTGTTGGGGGAAAAACATACAACATTTTACAATCCATGAACACCAACAACAAGTGTGCATTTAAAATGGGCAGAAAACACACACATTTCTTTCCACAGGGCAGTGGGGTAAGACAGGGATGCAGCTTAAGCCGCACCCTCTTCAACATATATATCAACAAATTGGTGAGGGCACTAGAACAGTTTGCAGCACCAGGCCTCACCCTACTAGAATTTGAAGTCAAATGTCTACTGTTTGCTGATGATCTGGTGCTTCTGTCACCAGCCAAGGAGGGCCTACAGCAGCACCTAGATATTTGCACATATTCTGTCAGATCTGGGCCCTGGCAGTAAATCACAGTAAGACAAAAATGATGGTGTTCCAAAAAAGGTCCAGTCGCCAGGACCACAAATACAAATTCCATCTAGACACCGTTGCCCTAGAGTACACAAAAAACGATACGTACGTCGGCCTAAATATCAGCGCCACATGTAACTTCCACAAAGCTGTGAACGATCTGAGAGACAAGGCAAGAAGGGCCTTCTATGCCATCAAAAGGAACATAATTAGGAATTAGGAACATAACCAATTAGGATCTGGCTAAAAATACTTGAATCAATTATAGAACCCATTGTCCTTTATGGTTGTGAGGTCTGGGGTCCGCTCACCAACCAAGAATTCCCAAAATGGGACAAAATTTTTTTTTTTTTTTTTTTTTTTTTTTACCTTTATTTAACTTTGCAAGTCAGTTAAGAACAAATTCTTATTTTCAATGGCGACCTAGGAACAGTGGGTTAACTGTTCAGGGGCAGAATTTTTACCTTGTCAGCTCAGGCGCCCAAATTGAGACTGCATGCAGAATTCTGAAAAAATATCCTCTGTGTACAATGTAAAACATCAAATAATGCATGCAGAGCAGAATTAGGCCGATGCCCCCTAATTATCAAAATCCAGAAAAGAGCTGTAAAAAATTCTACAACCACCTAAAAGGAAACGATTCACAAGCCTTCCATAACAAAGCCATCACCTATAGAGCGATTAACCTGAAGAAGAGTCCCCTAAGCAAGCTGGTCCCGGGGCTCTGTTCACAAACATAAACAGACCCCACAGAGCCCCAGGACAGCAACACAATTAGACCGAACGAAATCATAAGAAAACAAAATTGGCCATTGTTGAGAGGTTGAAGTCTGTTTGATTGAGTGTGTGGACAGGTGGATTTTATACAGGTAACGAGTTCAAACAGGTGCAGTTAATACAGGTGGAGTGGAGAGAACAGTGGAGAGAACAGGAGGGCTTCTTAAAGAAAAACTAACAGGTCTGTGAGAGCCGGAATTCTTACTGGTTGGTAGGTGATCAAATACTTATGTCATGCAATAAAATGCAAATTAATTACTTAAAAATCATACAATATGATTTTCTGGATTTTTGTTTTAGATTCCGTCTCTCACAGTTAAAGTGTACCTATGATAAAAATTACAGACCTCTACATGCTTTGTAAGTAGGAAAACCTGCAAAATCGGCAGTGTATCAAATACTTGTTCTCCCCACTGTATATTTACCCCAAAAATATATGGGGGATTGGAAATGATGTAGACAATTACATTGATGGAAGCAACAATCTATCTGCAATATTAAAGCTGATCCACTGCAAAAAAAACGAATATTTTTTTAAAGATAAAAGAAAGGCCGCCGAAGACAGACCTGGCTCTCAAGAGAAGACAGGCTATGTTCACACTGTCCACAACATGAGGTGTAAACGGAGCTGCACTTCCTAACATCCTGACAAAAAATATGACCATATTAGAGACACATATTTCCCTCAGATTACACAGATCTCACAGAAAGAGAGAAAGAGAGAAAGAAAGAAAGAAAGAAAGAAAGAAAGAAAGAAAGAAAGAAAGAAAGAAAGAAAGAAAGAAAGAAAGAGAGCAAGGGCTCTATTAAATCTGTAAAGCTGAAGTGTTACAGATTCTGCAAAATAAATGTTAAGGTAATTTCAGATTACATACACATGCCATCGTTTACCGTGAATGCAGTCTCCGCTAAAGCGGGAACACTGCCTTTAAATGTACATCACGCTGTAAAGCTGAACTTTCACGATGTGGATTGAATCGTGCTCAAAGACAGAGAGGGAGTATCCACTTGCCTGACTATAAGTGTTTACCACAACACCACAAGGTAGGGTGGGTTGTGGGACGAGTCTGAAAAAAAAAACAGGTCCCAGTGCAGAAGTTTTAAATGAGATGGAGCAATGTCTCAGAACACACACACACATACGAGAGTGCACACGCACGCACGCACGCACACACACACACACACACACACACACACACACACACACACACACAATGTCTCAGAACCAATACACACACATGAGAGCACACACACACTCATTCTACCAGTGTATGTTTTTTTTATGGAATTACTCAACAGTTCATTTCACTCACAACATCATGGGACTTAGAGGATTTGGAAACGTGTTCATAAACAAACTAAGGCGTCTAGCCATGCAGGCAGTGAAAAGTAAGGCACACAAATGGGACGAGGTTAGAAGATGGCTGGTGATTGTTTATCATCAGGGCCCCTTTGTTCTCCCAGTTATTTACTTCCCATCTCATCAGACATGTAAACTGCACCAGCTTTTCTTCTTTGAGAAACACTCTAGATCAGTCCTTGGAAACACATGCGTGTGCGGTGAGTGCTAAGCAACAGATGCCCCTGGAAAAACAGAGGGAACGTTTGAAAGACAGATGGAAGAGGAGAGTTAATGAAGTGCATGAAGTCTTCAAACAGGCTCTGACTAATTAACATCTGTCTACTTCTTTAAAGTGTTGTCATGTTAGGTAGTCTAGTCTGGGCTTTAAACATGGCCAGCACGGTGGGTGTAGTATAGTCAAATGCAATATTTTTGACATTGACAATGTGCTTCACTCATCCAGGCCAAAATCGTTGTTTGAGGTACAGTTTAGTGCAGAACATGCAGGTAATGTAGCTCAAAAGTACATGTGAATTGCTGATTGACTTAAATTCATTTCAATGGAAGACTTGTTTCACAATAGTTGGAGTTTGGGATTTTTGCTGTATCTTACCATATGTTTCAGCCCACACTATTGCATTGATTTTATGTAATGTCAATGAAACATCTTGTGTGGCGCTGCATAACTCACCATCCGTCCATCTAACGTGTTGGACATAAACCCCAGTGAAGAGCTCTGAAAACAGACATCAAAGCAGCCTAAATCCCAAAAGAACCATGTGCTTAGCATGCTCTCTGAAAGGTATCCAGACATTAATGTGAAACCTAAGCACTAGTTGATCAAAGTGCTGTTCTGGAGACGTGGGGGTGAATGAGAGGCTTTGTCAGACTCAATGCTGCTTGAGTATATTCTGTAGTTTTTTTTCTGCCTCAACTTAAGCTAAGAGTGTAGGTTTGGGTTTCGTGTCTCAAAAGACGGGAATCTCTCACCAGGGTGAAGGGATTAACACATCCATCCTCCCGATCAATAATGTAGGGTGGAAATGCATTGGTCCTCTATCTGTCAGCCTATCAATAGACTGGCTAGCTAGGCCCTACATAGTTTAAATGCCTCAGTCCTCTATCTGTGGATGGTGGACTAGGAGCTCAGAGTGAATTGAATAGGCAAAAGGTGGGCCTCCACTAAATCTATTTTGGCCCGCTGCACATTATCCAGATAATGATAAAGATTACTATGGGATTGATGAAGATGAAGAGGATGAAGTCTAAGAAAGTTCCTGACTGTGGCTGAAGCATGTGCGTGGAGCCTGTGTCTCTGTGTCTGCAGAAACCGGACCCTGATCCTTCTTCCTGTAGGTCACGACCTTTCCCTCTGACCCATCAACAGTCTAATTTGTCGACACTGACCCCTGATGCCTAAGCCACTTACAGATTTGATTCCCTTCCTCTACTGATTGTTGTTTCCTCACTATTGATTGGTCCTGTATGGTTCAGTTGGTAGATTATGGTGCTTAAATTGCCAGGGTCGTGGATTCGATTCCGTGGCCACCCATTCATAAAAATGATGCACGCAAGACTGCAAGTTGCTTTGGTTAAAAACGTCTGCTAAATGGCTTATATTATTAGTGCGTGGAGCTATTCCAACCCAGTACCAGTTCAAAACCTTCCTTAGGTACCCTGGAAGGGTCAGTCAAGTATATAGACAAGAAAACCAGTCCTATAGTTGAAGAAAGCTTCATGCTTAGCTATAATATGTTTCTCTTTATAATTCCTGAACATGTTTGATGTGATTTTATGTTGAGGACCTACATGTACAGATGTTGAGTGAAGTGAAGGATAGGGTGATTTGGACATTTCCCAATTCAGCACGTTGTGGACACAACTAAATACATTTCCATGTGGCATATGATATTAGTCCTTATGGTCATTGCTGATTGGTTAAGTCTCTCTGAGGTTGATTGTGATGGGTGATTGTTGTGATTGGTGTTGTCCAGGAATGGCCTGTTGAGTGTCAGAATGATCCTCGGGCCTGGATCTAGTTCACTACACTTCACTCAAAGCTTGAGGCCAGCTGTGGAAACATACGCTCCTTTTCCAATGTCTCAAATGTCAGAATTATTAGTCTCTCTTTGATGACTCTGTGACACGGATTATGGGAATATATTGCTATCTTATGGAACTGATGAGCTGCAGCATGGAGTTGTCTTTCTTCTCTCCCTCTCGCTCTACCTCTCTATTTTTCCCCTCCTCTCTACCTCTCTCCTTTTCCCTCCCCTCTCTCTCTCTCTCTCTCACCTCTAATGGATCGACTGTCAATTATACCATAAATAAATCAACCATATTGATTTAAATTATTTAAGTATTCCTTCACAACCACCGTAAACACCGTAAACAACAAGTCCAGTGATGCACAGAGGTGAGAGGTCAATCAGGCATACATTAGCAGGGTCGGTGACATGTAGCACATGTAGGTTAGGAGAGACGATCTGAGGAAGAAGTGCTGATGTTCAACCACTCATTCACTTTATCCACACACACACACACACACACACACACACACACACACACACACACACACACACACACACACACACACACACACACACACACACACACACACACACACACACACACACACACACACACACACACACACGGAAACACACACAAGCGCATGCTGGTACACAGACATGCATGCACGCACACAGGCACACACACAGATGGTGCCACCTTGGCACAGGGCAGTCTCCACAGCTTTGCTGTGTTAACACACTGATGCTCTCTAGGTCTCTGAGGCCTCGTTCCCATCCTCCTCCATTTTCACAGACTTAGAACAAAGCACCATTTCCAAATTGTCTAAGGGAGCAGAGGTAGGCTTGTGTGAAAGTGTGATAAGACAAAAACACAGCAGGTTTCCTGGGAATTGTTGCTTCTGCAAAATGACTACCAGAGCACGGACCCATAGTTGGATAGACACACAGTCAGTCAGGTGGGCAAGCTACAGAGCAGGGGTGGGGCAGAGCCTTGGCACTGAGATACCAACCATTTGTACGCTGCACACACACACACACACACACACACACACACACACACACACACACACACACACACACACACACACACACACACACACACACACACACACACACACACACACACACACACACACACACACACACACACACACATTAATGTAATTGCAGCACTGCTTCAAGCCAAAACACATAAGGGAACATTTTAATCAAAACATGATGCTGCATTACCTCTGTGATCCAGGACAGGGTTCTGCCCAAGCCTGGAGTGGAGGGTGGAGGGTGGAGGGACAAGGGAACATGCAGGAGGTAGGGGGGAGCCAGGTGGAGGTTCGTGGGTTAGGGAAAGGTGAGTAGGGGGTGTGACTGGAAAAACAACCCCAATCCCCTGTGCGTGGAGTTGTGGACTACGTGTTGGACATAGGAAATGAGGAGCATGTGGAGGGCCATCAGAGCTGCGGTGGTGGCAGGCGATCGAGCGTGTGTGTGTGGGGTGGAGGAGTGTGCGTGTTTGTGTGTGAGCATGTGTGGTTGTCGGTGTGTGTGTGAGAGTGAGCAGGGCCAAGTAGGGCTGAACACGGAGGATGGATTAAGACAGATCCTATTAGTCCTGCCGGGGATAGAGACCAGGAAACCAGCCTCATGACACGGACACTACACACTGAGGTGCACACACTGATCGGCTGTGCTGTGTGGGCGGCCTGCTGCTTTCATCATCTGTGAGTTTCATAATGTATTTTCATGGAAGATTATGCTGTTTTCCAGTTGACACGATACACGTTTTGATCGACAAGATGAAATTAGAATCGAAAAAACGTGTATTTGTTCCAATTTGGTCCAAGACTTTTATGAAGAGAAAGCTGAACAAATGTTAAATGGAGTGGGTGAGCATGTCGCATGCATCGTGGTGATAGCGGCCCTTCGATGGCTCAGTTGGCTGTAGTGGCTATGACGCTGAACTCATTGTGGGCGGCAGGTAGCCTAGCGGTTAGAGCCTCCAACCTCTCCAGAAGTCCAATGTCTGTTTTGGATGAGTGATCTTTTTTTTAAATGAGAAGCAAAGAAGTTGTGGTGGACAGTGGAGACTCAAGCAAGCAGCAGACCCCCCCCCCCCAAAAAAATCACATTAACGTTGCAAAATCTAAGTGATGAGAAAGAAACCTCTGTGAAGGAGTCGATTCCATTACAGTGTCTTCGTCCCAAATGGCACACCTATTCCCTAGATGGTGAGCCCTATTCGCTATTTAGGGATCCCATTTGGGATACAGACAGTGTCTTCCCCTCCCACTGGGTCAGAGGAACCAGGTTATTACCGGTTCTTAATTAATTGACCATCAAACCTGCCTGTGACCGTCGACCATTGACCCACCACATCTGCATCATGTTATGCTGTTTGCTGATTCATTCGTTGTCATTCCTGTTTGGAAAGGTCTGTCCAAATAAACCAGGCAGGCTTAGTGGCTGATGACATCACAGAGGCCGGGGAGGAAGTGAAGGGGCTGATGGGACGCCTGGGGCCTCGAATGGAACAGTGGAACAACAGCCTCTTGCAGGTGATCCAAAAGCATCTCCTCTTAAGCATATCTCTGATGGTTTCATTGGATTCAAAGAGATGTCAATATCCGAGACAATCTGTGCTATCCTGTCCCTTAGGCATTTTGCCTTGGCTCAGACACTTTGATTAGCCTCCATCCTTTCAAATGTAATTAAGAGGAAAGACAGCTACTGTACAATGCTCTGGAAGTTTGGGTTCCAAATTTCTCAGATTTTCCAGAAATCCTGGCTGAAGGATTCTTGATTTCCTGCTTATTCTCTCCTGATTCCAGGAATCTTCCAACTAAGATATCGTGAACATCTGTGAATATTGGGAAAGTTAACAACATTTTGCAACCTTTTCTGTAAGTCAAGATACCATGGAAAGCCATTTGTTTCCTATCTCCCCCTGCCTCTGATATTTACATTAGAGCTCAACCAGTCAGGTCCCATCAAAACCTACATGCGGTCAATGGGAACATGGTTTTCTTTGTGTTGGTGAGCGACCACAATGTCTTTCCCACTTTCCCCTCTCTCTCTCCCTCCCTCTCGTCTCTTTCATCGATGGCAGACTGTTCCAAGCCTCTGGCTCATGAATAAATGGAAGTCTTTCAGATAAATGGCCGCGATCCTGGTAAAACAGTTTGTCTCTGCCGGCGTTGCCGGCGGCCCCATGTCAGGGAGAGGCCATCTATTAAAAAGCCAGGGATGGGGCTTCGGTGGGGACAGCAGAAGAGATCGGGAGAGAGAAAGGGAGAGAGGGAAAGAGGGGGAGAGGGGGGGGAGGAGGGGGATAGAGGTGGATAGTCTATATTAGCTTGGTCACTGAAGGATATTCCATCTTAACTTGGAGTTGTGTTTCAAAACATGCCAGAGTGAAATCTTTCAATGGAACCCCTAATAAAGGGAAGGGAGAAGGACTAGGGTGAGGAGAGGTAGGAGGGATGTTCTGTGATGTGAAATTTAACCACCTGTAGCACCTTACAGAGCTTGTAGTCATCTGTGGATGGTGTTTTGGCAGAGGAGTTTACAGAGTGTGTGATCTTGGGGTCTGAGGGTTTTCTGCTCTGTGATTGACAGGTCTGGTCGTCTTGCATCTTGTGTAAACAGACCTTGCCTGTCTATCCCGTGACTGGGCTGTAGCACACCATCATTACATCACACACTGTGAGGGACAGGGTCTGCATCCCAAATTGCACCCTTTTCTCTTTATAGTGCACTATGTACTTTGACCGTGGCTCTGGTCAAAAGTAGTACACTATATAGGTAATAGGATGCCATTTGGGACACAGCCAGGGAATGTTAAATAACGTTCAAAATCACTACACAAATCCCCTGGTCCTGCTCACAGCGTCAAAAAATAGCTTGTCAATACATTCACGAATGCCATATATTTACAAGGGGCCCTATGGATGTTGTATCCTGCGAGTGTTGAGTTTTTATTAAGTTGTATAAAGCAATGGTGAAAGGGGATCGGAAGAGCAGGTGCCAAAGGAAACAAATGTGTTGTGGCTGGAACAAATAGATACGTGGATAGTTAGGACAGGGACAGATTGACGTAACATTTTTCTGCAGGCCAAACCATTAGGATGTTACAGACGATATTCTGAGAAGACACATTTTCGGGATGTCTCATAGTCTGACATACACCGCTCTAGCTCTGTCACCTGTCACCGCAGATGTCTCATGGTCTGACATACACCGCTCCAGCTCTGTCATCTGTCACCGCAGATGTCTCATGGTCTGACAAACACCACTCCAGCTCTGTCACCTGTCACCGCAGATGTCTCATGGTCTGACAAACACCGCTCTAGCTCTGCCACCTGTCACCGCAGGTGTCTCATGGTCGGACAAACACCGCTCTAGCTCTGTCACCTGTCACCGCAGATGTCTCATGGTCTGACAAACAACGCTCTAGCTCTGTCACCTGTCACCGCAGATGTCTCATGGTCTGACAAACAACGCTCTAGCTCTGTCACCTGTCACCGCAGATGTCTCATGGTCTGACAAACAACGCTCTAGCTCTGTCACCTTTCACCGCAGATGTCTCATGGTCGGACAAACACCGCTCTAGCTCTGTCACCTGTCACCGCAGGTGTCTCATGGTCGGACAAACACTGCTCTAGCTCTGTCACCTGTCATCGCAGGTGTCTCATGGTCGGACAAACACCGCTCTAGCTCTGTCACCTGTCACCGCAGGTGTCTCATGGTCGGACAAACACCGCTCTAGCTCTGTCACCTGTCACCGCAGATGTCTCATGGTCTGACAAACACCGCTCTAGCTCTGTCACCTGTCACCGCAGATGTCTCATGGTCTGACAAACACCGCTCTAGCTCTGTCACCTGTCACCGCAGATGTCTCATGGTCGGACAAACACCGCTCTAGCTCTGTCACCTGTCACCGCAGGTGTGAAAGTGCAACATCGGCAGATGCGGTGGATTGAGATGGATCCAATGCAACAACAAAAAAAGATATCACTTGTATCATAAAATGCATCATAAGGAATAAGGTATTGAAGTCTGTCCTTTATCTAGGAGATATAAGAAGCTCAGGAATGATTTGGTTATTGTTTTATACATATTCAACCCCTTTTTTGGGCGGCACAAAACTACTTCCATACTTCCATTCATGTCTTAAACAGGTTACCTTCAGACGAGTCCTGTGACACTTGTGGGGGCCGTAGAACAAAATGGAAATATTAGTTTGTAGCCAAAACGGTTCGGACGCTACAGACAGAAGTCGACACATTGGTGGATCCGACTTCAGACGAATCCCATGGGGCTTGTGGGAGTTGTAGAGCAGTTGTGGAGTGGTCGTATTAGTTTTTGTGAGAATAACTATTTTCGGGATGTCTCATGGTCGGTCTGACAAACATCGCTGTAGCTCGGCCAGCTTCCACCACAGATGTGATAGGCCTGAGATATCTCTAGCTTAAACTGACTGATTTTGATGGGGATTTTTAAAAATGTTACATACGCACCGGTACGTCAATGGACTCCAGGGGGTTTTAACAGCCGTGTGTTTGACCTGCACTTGTTTTCCAGCTGACTCTTATGAATAAAAGTCATCACATTTGTGTGTGTGTGTACCCAGTTTCATGTGTCACACACACCCACGCACATGCGCACACACACTCACACACACGCACATGCACACGCACACGCACACGCACACACACACACACACACACACACACACACACACACACAGCAGAGAGAGGACATGCTGGAATCTCTTTCACAGACAGATGGGAGCTTTCTGGACCATTAACCTGAGCACGGTCCAGTATGCTTTGTCAAGAACACTGCAAAACCTATTGATTCTTCAGCAAAGAGAAAAAGCCAAATCCTTATGTTTCGTTTACTTTACAATTCTTTGGAGCGTCTTGCGCGGTAAAGAGATATCCGGTTCTGTTTGAGTGTTTCCCGTAGAGAAATTATCAAGTCTTTATCAGCCCATACCATGGCTCTTTTACAGCCCCTACCCTGGCTCTTTTTTAGCCCTTACCCTGGCTCTTTTATAGCCCTTACCCTGGCTCTTTTACAGCCCCTACCCTGGCTCTCTTCCTCCCCCTACCCTGCCCCCCCCCCCTTCCCTGGCTCTCCTCCTCCCTCTTCCCTGGCTCTCCTCCTCCCCCTTACCCTGGCTCTCCTCCTCCCCCTACCCTGGCTATCCTCCTCCCCCTACCATGGCTATCCTCCTCCCCCTACCCTGCCCCCCCCCCTTCCCTGGCTCTCCTCCTCCCACTTCCCTGGCTCTTCTCCTCCTACTCCCCTCCCATGGCTCTTCTCCTCCTCCTTCTCCTCCTGTTGTCCAGGCTGTGTCCTCCTCCTCTCCTTCTCCTCCTGTTGTCCAGGTTGTGTCCTCCTCCTCTCCTTCTCCTCCTGTTGTCCAGGTTGTGTCCTCCTCCTATCCTTCTCCTCCTGTTGTCCAGGTTGTGTCCTCCTCCTCTCCTTCTCCTCCAGTTGTCCAGGTTGTGTCCTCCTCCTCTCCTCCTCCTCCTGTTGTCCAGGCTGTGTCCTCCTCCTCTCCCTCTCCTCCTGTTGTCCAGGCTGTGTCCTCCTCCTCTCCTTCTCCTCCTGTTGTCCAGGTTGTGTCATCGTCCTCTCCTTCTCCTCCTGTTGTCCAGGCTGTGTCATCCTCCTCTCCATCTCCTCCTGTTGTCCAGGCTGTGTCCTCCTCCTCTCCTTCTCCTCCTGTTGTCCAGGCTGTGTCCTCCTCTTCTCCTTCTCCTCCCGTTGTCCAGGTTGTGTCCTCGTCCTTCTCCTCCTGTTGTCCAGGTTGTGTCATCCTCCTCTCCTTCTCCTCCTGTTGTCCAGGCTGTGTCCTCCTCCTCTCCTTCTCCTCCTGTTGTCCAGGCTGTGTCCTCCTACTCTCCTTCTCCTCCTGTTGTCCAGGCTGTATCACATGATGGGATACAGCCTGGGAGCAGAAACAGAAGTGAGAGAAGGAAGGGGGCCTTGAGAAGATGTGATCACAGAATAGCAATGCTGCAGCTATATTGTCCAGGTCTGTCTGTTCACTACACTTTTCTCTATTTATGTATCCTTTATTTATCTAGGTAAGTCCCATTGAGAAAGGAATCTTTCTTCAAGAATTCCATTACAATATGCACCCCAAAGACCTTGACTACTATGACAACCTTAGAGGAACACAAAAAAAACGAAAAATCACAAATTGTCTACAGTGAAATAATTGCATCATTGCATTCATGGGTGAACATACAGGAGACTGCATGGCTAGGCAATGACAAAATCAACAGTGTGCATAATAATCAGGGTCCCAAAAGCAGCCTGTTTAAGACTCATATCTCTGGTGCTGTAGCTTGTAGATGCTGCTGCTGCTGCCGGGCTTCTGCTGTGAGAGAGATAATAGTCCTGTCTCTCCTCCAGGCTCCCTGGCTGCTTTTGGTAAAGCAGACTGGCTCATCTACAGGAGGGAGGGAGTGAGGGTAGAATGAGAATCTCGCTCTGGGCGCTGAGCGATGTCATGATGTGATGATTCATGTGTTGCACAGTTGGGAGACAGTATTTAATGCCTTGTTTTGTGGTTGGTAGCAGTGGTATGGAGGAGTCTGTGTGCTGTGTATAATGTTTCCCTCTCTGGTCTGCCTGTGGAGAGTAGACTATAGGTACTCACTCAGTTAGCTCTGTTTGGTTGCTATGGGAGCTAGCCCTGCGATTACGCCTCATTCCTGTCACTTCACGTCCCACCTCTCATCCTGTCAGTTTCTGGTCTGTCTGGGTATTGTGGTTGGGCTTCAAGTGATGATAGGTTCCATACTGGCTTAAGAGAAATATGAAGCACTGACATTCAGCGTGGGAATGGGAACACTGAGGCATTATGTAACTAGATTTTAGTAACAACGTAACAAATTAATGATAATGTAACAATGTAGAGGTGATTAAAGTGTCAATATAGAGGAGCAGGTACCTGAGCAGCACCAAGTTGTATTAGTTGTACGTACAGTATACACATGGTATACAGCAGGGTTCCCCAATAAGCGGCCCATGGGCCAAATTCGGCCGGGGAATGATTTTACTTGTCCCCCAAGTTTTCTGAGCAAAAACTATATACACTAAGTGCATGAAACATTAAGAACACCTGCTCTTTCCATGACATATACTGACCAGGTGAATCCAGGTGAAAGCTACGATCCGTTATTGATGTCACCTGTTAAATCCAATTCAATCCGTGTAGATGAAGGGGAGGAGAAAGGTTAAATAAGGATTTTTAAGCGTTGAGACAATTGAGACATGGATTGTGTCGGTATTGCCATTCAGAGGGTGAATGGGCAAGACAACAGATTTATAAATGCCTTTGAACCGGGTATTTGTGTTTCAATAATTGCAATGCCGCTGGGTTTTTTTATGCTCAAGAGTTGGTCCACCACCCAAAGGACATCCTTCTGTTCAAAGCAACAACTATATAGGGAATAGTGTGCTAGTTGAGACGCAGCCCATGTTCCACAGGAGGTTGGTAAACCTTAATTGCGGAGGACGGGCTCGTGGTAATGGCTGGAGCTGAATTGGTGAAATGGTATCAAACACATCAATCACGTGGTTTCCATGTATTTATGCCATTCCGTTTGCTCCATTCCGGCCATTATTATGAGCCATCCTCTCCTCAGCAGCCTCCGCTGCCATGTTCAGTAGAGCTGGTCTAAGTATATAATGGGTAGGGGTAGACTGGCCCGCCGACATACCTGTGGTGGTGCTGAAACATCCAGGGTGGTGCAGCTCTTAAGCAGAGGGGTTAGAGCAGGCCTCAGTCCAAGCTCTGGTCTGGGAGGGGGAATTAACCCAGGCCATAGGTTCCTACAGCATGTGGAAGTGTTTTTGGGCTTGGGGGGGGTTGGTTGTGTATGTGCATGTGCATGTGTTTGTGAATGTGCATGCGTGTGTGTGTTGGTTGCGGAAAGAGTCTATTCACAGGACTGAGGAGCTGAGACAAAGCAAATTACTCTTCATTACTCTTCATCTTGCCAGCGACCATATGGTTGAAAAACAACAAGCCACAGAATTATGATAAATGCAGTCAAAGGGTGGGGGGGGGGGGGTGGGGGGGCTGCATCATGTTATGTGTATGTTTGTCATCAGCAAGGACTAGGGAGTTTTTAGGATAAAATAGAGTTAAGCACAAGCAGTATCCTAGAGGAACACCTGGTTGAGTCTGCTTTCCAACAGACACAGAGACAAAATCACCTTTCAGCAGGACAATAACCTAAAACACAAAGCCATATACACTGGAGTTGCTGTCCAAGACGACATTGAATGTTCCCGAGTGGCCTAGTTACAGTTTTGGCTTGATAATCTATGGCAAGACTTGAAAATGACTATCTAGCAATGATCAAACATCTACTTGACAGAGCTTTTTTAAAGAATAATGTGTAAATATTGTACAATCCAGGTGTGGACAGCTCTTAGAGACTTACCCAGAAAGACTCACAGCTGTTATCACTGCCAAAGGTGATTCTAACAAGTATTGACTCAGGGGTGTTGAATACTTATTAAATCAATATATATATTAGTGTTTTATTTTGTGTATACTGTATATATATTTTTTTACAAACATTTGAATTTTTCTTCCACTTTGACATTACAGTATTTTGTGTAGATCATTGTCAAAAAACGTTACAATCAAATCCATTTGACCCCCACTTTGTGGAAAAACAAAATGTGGAAAAAGTATAGGGGTGTGAATCCTTTCTGAAGGCCCTATACAGTATGTGTGCATGACTGTAAGTTGCTTTGAATAAAGGTCTGTTAAATGGCATATTTTATTATCATTATATAAATCTGCATGACTTCAGTGGCACAGCCAACACCCTGAGGGTTTTATGATAGGGTTTCCTTAAAGCTGGGTTTAGCCTAGCTGAGTGCTAGGTGTTATCATTAAATCCACCCTCTGCTCTCAAGGCTAATATCAATGTCTCAGGGATGTTGGGATGATAACCATCATTTTCTCTCTCTAAATCCCCTTACTCCCTGGTGGCCCTGGAATGTCTATAATAGAGGTTCATTCAGCTGTCTCTTCATCCTTTACTGTTGTCACAACGTTTTCATTACGTTGCTGGAGAAGCCCTTAATGACCCCCTTAGAAGACTAAACATGAGGTCAAACAGGGTTTTGTCTGGACAAAGAACTGCTTGACATTTCGCTGTTAGGGCAAATGCCCATGGTAAATCAGTCGGATGCCAACATTGAACAATTTACGGTAAAGCCCAAATCTCATTTGGTCATATTCAGAACTAGGATCGTTTCACAGGTTCAGGGTCAGTTGAAAACGATCCCCCACTGTTTCTTCTACAATAAATAAAACAGATCTCATGGCAGACCTTTCCCAGTCCCTACTCCCTATAATACCTTGGAGCCGTTCCACTTTACTGCGCTGTAAAACAATGGATATATAAGCACTAAAAAAGGAAGGCCATGAACGCCTGATGGCTCTGGAGGTACTCCAGGTACGTTCCCTGCAAGAACCACTGGCTGCTAGGAGAGAGAGTGTTTTCCCACTAGCACACAGAGCGCTGGCCCAAACCCTCCACAGAAACGACAGCCAACCTTAGCTATCCAGGAACCAATAGAGAAAGCCTACCTCGGCCTGCCATTCCACACCAACAGACAACAGACTAGGAGTCGAGACATGCAATAAAGAAAGGCAAAGACCAAACAGATGAATTATGGAGACCAAAGTAAAGAGACTATGATCAGCAGGTCAAATCAACCACACCACTTTTCTAGATAACGCATCAGACCTGTAGATACAAAAGGAAAACAATATGGGTGTATAGAGTAAATCCTCCAGTATACTACAGTACTGCCCAAATGCATTACACTGTACTACTGCAGCCTGTGGATGCTGTCTCAACCACTCTCACATACAGTAGGGGGTAGTGGGGTAAGTTGAGCCACCCTGGTTTCTAGGAAACCAGACACAAAATGTATCATTTGACAAAAGAATTCTGAAGAGGTTCACTTCTTAGAATCTGTGAAGGAAGAAACCACATGGAAAAAGTTAGGTATATATTTGCTACGCTTTTACATGAATTCTGATTATTTCTAGGGATACACACATTTCCTGAAATATATGTAGATATCTTTGTCATATGTCAGATGGTTTTCGGGTCTAGTCTGGGCCCTGGCTGGCTGCTGTAATGTTAGTGTAGCCAGCTCTGTGGTGCTGCTGAGTTCAGCAGGGAGCGTGCAGTACAGTAGACTCAGGATGAGTCCCAAATTACACACTATCCCCTACATAGTACACTACCTTTAACCAGAGCCCTGTGGAAGTACTGCACTATGTAGGGACTCAGACTTGGGTGTGATCCTGTGCGTGTGTTTTCTTGGTTTTTCCCCAGATTCCTAATGTGATGATTGATGGCTGTGAAGCCCCAGCACAGGTCCCGGGCAGCCACAGCCCAGGCTTCTGATTAACTTGTTTGCATACACACAATGAATGAGACTGGGTGTGGAGAGAGAGAGAGAGAGAGAGAGAGAGAGAGAGAGAGAGAGAGAGAGAGAGAGAGAGGGAGCGAGAGAGAGAGAGAGAGGGAGGGAGAGAGAGCTAGAGAGAGAGAGAGAGAGCTAGAGAGAGAGAGAGAGAGGGAGCGAGAGAGAGAGAGAGAGAGGGAGGGAGAGAGAGCTAGAGAGAGAGAGAGAGAGAGAGAGCTAGAGAGAGAGCTAGAGAGAGAGCGAGAGAGAGAGCGAGAGAGAGAGAGAGAGAGAGAGAGAGAGAGCTAGAGAGAGCTAGAGAGAGAGAGCTAGAGAGAGAGAGAGAGAGAGAGAGAGAGAGAGAGCTAGAGAGAGAGAGAGAGCTAGAGAGAGAGAGAGAGAGAGAGAGAGAGAGCTAGAGAGAGAGAGAGAGAGAGCTAGAGAGAGAGGGAGCGAGAGAGAGAGAGAGAGAGAGAGAGAGAGAGAGAGAGAGAGAGAGAGAGAGAGAGAGAGCTAGAGAGAGAGAGAGAGAGGGAGCTAGAGAGAGAGAGAGAGAGAGAGAGAGAGAGAGAGAGAGAGATAGAGAGAGAGAGAGAGCTAGAGAGAGAGAGAGAGAGAGAGCTAGAGAGAGAGACAGGGAGAGAGAGCTAGAGAGAGAGAGAGAGAGAGAGGGAGCGAGAGAGAGAGAGAGAGAGAGAGGGAGGGAGAGAGAGCTAGAGAGAGAGAGAGAGAGCTAGAGAGAGAGGGAGCGAGAGGGAGAGAGAGAGAGAGAGAGAGAGAGAGAGAGAGAGAGAGCTAGAGAGAGAGAGAGAGAGGGAGCTAGAGAGAGAGAGAGACAGAGAGAGCTAGAGAGAGAGAGAGAGAGAGAGAGAGAGAGAGAGAGAGAGAGAGGGGCTGCTCAATAATAACAATACTGTACAGGGGTGGTTGGTTGATTAATTAGGTAACACCATTCCTCCCTAACACACCCTGCTCTGTTTAATTCTCATTTCCATCCTCCCTTCCCTCCCTTCCTCCTTTCCTCCCTCCCTCACTCTGACTGCAACATCATTTCCATAACAAATCTGAAACATAAAGTGGAGAGTGAGGGAATCGTTTGCTGTGGTCCAGCGTATGTAAAATCTCCTGTTCCACAGGCAATATTTAATTTTAGTTGGGTGGTGTTTGTATACAGTCCCTGACAAAGGAGGAGAGGTTTTCCTCTCCAGTGTTGCATTGTGGTCCGGGAGGTTTGTGCATGTCTGTATGACATTGAACAGAGTCATAAGTCTGTCAATCACATCTTCAATCAGCGTCATTTAGTTTTGGTTTATTCTCCTCAGTGAGGATAGCTAGTCTCAGTAGCTAAATAATGTAATGGCTCTGATTGCCTTTAATTTGCAAACCAAACTTGAATGTATGAAAATGAGCACCAATTCCTGTGACAGCAGGGCAATTCTCTCAGTGTTGCAGTGCCACACTACAATGACACTGTGGTGAGCTTAGGTAAACAACTCCTTATGTAACCTAGCTCTCCCTCAACATTATAAACATCAAGGGATCTATTCAATCCGCATGCATTCATGGTAAACGCTACATATGTTGGCTCAAACAGAAATTACATTTACATTTCTATCACGGAATCTTTAATGCTCCAGCTTTGCAGATTGAATAGAGCCCCAAGCCTTAGTAGGATCTTTAACTTGGCATCAAAAATAATATTATGTATATCATCTCGTATTGTTCTTTAGCACCATACTGCACCACGGATGTGGATCTAAAACAAGAGAATTATATTTGGATTATATACGGAAAATAGTTTAACATCACTAGCTATTCCTTTTATGATCCATGCTTATCTTTATCTGAATGTCCTAAAGCAGTTTTATTATGTAGATCAAATATATTGTTACACTGGAATGAAACTGAAGATGAGCATTGCCTCAGAGCACCTGATAGAAACAAGTTCCCCTAAGTTATATCCTGGTATTCCTCATGGTAGCTATATTTCTGCATATCATACCTGTTAACATAACTCTCCTCCCCCTTCAACATACACACAATTATCAGGCTTATTATGGGAATTATCAGAGAGTCCCTGGCCTGTTAGTCTATTAGAGGAGGAATGAATACACACACACACACACACACACACACACACACACACACACACACACACAGAGAGGCACCAGATGCCGCAATGGGCTATCCAGGCAGGCAAGTCAGATCCAAGATGATTATAGTATGTAAGTTGATAGCAGGGGGAATAGAAACAGTGTGTGTGTGAGTGTGTGTGTGTGTGTGTGTGTGTGTGTGTGTGTGTGTGTGTGTGTGTGTGTGTGTGTGTGTGTGTGTGTGTGTGTGTGTGTGTTCACCAGAGTAGCAGCAGGTAGTGGGGATGATGGGATGAGGGACTGATGAAGGGCTGTGATTGGAGGTGTAAGAGGAACACCTGAGGTAGGCTACAGACGACAGACACAGTGTTGGAGATAACAGTGGAGAGGCTAGTCAAATCTAGAAGAAGGTAAACATGTCCAAGCTGAACTCAAAGCCAGCGTGTGTTCTATATGTAGTGACGAGTGACTTCAGTGACTTGGAGTGTTTGAGACCTTGAGAGGCTGGTAACGTGTCACACAGAAAGAGAGAGACAGAGGACAGCAAAAAAACTAAAAGACATTGGGTGAGAGAGGATAGAAAGCCAGAGGAAAGGGACGAAGAGGAGAGAGAGAGAGATAGAGAGAAAAGAGAAAGAGAGAAAGAAAGAAAGATAGTGAGGGAAGGAGAGGAGGCAGGAAGTGAGTGCAGCATCGTGTTGCGGAGGAGGCACCTAATTGTCTACTGCAGCATGTAATGACAAGCTTACTCCACATCAATCTTTCATTATTAAGAGCTATTTCTGTTCCTTCGGCACAGAGACTGACTACTGTAGGAGAAGCGAGACAGGCGTACAGTAGACAACAAAGTCTGTTTACTTAGACACAGGACAAACACGGATGAGAAGGATGGAGCACTGCTCTGATTTGTCTGGGGTAGAGAGAGGAGGCGCAGGTTGTAAATTGAGGTTAAGCTGTTGCTGGACTGAAGAGTGTAAGCCAGTCATAGTCTATCTTCAAAGAAGTAGAATTAACCAAGCATATGAACAGCATATGAACAGCATATGTGATGTCAATGGTATAGGAGATAATTTCTCTGCCTATACCTTCATATTCAACAGTCTCATTGATATCATATACCATGTGTCCAAAGCACTGTACTCTATAAGGAAATCCTCCCACCACTCATTTCAACAGAGCTTAAAGGGAAGACAGTCCACTGAAGCAAATTCACCATTTTTCTGCCTTTTTGACATACTGATAAAAAAAATGTTTTAAAGATGCAGAATGGCCTTATTAGCAGACTAAATGTATTCAGTTCAGCCAGGCACAGAATGGGTGCTGTGTAGGTAAGGCTTTGTTGTGAGTCTTGATATATCAGAATTTCATCTGGCACTTTTCACTGATATTCTTCTCAGCATACTGCTGCAGGGAAGAAAAAGCCCAAACCTTACACTCATATAAACCAATTTCTACATGTGATGTTCACACTAATTAGGACCATAGGACCATATTAAGTCATTTACACTGAATCTTAATGTGCATTTTACTAAAGATTCCTTTGAATGTGATGAGAAAAACATGATCCATTTCATTGTGTCTAGTAAAGCAGTGGAGCAGTCTTTTCCATTTCCAACCTTTACCATGTGTGTTTTAAAGTTGCTGATACTCTCTTTAAGTTGCCACCTAACCACACTGTTGTGTTAATGGCATGGGATAAAATGCTCTTCTTGTGCTTCAAGGAATGTTGTAGCCATCTGAAGTTCTGTTCTATCAAAGCCAAGTTTTGGCTGCTGTAAGATAGTGCCTTTGAGGACACTGCCCCCTATCTGTCAGATTCATTATGGCATTATCTTTTCACTCAAACAGGATCATGTTGTGTTGTGTACGCAGGGCTCTTTGGTTTGACTTTATGAAGTTAAAGAGTTAGAACTGCATATCTGTTTGTCCTTGTGCTCGGTCACATTCTTGGTAGTGTTGTTTGTGTCTCTGTTTTGGTTGATGATTGATGTTGAAGAGTGGATGCCAGGTTTCATGAACAAGCAAAGCTTTCAAGACAAACTCAAACACTGAGTTTACAGACTAGAGAGAGCCCCTGATAAGCAACAGACCGCTAAACTAATACTGAAAAAAATGAGAGAGAGGAGAAGAGAAGAGAAAGAGCAGAAGCGTGGAAGGGAGGGAAGTCAAACTTTTAATTACAAATCACACAGCTTTAGCTTGTGATTATTTAAATGGAATATTCATCAGCTAATACACTGAATCTCTCTATCTCTCTCTCTCTCTCTCTCTCTCTCTCTCTCTCTCTCTCTGTGGATGTTTATTAGTCCTACGGAGTCCTGAGTAGATGATAACTTTCACTTCAAAGTCATCTTCTTAAGTTTCATGGCTGTAGGCTTCTCAATGGAAGACATTCAAATCACTGACTGAAAAGTACTAGGGGAAGGTATAGTGGTGCTACCGGGCTGAAGTGGTGGGGATAACCTGAAAAGATGGTTTTGACAAATCGACTGAGGTGACATCACCCATATGTTTCTTGATATCTGAGGCGCTCTTTTTTTGATAATAATGATGGTCTGGACATCAGTGTATATCCTTGTATACCCCTCCTGTCCTGCCTTGATTCCCCCAGAGTCTCCCTAGACCCTCTTCAGAGTTCATGTTATTCTTCTCAAGCACACAGACAACCCTACTGTAAAACCACTGTACAGACCAGTCACTGTTCTGTCTGGTCCCTGGCCTCAATGGCCTACCCTGTCTGAGAGATCCCCATTGTGTGCGGTGCGGGGATCGTTGGGCAGAGACTGCTTTCCCAGCTGTCGTAGGCACGCCAGGCATGAGAGAGCGAGGGAGGAGTGACGGATCAGTATCCTGGGGGATTAGCATGCAGAAGACATCCTGGTGTTGAGCACTAGAAGGATTTAAAAGCACTTTACTGATAATAACGCCACTCTGAAGCAGAGCAGGCAGACAGACAGACAGAACAGAACCGAGGAAGCCTAGCAGGATGGAGGGAAGAAAAAGAGAGCGGGAGAAAAAGGAGACAGAAAAGAAAACAGCCTCATCCTGACAGTCTTTGAACTCGCAGCAGCCACCTGCTCTCCTCTCCTCCTGAAGAACAACTTCTCCTTCCCTTGATTTTTATCGTTTTTCTTTTCCTCCTCACCACTAACATATGCTGCTCTTGTCGAAGGTTGTTTCATCTACAGGCTTCTAAGGGCTCTGTGGATGTTTCTACCCCAAGAGTCACATACTTAAGGGATATGTTTAGAGTCTACTTCAGAGGCTAGGATTTAAGTATTTAAAATATGTAAGAGGTGGGAGGGACAGTTTAGTCATGTTGCTAAGAACTAAAGAGAAGTTTAGACATACTGTATTGTAAGAACTACAGAACTACATTTTATTGATTATCATGACACAGAGATGGAAAATATACTCTGCTTCACGGAAACATGGCTCTCTCTCTCTCTCTCTCTCTCTCTCTGTCTGACTCTGTAAAGCCAGTTGGGTTCTCAGTACATTGGCCGACAGCAACAAACATCTCTCCGGGAAGCAAAAGGGTGGAGGTGTATGTTTTATGATTAACGACTTATGGTGTAACTGTGATAACATACAGGAACTCAATCCTTCTGTTCACCTGACCTAGAATATCTCACAGTTAAATGCCGACCGTACTATCTCCCGAGAGAATTCTCGTCAATAACAGCCACAGCGGTCTATATTTCCCCCCAAGCGGATACCACGACGGCCCTCAAGGAGCTTCACTGGACTTTATGCAAACTGGAAACCAAATATCCTGAGGCTGCATTTACTGTAGCTGGGGATTTTAACAAAGCAAATTTGAGGAAAAGGCTCCTGAAATTCTATCAACATATTGATTGT
Organism: Oncorhynchus clarkii lewisi; assembly: GCF_045791955.1. Classification (NCBI taxonomy): domain Eukaryota; kingdom Metazoa; phylum Chordata; class Actinopteri; order Salmoniformes; family Salmonidae; genus Oncorhynchus; species Oncorhynchus clarkii. The sequence continues at coordinate 68,283,205 of NC_092166.1, forward strand.
TGTACTCGCGCTGCTAAAACCCTTGACCATTGCTATACTACCTTCCAGAATACATACGAGGCCCTCCATTTGGCAAATCAGACCATAAATCCATCTTGCTCCTCCCCTTCTAGAGCCAGACACTCAAACAAGAAGCACCCGTGGTGAGGACTATTCACGCAGACTGGGATATGTTCAGAGTAGCTTCAGAAAATAATACGACTCATATACCAATACGGTGAATGAGTTTATCAGGAAGCGCATAGGAGATGTTGTACCCCAACCAGAAACCGTGTATAGATGGGAGCATTCGCGCAAAACTGAAAGTGCGAACCACACATTTAACCAGGGCAAGAAGACAGGGAATATGGAAGAACAGAAACAGTGTAGTTATTCACTCCGCAAAGCAATCAAGGTGGCTAAACGTCGGTATAGGGACAAAGTTGAGTCCCAGTTCAACGGCTCAGACACAAGACGTACAGTGGGGCAAAAAGGTATTTAGTCAGCCACCAATTGTGCAAGTTCTCCCACTTAAAAAGATGAGAGAGGCCTGTAATGTTCATCATATGTACACTTCAACTATGACAGACAAAATGAGAAAAAAAATCCAGAAAATCAAATTGTAGGATTTTTAATGAATTTATTTGCAAATTATGGTGGAAAATAAGCATTTGGTCACCTACAAACAAGCACGATTTCTGGCTCTCACAGACCTGTAACTTCTTCTTTAAGAGGCTCCTCTGTCCTCCACTCGTTACCTGTATTAATGGCACCTGTTTGAACTTGTTATCAGTATAAAAGACACCTGTCCACAACCTCAAACAGTCACACTCCAAACTCCACTATGGCCAAGACCAAAGAGCTGTCAAAGGACACCAGAAACAAAATTGTAGACCTGCACCAGGCTGGGAAGACTGAATCTGCAATAGGTAAGCAGCTTGGTTTGAAGAAATCAACTGTGGGAGCAATTATTAGGAAATGGAAGACATACAAGACCACTGATAATCTCCCTCGATCTGGGGCTCCACGCAAGATCTCACCCCGTGGGGTCAAAATGATCACAAGAACGGTGAGCAAAAATCCCAGAACCACACGGGGGGACCTAGTGAATGACCTGCAGAGAGCTGGGACCAAAGTAACAAAGCCTACCATCAGTAACACACTACGCCGCCAGGGACTCAAATCCTGCAGTGCCAGACGTGTCCCCCTGCTTAAGCCAGTACATGTCCAGGCCCGTCTGAAGTTTGCTAGAGAGCATTTGGATGATCCAGAAGAAGATTGGGAGAATGTCATATGCTCAGATGAAACCAAAATATAACTTTTTGGTAAAAACTCAACTGGTCGTGTTTGGAGGACAAAGAATGCTGAGATGCATCCAAAGAACACCATACCTACTGTGAAGCATGGGGGTGGAAACATCATGCTTTTGGGCAGACCAGCTGGCTGGTGTGTTCACAGATATATATTCAATAACTCTGTTGTCCCCAAATGCTTCAAGATGGCCACCATTGTCCCTGTACCTAAGAAAGCAAAGGTCATTGAACTAAATGACTATCGCCCCGTAGCACTCACTTCTGTCATCATGAAGTGCTTTGAGACTAGTCAAGGATCATATCACCTCCACCTTACCTGCCACCCTAGACCCTCTTCAATTTGCTTACCGCCCCAATAGATTCACAGACGATGCAATCGCCACCACACTGCACACCGCCCTGTCCCATCTGGAAAAGAGGCGTACCTATGTAAGTATGCTGTTCATTGACTATAGCTCAGCATTCAACACCATAGTACCCTCCAAGCTCATCATCAAGCTCGAGGCCCTGGGTCTGAACCCCACCCTGTGCAACTGGTTCCTTGACTTCCTGAAAGGTCGCCCCAGGTGGTGAAGGTAGGAGACAACACCTCCTCTTCGCTGATCCTCAAAACTGGGGTCCCACTCCCTGTTCACCCATGACTGCATGGCCAAGCACGCCTCCAACTCAATCATCAAGTTTGCAGACAACACAACAATAATACAGTGCATTGCGAAAGTATTCGCCCCCCTTGAACTTTGCGACCTTTTGCCACATTTCAGGCTTCAAACATAAAGATATAAAACTTTTTGTGAAGAATCAACAACAAGTGGGACACAATCATGAAGTGGAACGACATTTATTGGATATTTCACACTTTTTTAACAAATCAAAAACTGAAAAATTGGGCGTGCAAAATTATTCAGCCCCCTTAAGTTAATACTTTGTAGCGCCACCTTTTGCTGCGATTACAGCTGTAAGTCGCTTGGGGTATGTCTCTATCAGTTTTGCACATCGAGAGACTGAAATTTTTTCCCATTCCTCCTTGCAAAACAGCTCGAGCTCAGTGAGGTTGGATGGAGAGCATTTGTGAACAGCAGTTTTCAGTTCTTTCCACAGATTCTCGATTGGATTCAGGTCTGGACTTTGACTTGGCCATTCTAACACCTGGATATGTTTATTTTTGAACCATTCCATTGTAGATTTTGCTTTATGTTTTGAATCATTGTCTTGTTGGAAGACAAATCTCCGTCCCAGTCTCAGGTCTTTTGCAGACTCCATCAGGTTTTCTTCCAGAATGGTCCTGTATTTGGCTCCATCCATCTTCCCATCAATTTTAACCATCTTCCCTGTCCCTGCTGAAGAAAAGCAGGCCCAAACCATGATGCTGCCACCACCATGTTTGACAGTGGGGATGGTGTGTTCAGCTGTGTTGCTTTTACGCCAAACATAACGTTTTGCATTGTTGCCAAAAAGTTCAATTTTGGTTTCATCTGACCAGAGCACCTTCTTCCACATGTTTGGTGTGTCTCCCAGGTGGCTTGTGGCAAACTTTAAACAACACTTTTTATGGATATCTTTAAGAAATGGCTTTCTTCTTGCCACTCTTCCATAAAGGCCAGATTTGTGCAATATACGACTGATTGTTGTCCTATGGACAGTCTCCCACCTCAGCTGTAGATCTCTGCAGTTCATCCAGAGTGATCATGGGCCTCTTGGCTGCATCTCTGATCAGTCTTCTCCTTGTATGAGCTGAAAGTTTAGAGGGACGGCCAGGTCTTGGTAGATTTGCAGTGGTCTGATACTCCTTCCATTTCAATATTATCGCTTGCACAGTGCTCCTTGGGATGTTTAAAGCTTGGGAAATCTTTTTGTATCCAAATCCGGCTTTAAACTTCTTCACAACAGTATCTCGGACCTGCCTGGTGTGTTCCTTGTTCTTCATAATGCTCTCTGCGCTTTTAACGGACCTCTGAGACTATCACAGTGCAGGTGCATTTATACGGAGACTTGATTACACACAGGTGGATTGTATTTATCATCATTAGTCATTTAGGTCAACATTGGATCATTCAGAGATCCTCACTGAACTTCTGGAGAGAGTTTGCTGCACTGAAAGTAAAGGGGCTGAATAATTTTGCACGCCCAATTTTTCAGTTTTTGATTTGTTAAAAAAGTTTGAAATATCCAATAAATGTCGTTCCACTTCATGATTGTGTCCCACTTGTTGTTGATTCTTCACAAAAAAAATACAGTTTTATATCTTTATGTTTGAAGCCTGAAATGTGGCAAAAGGTCGCAAAGTTCAAGGGGGCCGAATACTTTCGCAATGCACTGCAGGCTTGATTACCAACAACGATGAGACTATGGGAGTCAACAAAACAAAGGAGATGATTGTGGACTTTAGGAAACAGCAGGGAGCAACCCCCTATCAACATCGATGGGACCGCAGTGGAGAAGGTGGAAAACTTCAAGTTCCTTGGCGTACACATCACTGACAAACTGAAATGGTCCACCAACACAATCAGTGTGGTGAATAAGGCGCAACAGAGCCTCTTCAACCTCAGGAGGCTAAAGAAATTTGGCTTAACACCTAAAACCCTCACAAACTTTTTCAGATGCTCAATTAAGAGCATCCTGTCGGGCTGTATCGCCACCTGGTACGGCAACTGCACTGCCCACAACCACAAAGTTCGCCAGAGGGTGGTGCAGTCTGTGTTGGGCAGTGGCTCGGGACAAACCTCCTGCCCTCCTGGAGACCTCCCGCACCCAATGCCATAGGAAGGCCAAAAAGATCATCAAGGACATCAACCACCCGAACCACTGCCTGTTCACCCAGCTTATCATCCAGAAGGCGAGGTCAGTACAGGTGCATCAAAGCTGGGAATGAGAGACTGAAAAACAGCTTCCATCTCAAGGCCATCAGATTTCTAAACAGTCATCACTAGCACATCAGGGGCAGCTGCCTATACACATAGATTAGGAATCACTGGCCACTTTTAGAAATGTATCACTAGACACTAATGTTCCGTATCTAGCATTACTCATCTTATATGTATAAACCACACTCCACACTATTCTACGGTATCTTAGTCACTTTAAATTGTGTTAACATATTGCATCACCCATTTCATATGTACTGTATATACTGTATTGTATTCCATACTACACCACTGACTATTAAACAGCCATCTCCAGCACATCAGAGGCTGCTGCCTATAGACATAAACTCAGCAAAAAAAGAAACGTCCTCTCACTGTCAACTGCGTTTATTTTCAGCAAACTTAACATGTGTAAATATTTGTATGAACATTACAGGATTCAACAACTGAGACATAAACTGAACAAGTCCCACAGACATGTGACTAACAGAAATTGAATAATGTGTCCCTGAACAAAGGGGGGTCAAAATAAAAAGTAACAGTCAGTATATGGCGTGGCCACCAGCTGCATTAAGTACTGCAGTGCATCTCCTCCTCATGGACTGCACCATATTGGCCAATTCTTGCTGTGTGATGTTACCCCAGTCTTCCACCAAGGCACCTGCAAGTTCCCGGACATTTCTGGGGGGAATGGCCCAAGCCCTCACCCTCCGATCCAACAGGTCCCAGACGTGCTCAATGGGATTGAGATCCAGGCTCTTCGCTGTCCATGGCAGAACACTGACATTCCTATCTTGCAGGAAATCACACACAGAACAAGCAGTATGGCTGGTGACATTGTCATGCTGGATGGTCATGTCAGGATGAGCCTGCAGGAAGGGTACCACATGAGGGAGGAGGATGTCTTCCCTGTAATGCACAGTGTTGAGATTGCCTGCAATGACAACAAACTCAGCCCGATGATGCTGTGACACACCGCCCAAGACCATGACAGACCCTCCACCTCCAAATCGATCCCACTCCAGAGTACAGGCCTCGGTGTAATGTTCATTCCTTCGACGACAAACATGAATCCGACCATCACCCTTGGTGAGACAAATCCGCGACTCGTCAGTGAAGAGCACTATTTGCCAGTCCTGTATGGTCCAGCAACGGCGGGTTTGTGCCCATAGGTGACGTTGTTGCCGGTGATGTCTGGTAAGGACCTGCCTTACAACAGGCCTACAAGCCTTCAGTCCAGCCTCTCTCAGCCTATTGCGGACAGTCTGAGCACTGATTGAGGGATTGTGCATTCCTGGTGTAACTCGGGCAGTTGTTGTTGCCATCCTGTACCTGCCCAGCAGGTGTGATGTTCGGATGTACCAATCCTGTGCAGGTGTTACACGTGGTCTGCCACTGAGTGGACGATCAGATGGCCGTACTATCTCCCTGGAGTGCTGTCTTAGGCGTCTCACAGTACGGACATTGCAATTTATTGCCCTGGTCACATCTGCAGTCCTCATGTCTCCTTGCTGCATGCCTAAGGCACATTCACGCAGATGAGCAGGGACCCTGGTCATCTTTCTTTTGGTGTTTTTCAGAGTCAGTAGAAAGGCCTCTTTAGTGTCCTAGGTTTTCATAACTGTGACCTTAATTGCCTACCGTCTGTAAGCTGTTAGTGTCTTAACGACCGTTCCACAGGTGCATGTTCATGAATTGTTTATGGTTCATTGAACTAGCATGGTGTAACGGCCATTGGTGGTGGAAGAAGGTGAGGACCAATGCGCAGCGTCGTAAGTGTCCATCTTTTTTATAAAGTAAATGAACACTGAACAAAAACAAAAAAGTGAACGAACGAAACCGAAACAGTTCTGTCTAGTGCAGATACAAACACTCAACAGAAAACAATCACCCACGAAACACAGGTGGGAAAAGGCTACCTAAGTATGGTTCTCAATCAGAGACAACTAACGACACCTGCCTCTGATTGAGAACCATACCAGGCCAAATGCAAAACACAACATAGAAAAACGAACATAGACAATAGACTATGACATGACAACTGTTTAAACCCTTCACAATGAAAATCTGTGAAATTATTTGGATTTTTACACATTTTCTTTGAAAGACAGGGTCCTGAGTCTAGATTAGGAATCACTGGCCACTTTAAGAAAATGAAACACTAGCCACTTTAATAATGTCTCTGTAAACTGTACTCTATACTATTCTACAGTATCTTAGTCACTTAATGGTTTGTAAATATTGCATCACAAATCTCATATGTAAATACTGTACTCTATACTATTCTACAGTATCTTAGTCACTTAATGGTTTGTAAATATTGCATCACCCATCTCATATGTACATACTGTACTCTTTACTAAGCCACCGTATTTTAGTCCAATGCTGCTCTGACATACGTATATATATTCTTAATCCATTTCTTACTTATATTTACGTGTATTTTAGGGAAATATTGTGAAACTGTTAGATATTACTTGTTAGATATTACTGCACTGTCGGAACTGGAAGCACAAGCATTTCCCTACACCCGCAATAACATCTGCTAAACATGTGTATGTGACCAATAGAATATGTTTTGATGTGTTGGTGGGCCATTCTGGTGAGACAGAACAAAGAGGTTTTCATTCAAAAAGGGAACAAAATTTGACTATAGAGTGTTGATGTCCAATTTACAAATTGTAGGCCTAATGCAATTTGCAGGAAGGAAAGAGTAATCACGCTAGCCTCTGGATGTCTTGTAAGTGGCTGAAATTGCAGACAGGAACTCTCACTTGAACACTTGATGTAAACAGAATCATATAATTATCAGCTTGGGTTACCAAACAGATTCTGGTTAAACAGTTGTATCCAGAATTACAGCCTTGCTAAAGCTATGTTAAATTGACATGTGAGTGAGTCACAATTCGAAACTGTGGCATCAAACATGGCATGGCATCACTTAAAACATGGCACTGTGTTACTTACATGTCGCATTATGTCACTTGTCTAAGGAACCTCTTGAAGACTGCGTTTATGCAGGCAACCCTATTCTAATATTTTGCCCAATATTTGATATGATTGGTCAATAGACCAATTGGTGATAAAAAAAATATCAGAATTGGGCTTCCTGGGTAAGCACAGCTTACATGTTATGAGGCAAATTGAGATATTTAGCCTGATCTCACTTTCTGATGTTGTCTCTGTCATTTTAACACAGGGCCCTCAAATCCTGAAAAGGTTGATTGATTGATTGATTCTACAGCTGTACCATTGAGAGCGTATTGACTGGCTGCATCACTGCTTGGTATGGCAATAGCACCGCCCTCAATCGCATGGCGCTACAGAAGGTTGTGCCCAGTACATCCCAGTACATTACTGGAGCCGAGCTCCCTGCCATCCAGGACCTATATACCAGGCAGTGTGAAAAGAAGGCCCGGAAAATCATCAGAGACACCAACCACCCAAGCCATAGACTATTTTCTCTGTTGCCACACGGCAAGTGGTACCAGTGCATCAAATCTGACACCAACAGGCTCTTGAACAGCTTCTATCCCCAAGAAATACGACTGATGAATAGGCAACAAAATAGCTACACGGACCGAGTTTACCTTGTATCTTTATTGACCTTTTATTTCACTATTTGCACTGTCTCCATGCACACTCACAGGGCTCTCCACACTCACAGGGCTCTCCACACTCACAGGGCCCTACACACTCACAGGGCCCTACACACTCACAGGGACCTACACACTCACACACACTGTCACTCCAACACACACACACAAACACTCACTCCATCATTTGCTCACTCACACATAATATGCACATACATTTATACTGACTCTACACACTCACACACCCACTCACATGCAAGCTGCTGCTACTTTATCTTATACTACTTTATCTTTATCTTATATCCTGTTGCCTAGTCGCCTTACCCCTATACATATCTATGTCCATCAGTCCAGTATCCCTGCATATGTAAAAATGGGATTGGATTTGACTTTTTAAATATTTCCTCAATATAGTAAGCTTACTTACTTTATTGTGTATTTCCTATTCTTGTTTCTTGTGTTTTTTTTCTAGTAATATATTGCTATTGGTTACTGCATTGTTGGGTTTTGAGTTTGCAAGAAAGGCATTTCACTGTACTTGTGCATGTGACATTAAAACTTGAAACTGGTTATCTTTATCCAACAGACATAAAAAACAGGATCTCAGTCAGTCCAATACAATAAAGATGCAGTCTGGGATCTTAAGCACTTACAAATTCGTAACATACTGTATGAATTGGAATTTGTAACATCATACGTATTGCAACAAAAGTGTATGTATTCCGAAATGGATGACGTAGTACACAATTGTATGCAATTTTCGGGAACCCGTTTTGGCTCATGAGCACAACTTTCAAAACTACTGGCTTAAATTATACAAAAGCTCTGGAGCATCATTTTAAGTAACCAAACACTAAAAGAACCCATCTGTGCTTGCAGCCAACAAAACAGTTTAACTTCAGATAGCTCATGCTAGAACACACTTAACACCTTCAAAGTTATCCAACAGACATAATTAAGATGCAGAAACAGGGCCTCAAGTCAGAAACATTAAATTGACCAAAACACTGAAAGGAACCCATCTGTGCTCACAGCCAACAAAACAACTTTACTTTAGACATAGTTCCTCCATTCCGTTGGCATTGTGACGATAATGGGAGTTTAAATCAGTGCTTCTCACCCTCTGGGTTCATAGTGAGGTGATGGCCTATTGTTCTTGCATGCGACAGAGAATACAACAACAAGTGGCACAGGAGTGTGTGTGTGTGTGTGTGTGTGTGTGTGTGTGTGTGTGTGTGTGTGTGTGTGTGTGTGTGTGTGTGTGTGTGTGTGTGTGTGTGTGCGGGTGTACGGGTGTTCGAGTGAAACAGATGGCTCTGCTAGATGACAATGGTGCCATTTCACGCTGCATCCTCCACCTGTAGCGTGACGGGACACTTTTACACCCCTCTGAAGCCTGCAGGGAGGGAGTCAGTAGATGAATATATCTCTCACTGACAGACAGCCACACAGTGGAGTCACATATAGATGGCTAGACACATACACACCCCATGTAGGGGTCTTTTAATGATAATCATTTATTGGTTTTATATAGCGTTTATATAGCACTTTTTGTCAGATGCTCAAAGCTCTTTGTATTGTATGGACTTGGAAAACAAATCTCATCTCATCCACCAAAAATGTGTCCGTTTTAAAAGTTCAGTCAAACTTAGAGATGGAGAGAGATTAATACATAGGATAGTGGACTACAGTGTGCACAGATGTCATTGCTTTGTTCATTTTGCTTAGTTGTTCCACTCTCAATATCTTTCATTCTCATCCATTGAGGAGTCCTACCACATATGTCAGCAAAACATAATAATCTTTATATTAATCATGTTGTTTATAACTCTTCCTTTAACGAGATGAACCAATGATTTCAAATGCGTGTCACGCTTTGGGGCCCAGAATCAGACTCTTTATAGACCCACAGCCAGAGAACACCACTTCAATACAGAGCTGTTATTATGACTTTCCTCTGCCCAAGCTGCCCTGTGTCTGCAGTCTCCCCATGACGGCTGTGTCTGAAAGGGCACAAAATGTCAGGAGCCGTGTCTGACGACAGTAGCTGGTGTCACGTGGTCCCTTTGATCTCCCCCACCGCCATCAGGCCAGGTCGCAGGGTTGAGGGCACCATAGTGGCAAAGCATGCTGGGAGACATGGGCTGTGATGTCACTCTCCCACCGGTGCTCCTGACCTTAGTGGGTTCGACGTTGTTAGACGCAACTTGTTGGCTAGGGTACGCTGGCAGCTGTCTTGGGTCGGCGTGGTAACGGCATAGTAACTGGCCCTCTGTGGCATTAGTTCTGGTCCATTCCATCTAAAACATTAACAATATTGCAATGCTGGTATCGTCACAGCCCTACTGATAATTTACTATCCCATACCTGTAAAAACATCTGGAGGATGTCATACTTTCTGTGTGATGGACATGGATATGTGGGGGGTTTTCAACCAAAACCCCAGGATTACACATTGTGAGCTTGCCGGCACATCACATAACTCTCAACCTTTAAAATTAAGCAATACTTGGATCAAACACAATCTCATGTCTCCTTCTCGGCTCTCAGAGTCAACAGGAAAACGACTGGACGACTTACTGAATCTACCAGCCAGAGGTGTTGTGTTACACCAAGAGAGTTGAAGTCTGTTTGAAGCAGAATGTCAGCGCACATTTGTCCATAACATTGATGGTTTACAATAAAAAGGTTGATGGGTATATCTAATCTTGGCGGCTGGGGGTTTCTGGTTTCTTCCACCCTTCTTGTGATTAACGAGACAGCCTTCCCTCATCTCCCGTTGTGAAATTAGCCACGTCTTCCAGTTGTACACCATGTCCCAAATTCCACCCAATTCCCTTGATAGTGCACTACTTTTACTCAAAAGTAGTGCACCACATAGGGAATAGAGTGCCATTGGAGACGTAGACCCTGTTAACCTGACAACATTTCATCATTAGGTCTAATAGCTCTCTGGTCTACTCAGAGCTCCATCATAAACCCCCTGACTAGACATGTTAATGCTGAGAGAAGTGTCATTAAACTGATCAGACTCATCACATCACAGACAGGCAGCCTGCCAGTCATCTAGAAATGCTGACCGGAGAATAACTTCATCGGATGGCTACGAGAAAAGAGAAAATAACTAATCTTGCTAAAGCTTCAGTTGTGTTGTTTTCTCGTTAGATAATGCTAAATATAAAAGCAGCAACAGTGCAAATGGCTGACAGTATATGGCTTACTGTATCTTTACTTGATTATAGCCTTAGCTCATCAGCCAGGAGGAGCCAGCGTGGCCCATGCAGAACCAATATCAAACACATAAACATAATATTATATTAAGACATGATTTTAACAACCCTATCAATTTGTTTTGAGAGCCTCTGATGCTATTCACAGATGTGAGCCCGGAGAACACAATATTATATAGATTCATATGAATACCCACTCACCCCTGCTCATAAATACCCAGACTACTCATCCCTGCCTGGTGGTTGAGAATGGGCCTCCCTAGGCCGTCAGTGGATTCCCATGAGAAAAAAAAATGAGGCAGGCCCCCCTGTAACCCAATCGCCAGATACTGCCTGCTATAGTGGCGCCGAGAGATGAAATGAAATCACAACAAGGTGATGACAATGATGGCACTTGTGTCTGAATCTGAGACTTAAGGACCTCCATTCCCCACCATCCCTTCCACCCAAGCCCCAAAACCCTCCACTACAATCCCCTTTGGCCACCCCTGACTTGACACTCATCCCAGCCTAACCCTGTCCTCTCTCAGCCTTTTAACAGCCAGTTGCCTATAGCTCTCTCCAGTCAAGTTGTTTTATTTTCTGCATCCCCCTGTAAAAAAAAAGCTTGATAAATTTGAGAAATGAAATTGCCAGTGTACGTGCTGGTTGAACCTGTCTCCAGTTCCACACATGAAAGGAAGTGGATTGGAGGGGGGTTGGAGGATGGTTATAGGGGTTGGAGGAGGGGTATGGGATAGCACGCAGCAGGCAGCATGGACTGCCAGCCAGGCCCGTAATCAGTCCTTAAGACAGGCCAAGAGGCTGTCATCTCTGGGGGTCTCATCCGTCCCCTAACGCCGGGATATTTCACACACCTGCCCCTGTCTTTTAGAGACCAGGGTTCAAATACTATTTAATATCCTTCAAAATACATCATATGTGCTTGTTTGAGCTTGCCAGGCTTTAATGGCCAAAAGAAAAGTTGCAATAGTGCAAACCCTGCCCACCTGGCACTTCAGGAAGGCTAGATCAAACGCTCAAAGATTTGGAGTATTTTTTGAACCCAGGAGCTACACGTTACACTGGATCCCAGCCGATGAGATGAGCTATCAGCCCCTGCTGCATCACTCCAATACAACGGCAGGGTCGGGTTACAACTCAACAGCACCCTCTACATCGACGGCAGAGTCGGGGACGAGGGGCAATCAAAGGCCATTCCTACTGAAGATTGTCTAGAATTTAACCCTCACTACCCTCCTAACACACCACCACCCCAACGGCTTTGACAGACAGAAAAGATCTGCAAGAATTTAACCCCACCACCCTCAGCACTAGCCATTCAAAAGGTTTTGACTGACTGGAACTCACAGCGCCTCACAGCACCCCAGTGTCTGATTTCACTAGTAGTTTACCCCCTGAACTGTGAGGACGGATGGGAGTTTAGCTCTGTCTCTTGTTATGAACCCCTGGGATGGGGAGGGATGGGTAGAGGTGCAGGACGACCCAGGCACCATGGAGCTTCTCCTACTATTCCATTACATGCCCATTACTGTTATTGTCTGGCTTTTGTTCTATTATGACAAGGTCCCCTAATACGATTGTCCCTGTTAGGGAATTCCATACATACAGTACATACGCACACACAAAGGCACACGCACAGAACCAAAACACAAACAACGTCCTTTGTTTACACACACACAAACACACAAATGTACAACCACACGGCCGCAGGGCCAGACTGATTACCAGGACGTGCACTCCGAAGATGCACTGACCAACTGGCAAGTGTCTTCACTGACGTTTTCAACCTGTCCCTGGTCGAGTCTGTAATACCAACATGTTTCAAGCAGACCACCATAGGCCCTGTGCCCAAAAACACCAATGTAACCTGCCTAAATGACAAGCAAACCGTAACACTCATGTCTGTAGCCATGAAGTGCTTTGAAAGACTGGTCATGGCTCACTTCAACAGTTTGCATATCGCCCTAACAGATCAACAGATGAAGCAATCTCCATTGCACTCCACACTGCCCTTTCCCACCTGGACAAAAGTAACACCTAAACTCAGCAACAAAAGAAATGTCCCTTTTTCAGGACCCTGTCTTTCAATCATAATTCGTAAAAATCCAAATAACTGCACAGATCTTCATTGTGAAGGGTTTAAACACTGTTTCCCATGCATGTTCAATGAACTATAAACAATTAATGAACTTGCACCTGTGGAAAGGTCGTTAAGACACTAACAGGTAGGCAATTAAGGTCACAGTTATGAAAACCTAGGACACTAAAGAGGCATTTCTACTGACAGGTAAAGGATGGCAACAACAACTGCCCAAGTTACACCAGGAAGGCACAATCCCTCCATCAGTGCTCAGACTGTCCGCAATAGGCTGAGAGAGGCTGGACTGAAGGCTTGTAAGGATACACTGAAGGTTGTAGGCAGGTCCTCCAGACATCACTGGCAACAACGTCGCCTATTGGCACAAGCCCACCGTCGCTGGACCAGACAGGAATGGCAAAAGGTGCTCGTCACTGACGAGTCACGGTTTTGTCTCACCAGGGGTGATGGTCGGATTCACGTTTATCGTCGAAGGAATGAGCGTTACACCGAGACCTGTCACAGCATCATCGGACTGATCTTGTTGTCATTGCAGGCAATCTTAATGCTGTGCGTTACAGGGAAGACATCCTCCTCCCTCATGTGTTGCCCTTCTTGCAAGCTCATCCTCCAGCATGACCAGCCATACTGCTCGTTCTGTTCGTGATTTCCTGCAAAACAGTGTTCTGCCATGGCCAGCAAAGAGCCTGGATCTCAATCCCATTGAGCACATCTGGGACCTGTTGGGTGAGGGCTAGGGCCATTCCACCCAGAAATGTCCAGGAACTCGCAGGTGCCTTGGTAGAAGAGTGGGTTAACATTTCACAGCAAGAACTGGCAAATATGGTGCAGTCCATGAGGTGGAGATGCACTGCAGTACTTAATGCAGCTGGTGGCCACACCAGATACTCACTGTAACTTTTGATTTTGACCCCTCTTTGTTCAGGGACACATTATTCAATTTCTGTTAGTCACATGTCTGTGGAACTTGTTCAGTTTATGTCTCAGTTGTTGAATCCTGTAATGTTCATAAAAAAATGTACACTTGTTAAGTTTGCTGAAAATAAACACAGTTGACAGTGAGATGATGTTTCTTTTTTTGCTGAGTTTATGTGAGAATGCTATTCATTGACTACAGCTCAGCATTCAAAACCAAATTGCCCTCAAAGCTCATCAATAAGCTAAGGATCCTGGGAATAAACTCCTCCCTCTGCAACTGTATGCTAGACTTCCTGATTGGCCGCACCCAGCTGAAAAGGGTAGGTAACAACACATCTACCACGCTGATCCTCAACCCCTCAGGGGTGCGTGCTCAGTCCCTTCCTGTACTCCCTGTCACCCATGACTGTATGGCCGAGCACGACTCCAACACCATCATTAAGTTTTCTGAGGACACTACAGTGATCACCGACAAAAATGAGACAGCCTACAGGGAGGAGGTCAGAGACCTGGCAGTGTGGTGCCAGGATAACAACCTCTCCCTCAACGTGATCAAGACAAAGGATAAGATAATAGACTACAGGAAAAGGAGGGCCGAGCACCCCCCCATTCTCATTGATGGGGCTGTAGTGGAGCAGGTTTGAATTTCAAGTTCCTTGGTGTCCACATCTCCAACAAAATATCATGGTTCAAACACACCGAGACAGTCATGAAGAGGGCACAACAACGCCTATTCCCTCTCAGGAGACTGAAGATATTTGGCATTTGTCCTCATAGAGAGCATCTGGTTGCATCACCGCCTGGTATGGCAACTGCTCGAACTCCAACCGTAAGGCACTACAGAGGGTAGTGCGTATGGCTTAGTACATCACAGGGGCCAAGCTTCCTGCCACCCAGGACCTCTATACCAGGTGGTGCCAGAGGAAGGCCCATAAAATAGCCAAAGACCACAGCCACCCTAGTCATAGACAGTTCTCTCTGCTACCGTACAGCAAGCGGTACCAGAGCGCCAATTCTAGGTCCAAAAGACTTCTTAACAGCTTCTACCCCGAAGCAATAAGACGCCTGACCAGCTAATCAAATGGCTACCTGGACTATTTGCATTGACACCCCACCCCCATTTTTACACTGCTGCTACTCTCTGTTTATTATACATGCACAGTCACCTGTACAGTTGAAGTCGGAAGTTTACAAACACCTTAACCAAATACATTTAAACTCAGTTTTTCAATTCCTGACATTTAATCCTAGTAACAATTCCCAGTTAGGATCACCACTTTATTTTAAGAATGTGAAATGTCAGAATAATAGTAGAAATAATGATTTATTTAAACTTTTATTTCTTTCATCACATTCCCAGTGGGTCAGAAGTTTACATGCACTCAATTAGTATTTGGTAGCATCGCCTTTCAATTGTTTAACTTGGGTCAAACGTTTCGGGTGGCCTTCCACAAACTTCCTACAATAAGTTGGGTGAATTTTGGCCCATTCCTCCTGACAGAGCTAGTTTAACTGAGTCAGGTTTGTAGGCCTCCTTGCTCGCACACGCTTTTTCAGTTCTGCCCACACATTTTCTATGTGATTGATGTCAGGGCTTTGTGATGGCCATCCAATACCTTGACTTTGTTGTTAAGCCATTTTACAGCAACTTTGGATGTATGCTTGGGGTCATTGTCCATTTGGAAGACCCATTTGCAACCAAACTTTAACTTACTGACTGATGTCATGAGATGTTGCTTCAATATAAGCACATCATTTTCCTTCCTCATGAAGCCATCTATTTTGTGAAGTGCACCAGGCCCTCCTGCAGCAAAGCACCCCCACAACATGATGCTGCCACCACCGTGCTTCACGGTTGGGATGGTGTTCTTCGGCTTGCAAGCCTCCCCCTTTTTCCTCCAAACATAACGATGGTCATTATGGCCAAACAGTTCTATTTTGTTTCATCAATTCAGAGGACATTTCTCCAAAAAGTACGATCTTTGTCCCCATGTGCAGTTGCAAACCGTAGTCTGGCTTTTTTATGGCGGTTTTGGAGCAGTGGCTTCTTCCTTGCTGAGCGGCCTTTCAGGTTATGTCGATATAGGACTCGTTTTACTGTGGATATAGATACTTTTGTACCTGTTTCCTTCAGCATCTTCACAAGGTCCTTTGCTGTTGTTCTGGGATTGATTTGCACTTTTCGCACCAAAATACGTTAATCTCTAGGAGACAGAACGCTTCTCCTTCCTGAGCGGTATGACGGCTGCGTGGTCCCATGGTGTTTATACTTGCATACAATTGTTTGTACAGATGAACGTGGTACCTTCAGGTGTTTGTAAATTGCTTCAAAGGATGTATCAGACTTGTGGAGGTCTACAAATTTTTTTCGGAGTTCAAGGTAGGCCTTGAAATACATCCACAGGTACACCTCCAATTGACTCAAATGATGTCAATTAGCCTATCAGCAGCTTCTAAAGTCATGACATCCTTTTCTGGAATTTTCCAAGCTTTTTAAAGGCACAGTCAACTTAGTGTATGTAAACATCTGACCCACTGGAATTGTAATACAGTGAATTATGTGTTATTTTTCCATTTTTTTTCTTTCTTAACACGTATTTTTCTTAAAACGGCATTGTTGGTTAAGTAAGCATTTCACTGTAAGGTCTACTACACCTGTTGTATTCGGCATATGTGACAAATAAAATGTGAAACCTGACCACATGACTTGTGTTCAGTCCCCCCAGTTCCACAGTCTCTCATTATTTTATCTTTGAGCAGGAACCCCAATTTGCTCGGAGAAAATGTACAGAAACACTAAACCCCAGCAGCAGCATGTTTTGAGACAACATATGTTTTTTATAATGGCAAATAATTTTACTTTGCAGATTTAAATCTGTGGTACATTTAATTAAATTACAATCAGAGTTATTCCACCAGCATTCTTTGGCTTTTCTGTGATGCAGACAGTGCAATTTGTACAACTCAGAAGAAGTCTTTGGTGTTGGTACGAAACTCTGTCTGTGGAGAGGAATTATTTAAATGGCTTATTTGATGGAGGAGAACGTCAAGCCACCCATTATCACGTCCTCTGGCCCCGAGCACAGCGCTGTGGTCGATCATCAGCTCTATCTGCTGCCAAAACTTTTCTTTAGCCCATTTGACCTTTGTCTCAGCTAGGCTAACAAGTCCAACATTGTTAGGAATTACATATGCTGCTCTATTTCTCTGTGAGAAAACATTCCTTTCTGAGTGAATAGCGTTCAAGTACATTTGTTCCTCGTTCTGCAGAATAGGAGATTAGGGAAGGAACATGTAAAGTGGAGGAACTACAGACAAATTATTTTGGGTTGTCTGTCTGTACGTATGTCTGGGAATGATATTGTCTTTTTCCTCCTCCAAGACGTTTATACCCCGATACCTCAAACCCAACACCAAGCATCAAAGTGTGACTGGTGTCTGATGAGGACAAACCACCCTGGTTATTGTTCTTGGCCTGTCCAGTCCTCTAAGTCCTGGTAAGTACAATTAGAGGTCCCACCCCTGGTTGACCACAGATGGCCCGGTGTCCCACCCAGACATGAAACTAAACAGTACACACTGGTCTTAAATATCCCATGCAGGCACAACGTTAGGGATTCTGAGGCCGCAGTGACAGCCAAAACAAATGTTGTCCCCACCTCTGGTACAGTAGCCTATCATCAGTCCTCCATTGTTGGGGCAACTGAATGTGAACATGGAATAACGTACAGTATAAGGGAGATTTCTACCACTGCTGGTATTTGGCATAGTTTAGAAGATTGTTTCATGATAAGAGAAAAAATAACTGTATCCTAAACAATTTTTAAAATGCTTTTTCTGTTTGCGTAATCCTAGCCTTGTGTGCCAGGCTTGTACAACTGTTGAAAGAGACAAGAGTAAGATCAGAAAGATACCTACTCTACCTACTCTATCTGACATGCCTCCTGCATTTCCCAAGTGGAAGTGTGATTAAGATAAATGAATGCTCCCCCTATGCAGTGGCCAATGATTCTGTACAATTAGATTATTCATCTCTCTGCTTTCTCAGTCCCTAATCCTGTTGACTTTGGGTCTATTGACCAAACCACAGTCAGACTCAATTTATGTTATTCTACCATTTCCCTCTGCTGAAAGGGGAACGTGTTCACAAATTATGAAAATATTTATTTTCTCTGATTCCTCTGATTTGGCTTCACGCTTCATTTGGCAGGAGTGTATCTACAAGAGTGTGTGTGTGTGTGTGTGTGTGTGTTTGTTTGTGTTTGTGTGTGCACGTGCGTGACATGTGTGTTTGACATGCATATTTCATTAACCTCTGATAACTCTGTCTTTTCACAATCCTACTTAGACTCATCTACAAGTCCAGTTTTAAGAAACTTAGTGGCTTCATCCCAGAACTTTCTCTCTGGGCGGGTGTGGTTGTCTGGCCAAATGAGGAGTGCCACAGGGATAAAAACAGTGGACATAATTCATAACTCATTTACAGCCTGTCTCGTAAGATCAGTGAGGCTTTGGATTTATCACCATGCATTATTCTTACAAGACTTGTGAAATAACACATTACCTCTTGTCAAGCATTCAGAATCTAATGGTCAAAATCACTTCATTTAACAAGAGGTGGGGACATAAAAAAGTGTGAGCTACATTCAGGCTATGTCCTAAATTGCAACCTATTCCCTACATGGTCCACTACTTTTGACCAGAGCAATAGGGCGAATAAGGAATATGGTGCCATTTGGGACACAAGCCCAATCTGGCCAGTACACTATCAGAAAAAAAGGTGCAATTTAGGGTTCTTTGGCTGTCCCCATAGGATAATCTTTTGGAGAACCCTTTTTGGGTCCTGGGAAAAACCCTTTTGGTTCCAGGTAGAAGCTTTTGGGTTCCACGTAGAACCCTTTCCAAAAGGGATCAACCTGGAATCCAAAAAAGGTTAACCATGGAACCAAAAAGGGTTCTCCTATGGGACAACCGAAGAATCCTTTTGGAACCCTTTTTTCTAAGAGTGTAGGAGATACGGGGCAAACTGCCCAGTTCTGTCACTGCCATTGTACACAGCTACTGGATGTGAGGTAAGAGGCAACTTAGAGGGCAAACCATCTTCCAGAGGAGTACATGTCCATCCAGAGGAAAACGGTTGTTTGGTTTTGAAGGGAAACGACCGCCGGAGCCCCATAGGCAGAGAATAGACAGCTGAATGTGTGTGTGTGAGAACAGACAGGGGCAACTCATCACTGCACATCAAATTAAAGTCAAGCCCCCCCCATCCCCAGAATAATGATGTGACAAAATAAAACAAACACAGCTAACGCCTGGGTTCAGATTCTATCTCTCTCTCTCTCTCTCTCTCTCTCTCTCTCTCTCTCTCTCTCTCCCTCTCTCTCTCAATCCTCCATTCAGCCACGCAAGCTTAAGGAAATCCTTCCGTCCCAGAGGGTGCTTGAATCCCACACGGAGAATCTAGGGTGTGCGTCCCAAATGGCACCCTATTCCCTATATAGTGCACTACTTTTGACCAAAGCCCAATGGGTTGGGACATTTGGGACAAACTCCAGGAGGAGCAAAACAGACCCCACACCCCAGATCTTTCTTTTCATAAGACATGCTTCTCACATGACCAGATAACGTTCCCTCCTGCCATCCCATCCGCCTCGCTCACTGTCAGACAGCTGGAAGCTGGAGTAGAGAAGCCCATCCAGGGCAGGGCCTCTGGAAACAGGTGGGAGTGAGCCCTCCCATTGGCCGAGGCTGAGAGCCAAAAGCCAATGATTATCTGCGGGGCTCCGCACTGTAAAAAGTAACTGCCTAACTCATTAAATAAATTGAGTAGTGGCAACTCAAACATCTCCAACGGTCAGTAGAACTCAAATCATAAAAGTGGTACTAACTCATATGTCAATAAGATTTCATATCACTTCATGTTTTTGAGTGCTGTTAACAAATATTAAAGTGATTGAGTAAATATAACTTTAGTTATTTACGGTATGTTCTGCTATGTTACAAGTTGTTATGATTTAATATTTATTAAATAGGTTGCTCTTACATTATGTCTTTAGTTTAAATAATAAAGTAGTAGTCAGACATTAGTGGCACGTGCTGCTGTTGTAGAACCATCCTGATAGAGAGGCTTCAGAGCCTTCTGCACTACAGGCCCTGCCTCTGGGTTAGCCTAGAGGACTGACTGTGGGAGACTGAAGCGGTGGGAGGGATTGTTGCCGCTGGCATATTCATATTCAAATTCAGACATGTTTTGTAAGCTGTGGAACATTCAGAGGAAGACTCAAGGGGACCCAATGGACAGCGGACCCATTGGATATTGAACCTCAGCTTTATGCTATAGGCATTAAATGAGCCTGGATGGTCTCCTATAGGCCTACAGCTGTCGAAGCTTCCCACCAGCAGAGACAAAACATTAGATGGAAGTGAGCTACAGTATCGATTGCCTTCAGAGGATTGCTGAAGTCCTATGGGCACTACTGTTGACAACATAGAGGACAAACATCATCATGTGTTTTTCCTCTCACCAGCACAGTCACTTCAGCCCTAAGAATAACAAATGACACAACAGCTGTTTATCATTTTTTTGAGTGTTCATGCAAATTATTACCAAACGTTGATTGTGTTATTCTTGCATTTAAATTTCATAGATTACAAAAGTCGATGTCCGCGCCCATGCGGAAATATAATAAGCACAATAAAACATCCACATAAAAATCTGTCAGTTTAACCTACAGATATATGTTTTTATGCATTGGATGCGTCACAATCCACCGCATTTGCTTATGTCGCACTTCCGCATTTGCAGTTAAAGGTGACAGAGCAAGAGCTATGTTGTCAGACCATATCCCGAGGTTCGGTCTTCTCACACAATCGTGTTTAGCGTCCGGTTTGGCCTAAAAAATGATTATGATCGCTATGGACAGATTAGACTCTCACGAACACATTCATGTAGGTTGTTTTGCTGTAGGGCCACCCACAAGTGTCTTGCGACTCTGAAATCAGTACAGCCAATCTGCCAGCTTCTGTCTCTAGCATCCAAACAGTTTGGGCTACCCACTTATATGAACCATCTGTTGAAAGGTGAAACTCTCATGAACACATACATGTCCGTTGTTTTGCTCTAGGATGCCCACAGACCTCACAAATCATGTCTGAAGGTCCCTGGGACCAGTAGAAAAGATGAATGGAAGTATGAAATATATAAAGACTGTTAAGTTCCAAAAGTAGAAATAATAATCGGATCAAATCAAATGTTATTTGTCACATGAGCCGAATACAACAAGTGCAGACCTTATCGTGATTTGCTTACTTACAAGCCCTTAAACAACAATGCAGTTCACGAAATATAGTTTAAAAATATTTACAAAATAAACTATAGTAAAAAATGTAAGTAACAGATTAAAATGACATAACAATAAGTATATACAGGGGGTACCGGTACCGAGTCAATATGTGGGGTACAGGTTAGTCGAGGCAGTTTGTACATGTAGGTTGGGGTAAAGTGACTATTTATAGATAATAAACTGCAAGTAGCAGCAGTGTAAAATCAAAGGGGGTGGGCGGGAGCTTGGCCCAGGTAATGTATTGAGCATAGGGTGCTACGCTACTCTGTAGCGCCTTATGGCCGGATGAAGAGCAGTTGCTCAGCATCTGATCAGTGATGCAACCATTCAGGATGTTCTCGATGGTGCAGCTGTATAACTTTTTGAGGATCTGGGGACCCATGCCAAATCTTTATCGTCTCCTGAGGGGATAAAAATTGTTGTTGTGTCCTCTTCACGACTGTCTTGGTGTGTTTGGACGATGATAGTTTGTTGGTGATGTTGATACAAAGGAACTTGAAACTCTCGACACGCTCCACTACAGCCCTGTCGATGTTAATGGGGGCCTGTTCAGACCTCCTTTTCCTGTAGTCCACAATGAACTCTTTTGTCTTGCTCACATTGAGGGAGAGGTTGTTGTCCTGGCACCACACTGCCAGGTCTCTGACTTCCTCCCTATAGGCTGTCTCATCATTGTCGGTGATCTGTTTTGTCGTCAGCAAACTTAATGATGGTGTTGGTGCGTGCTTGGCCACGCAGTCGTGGGTGAACATGGAGTACAGGAGGGGACTAAGCACGCACACCTGAGGGGCCACCATGTTGAGAATCAGCATGCAGATGTATTGTTGCCTACCCTTACCACCAAGAGGGCGGCCCGTCAGGAAGTCCAGGATCCAGTTGCAGAGGGAGGTGTTTACTCCCAGGGTCCTTTGCTTAGTGATGAGCTTTTTGGGCCTTATCGTGTTGAACTCTGAGCTGTAATCAATGAGTAGCATTTTCACACAGGTGTTCCTTTTGTCGAGGTGGGAAGGGGCAGTGTGGAGTGTGATCGAGATGATGATTGCGTCATCTGTAGATCTGTTCGGGCGGTATGCGAATTGGAGTGTGTCTAGGGTGTCCATGAGTGCTACAGGCCAGTAGTAATTTAGGCAGGTTACCTTCGCAGTCTTGGGCAAAGGGACTATAGTTGTCTGCTTGAAACGTGATCATTACAGACTTGGTTAGTGAGAGGTTGAAAATGTCAGTGAAGCACATGCTTTGAGTATGACCTTTTCTTAAAAACTCCATATAGCCTAGTATATTTTGTTGTGTTACAGCCTTGATGAAATATATATCTTTTAGCATCAGTCTATACACAATACTCAATAATGACAAATCAAAAACTGTTGTTTCGACAGAAAAACCTTATTTACTTACTGTAAGTATTAAGACCCTTTTCTATGAGACTCGAAATTGACCATAGGTGCATCCTGTTTCCATTGATCATCCTTGAGATGTTTCTACGACTTGATTGAAGTCCATCTAAAGGACTCTTGTGGTCTGAGAGCACCTAAAGGACTCTCAGACCATGATAAACAATATTATCTGGTCTGATGAAACCAAGATTGAACTCTTTGGCATGAATGCCAAGTCTGGAGGAAACCTTGCACCATCCCTACGGTGAAGCATGGTGGTGGCAGCATCATGCTGTGTGGATGTTTTTCAGTGGCAGGGACTGGGAGACTAGTCAGGATCGAGGGAAAGATGAACGGAGCAAAGTACAGAGAGATCCAGAGATCCCCTCTGGAGAAACCTGAACATAGCTGTGCAATGTCGCTACCCATCCAACCTGACAGAGGATCTGCGGAGAAGAATGGAAGAAACTCCACAAATACAAGTGTGCCAAGCTTGTAGCATCATACCCAAGAAGACTCGAGGCTGTAATCGCTGCCAAAGGTGCTTCAACAAAGTACTGAGTAAATGGTCTGAATACTTATGTAAATGTGATATTTCAGATTCTATTTCAAATACATTTGTCAACATTTCTAAAAAACAGTTTTTGCTTCGTCATTTTGGGGTATTGTGTGTAAAATGATGAGGGAAAAAATTATTTCATCCATTTTAGAATAAGGCTGTAACCTAATAAAATGTGGAAAAAGTCAAACGGTCTGAATCCTTTCCGAATGCACTGTAGAGAGAGATGGAGAAGAGAGAGAAAGAAAGCCAGAGAGAGACAGATGCTGAAAGAAAAGCAGCCATACACTATGCCGTTGAATTCTATCAATCTGTTCCAGTGTTATGATGCTATTAAATTCAGACTTCGCACTCCCAAGCTTATCAGATGTTATTTAATGAAGGAGCCAAACTTTGATTAATAACCTCCAATTCAAACTTTATCATTTAAAAAAATACTACATTTTTACTAATCAGTTACCTCTGGGGGCATTCGGGGTAATTGGGTGAGAATTATCAATGAGAGACTGAAACCCACAAAGAGAAAATAAAGCCAATCCTTGTGGAGTGTTTATTGCTGATGTGGAATGTGCATAAAGTCGAATTTTCAAAATAGTTGTAGTAAATGGAAAACAGTAGCAGCAACAGTACAGACACAGAAGTAGCAGAAACAGCAACAGCAGTAGCAGAAACAGTAGCAGCAGTAGCCACCATTCCGTTTAGGAGAAGTCGGTAGGTCTTCAGTAAGGCAAACAGCAGCAAAGTGGTGAATGAGTCCCAACAGAGCCTCTCTCTCTCTCTTTCTCTCTATGGCTATAAGCCTGAGGGCAGTGTCTGCCTGTCTGTCCCTGTGCTTTTCAATTACAACATACTTCCTGCTCTTGTTTAATCCTTAAGAGTCTATTGACTCAACCACGCGTCAATAAGTAACATAATTAAAAAATCCATCCATTTAAGCTAGAGATATCCATGTTTTCTTTGCGTAGGCTGCGTCTCAATCTACCATATTCTCTCTCTGTCGGCCTTCTGCATCTGCGGTGGAAGGTGGCCAAGCCTAAGCAGTGTTTGTCAGACCATGAGACATCCTGAAAATCGGTCTTCTCACAAAAACGTCTTGATTGCTTATTTTTTATTTTCTATGGGCTATAGCAGTAAAGTAGTCAATTTAATATTTTACCAAATAATTATTCAAACAATTCCATATGTTATCCCCCCCACGGCTTAGGCTTTTAGAGATTAACGAAGGTAGACATGACTCATTCTGTGGATAAACATCATCCAATCATCCTCTTCCAATCAATCAGAGCTGAGCTGACTCCATCCGGTTTGAGGCCACTGCTCTGGCAAACTTGCTGTAGGCCTGTTCCAAACGGCACCCTATTCTCTGTATAGTGCACTAATTTTAACCATAGGGCTCTGGTCGAAAGTAGTGCACTGTACTCTCTTAGGACAAAAAAAATAGATATCTAGAACCTTAAACGGTTCTTCGGTTGTCCCCATAAGAGAACACATTGAAGAACCTTTTTTGGTTGCATGTGGAACCCTTTTGGTTGCAGGTAGAACAGAAACCTTTTGGTTCCAGGTAGAACCCTTTTGAGTTCCAACCCTTTCTATAGAGGATCCTACATACAGAGGGTTCTACATGGAACCCAAAAGGGTTCTCCTATGGAGACAGCCGAAGAACCCTTTTGGAACCCTTTTTCGAAGAGTGTATAGGGAATAGTGTGCCATTTGAGATACAGCCTGTGTGTCTGGGCCAGTCACTGTCAAAGTCCCCATCAGGTATCAGTGGCTTGTAGAGGTCAGGGGTCAACTCAGAATGTGTCCTGGGGGTAAATACACTCATTAGTCCACTGCAGCTCATCTGCGGCCCAAATCATGTCCAGCTGTATAGAGGTTCATGCTGGCCAGGGTGTGTGAGTGCATGCATGCATGTACAGTACCAGTCAAAAGATTGGACACACCTACTCATTCAAGGGTTTTCTTTATTTGTACTGTTTTCTACATTGTAGAATAATAGTGAAGACATCAACACTATGAAATAAAGAATATGGAATCATGTAGTAACCAAAAAAGTGTTAAACAAATCAAAACATATTTTATATTTGAGATTTTTCAAAGTAGCCACCCTTTGCCTTTTAATTTTTTTTTTATACCTTTATTTAACTAGGCAAGTCAGTTAAGAACAAATTCTTATTTACAATGATGGCCTAGGAACAGTGGGTTAACTGCCTGTTCAGGGGCAGAACAACAGATTTATGCCTTGTCAGCTCAGGGGTTTGAACTTGCAACCTTCCAATGCTAGTCCAATGCTCTAACCAGTAGGCTACCCTGCCTTGATGGCAGCTTTGCACACTCTTGGCATTCTCTCAACCAGCTTCACCTGGAATGCTTTTCCAACAGTCTTGAAGGAGTTCCCACATATGCTGAGCACATGTTGGCTGCTATTCCTTCATTCAGCGGTCCAACTCATCCCAAACCGTCTCAATTGGGTTGAGTTCGGGTGATTGCGGAGGCCAAGTCATCTGATGCAGCATTCCATCACTCTCCTTCTTGGTCAAATAGCTCTTACACAGTCTGGAGGTGCTGTCCTGTTGAAAAACAAATGATAGTCCCACTAACCACAAGCCAGATGGGAAGGTGTATTGGTGTTTTGCTGCAGAATGCTGTGGTAGCCATGCGGGTTAAGTGTGCCTTGAATTCTAAATAAAATCACTGACAGTGTCACCAGCAAAGCACCCCCACACCATCACATCTCCTCCTCCATGCTTCATGGTGGGAACCACACACGCGGAGGTCATCTGTTCACCTACTCTGCCTCTCACAAAGACACAGCGGTTGGAACCAAAAATCTCAAACTTGGACTCAACAGACCAAAGGACAGATTTCCACTGGTCTAATGTCCATTGCTTGTGTTTCTTGGCCCAAGCAAGTCTCTTCTTATTATTGGTGTCCTTTAGTAGAAGTTTCTCTGGGTCTTCCTTTCCTGTGGTAGTCCTCATGAGAGCTAGTTTCATCATAGCGCTTGAAGGTTTTTGCGACTGCACTTGAAGAAACTTTCAAAGTTCCTAAAATTTTCCGCATTGACTGACCTTCATGTCTTATTGTAATGATGAACCGTCATTTCTCTTTGCTTATTTGAGCTGCTCTTGCCATGATATGGACTTTGTCTTTTACCAAATAGGGATATCTTCTGTATACCACCCCTACCTTATCACAGCACAACTGATTGGCTCAAACGCATTAAGAAGGAAATAAATTCCACAAATTAACTTTTAACAAGGCACACATGTTAATTTAAATGCATTCCAGGTAACTGCCTCATGAAGCTGTTTGAGAGAATGCCAAGAGTGTGCAAAGCTGTCATCAAGGCAAAGGGTGGCTACTTTGAAGAATCTCAAATATCAAATATATTTTGATTTGTTTAACACCTTTTAAAAACCCTGGAATGAGTAGGTGTGTCCAAACTTTTGACTGGTACTGTACATGTGTGTGCAGTGCTTGATTTGGGCAGGAGCTGTCTGAAGCACTGTACCGGCACCTCCAATGTTTGATGAACTGTTGTCACCTACAATTTTGGGGGGAACTGTGTATAAAACAAAGTGGGATATCACTGGCCTGAGTACACATACATTGGTTGATCAAAGCGAAATGAAGGCGGGACCTGCATTGAATAGTAATGAAGAGTGGGAATTCATAAACTGTCAAATTAGGGTTTTTAATGGTCATGAAAATCCTGGAAAAGTATTTAATTTTAATAGAGTGTTTTCCTCTTTAAATAAATGATCAAATCACTTAAACATCTACATATCAACCATGACCAGAATTAGGCCTAGCCTTCAGCGCGTCTCTGTGTGCTGTGCATAATCTGTTTGTGTGCCAGGTTGCAACACTAATGCGAGTTGACCATTGCCGGAGGAGAGAGAGAGGGACATTTCAGCGGCAGGTGGCCTATAAAATAATTATAGACTAAATATGTAGCCAATTCAAAACATTGCTTTTAGAATGGCTAGTTAACTATTTAGCTATAAACATGAATGTTGTTGACTTGTTGTTGCCTTTCTACCGCATTGTTGAGAAATAAATCTAACACCGTAATTTGAAAACTGGGATTTCCCTCTATTATACAGTGAACTAGCCATGTAATTCCGACAACGTAAAAAATATTCTATGAATTGCCAAATTGAAAAATAACTTCCATGCTATGCATAGATCTCCCCTGAAACATTATTTGTTTTACCTTATAAGGTTATAGATAAACTTGTCTTAGTTAACTTCCTTTTTTTTTTAAGTGACCTGTAACTTACCCATTTATCCCTGATTCATTGAATGAGGAAATAATTGTATAAAGTCATACAAGTATTTGGTTGTAATGTTGCAACCTTTATATCAAGGGTGGCCAACATCCTCCAAGAGAGTTACTGGGGGTGCAGGCTTTTGTTTTAGCCCAGTTCTAACACACCACATTGAAGCCTAAACCTCAGCTGCTCAAAAGGACCTTAATAAGCAGACTTGGGTGTGTTTCAGGGTTGGATCAAAAGCCAACACACCATGTAGCTCTCCAAATGGAGGGTTGACCACATGTTTTTTATACAGTAGCCTAACAGTGCAGTTATTCTACATTGGAGGGGGTTAAGTGCCTAAATCAAGGGGCACAACTGCAGTAGATAGTAGGCCTCCTGAGTGGCGAAGCATTCCAAGATGCTGCATCTCAGCACCATACCATCCTGCATCTAACTGAAGGCTTGCTTCTGAAGCTAAGCAGGGTTGGTCATGCTCACTCCCTGGATGGGAGACCAGATGCTGCTGGAAGTGGTGTTAGAGGGCCAGTAGGAGGCACCCTTTCCTCTGGTCTGACAAATTATATCCCAGGGTAGTGATTGGGGACATTGCCCTGTGTATTGCTCTATCTTTCAGATGGGATGTTAAACAGGTTTCCTGATTCTCTGTGGTCACTAAAAAACCCATGGCACTTATTGTAAGAGTAGGGGTGTTAACCCTGGTGTCCTGGCTAAATTCCCAATCAGGCCTTCACACCATCATGGCCACCTAATCATCCCCAGCTTACAATTGGCTCATTCATTCTTCCCTGTAACTATTCCCCAAGTTGTTGCTGAAAATGATCATCTTTTTCTCAGTCAACTTAACTGGTAAAATAAGGGTTAATAAATATGTTTTTAAATGCACGAGGTGTCACTACAGTCCCTGATTTGAATCCAGGCTGTATCACATCTGGCTGTGATTGGGTGGTGCACAATTGTCCCAGTGTTGTCTGGGGTAGACCGTCATTGTAAATAAGAATTTGTACTTAACTGACTTGCCTAGTTAAATAAAATAACTGGAATCAGAGACTAGTCTCAATACTACATTTATGCTAACTTTTTCATGTAGGCTACATAGAGACGCCACCAATTATTGGTCATGGAAATGTGGTAAAAAGTCACAGAGAAGTCATGAAAAAGTCATGAAATTCCATCTGTAAAAATGTGTATAACCCTTAACAATGAAAGTCAGAGGTCTTTATAGCATAATGTCATTTGGGAATTTCTGTGAAAATGGAGAGACAATTCCAAGTCAAGCACTGAATGTGTGCGTGTGTGTACGTAATTGTAAGTAGGTCTGTGTGTGTGTGTGTGTGTGTGTGTGTGTGTGTGTGTGTGTGTGTGTGTGTGTGTGTGTGTGTGTGTGTGTGTGTGTGTGTGTGTGTGTGTGTGTGTGTAGAGCAAACTATTCTGGCTCTAACCAGAATAGAAAGAGGAGTGGGAGGCCCCGGTGCACAACTGAGCAAGAGGACAAGTATATTAGAGTGTCTAGTTTGAGAAACAGATGCCTCACAAGTCCTCAACTGGCAGCTTCATTAAATAGTACCCGAAAAACACCAGTCTCAACGTCAACAGTGAAGAGGTGACTTCGGGATGCTGGCCTTCTTGTTTACAGATTATTTCACTGTATCACAATTCCAGTGGGTCAGAAGTTTACATACACTAAGTTGACTGTGCCTTTAAATAGCTTGGAAAATTCCAGAACATTATGTAATGGCTTTAGAAGCTTCTAATTGACATCATTTCAGTCAATTGGAAGTGTACCTATGGATGTATATCAAGACCTACTTTCAAACTCGGTGCCTCCTTGCTGGACATCATGGGAAAATCAAAAGAAATCAACCAAGACCTCAGAAAAAAATGGTAGACCTCCACAAGTCTGGTTCATCCTTGGAAGCAATTTCCAAACGCCTGAAGGTACCACGTTCATCTTTACAAACAATAGTACGCAAGTATAAACACCATGGGACCACGCAGCCGTCATACCGCTCAGGAAGGAGACGCGCTCTGTCTCCTAGAGATCAATCCCAGAACCACAGCAAAGGATCTTGTGAAGATGGAGGAAACAGGTACACAAGTATCTATATCCACAGTAAAACAAGTCCTATATGAACATAACCTGAAAGGCAGCTCAGCAAGGAAGAAGCCACTGCTCCAAATTCCCCATAAAAAAGCCAGACTACAGTTTGCAACTGCACATGGGGACAAAGATCGTACTTTTGGAGAAATGTCCTCTGGTCTGATAAAAAATATATATAACTGTTTGGCCATAATGACCATCAGGATGTTTGGAGGAAAAAGGGGGAGGCTTGCAAGCCGAAGACACCATCCCAACCGTGAAGCACGGGGGTTGCAGCATCATGTTGTGGGGGTGCTTTGCTGCAGGAGGGCCTGGTGCACTTCACAAAAAAGATGGCATCATGAAGAAGACATCAGTCAGGAAGTTAAAGCTTGGTCGCAAATGGGTCTTCCAAATGAACAATGACCCCAAGCATACCTCCAAAGTTGTGGCAAAATGGCTTAAGGACAACTAGTCAAGGTATTGGAGTGGCCATCACAAAGCCCTGACCTCAATCCTATAGAAAAATTGTGGGCAGAACTGAAAAAGCGTGTAAGAGCTAGGAGGTCTACAAACCTGACTCAGTTACACCAGCTCTGTCAGGAGTAATGGGCCAAAATTCACCCAACTTATTGTGGGAAGCTTGTGGAAGGCTTTTCGGAAGATTGGCCCAAGTTAAACAATTTTAAGGCAATGCTACCAAATACTAACTGAGTGTATGTAAACTTCTGACCCACTGGGAATGTGATGAAAGAAATAAAAGCTGAAATAAATAATTCTCTATTATATTAACATTTCACATTCTTAAAATAAAGTGGTGATCTTAACTGACCTAAAACAGTGAATGTTTACTAGGATTAAATGTCAGGACTCTATTAAAAACTGAGTTTAAATGTATTTGGCTAAGGTGTATGTAAACTTCCGACTTCAACTGTATATCCACACACAGTGCATTCGGAAAGTATTCAGACCCCTTCACCCACTCCACATTTTGCTACGTTACAGCCTTCTTTTTAAATGGAATAAATTGTTTTTTCCCCATCATCAATTTACACACAATACCCCATAATGATAAATCAATAAACAGGTTTTTAGAAATATTTGCAAATGTAATTAAAATAAAAAACTGAAATGTCACACGCAAGTATTCAGTCCCTTTACTCTGTACTTTTATGAAGCACCTTTGGCAGTGATTACAGCCTCGAGTCTTCTTGGGTATGATGCTACAAGCTTGGTGCATTTGTATTTGGGGAGTTTCTCCCATTGTTCTCTGCAGATCCTGTCAAGCTCCGTCACATTGGATGGGGAGCGTCGCTGCGCAGCTATTTCCAGGTCTCTCCAGAGATGTTAGATCGGGTTCAAGTCCAGGTTCTGGCTGGGCCATTCAAGGACATTCAGAGACTTGTCCTGAACCCACTCCTGCGTTGTCTTGGCTGTGTGGGTCATTGTCCTATTGGAAGATGAACCTTCGCCCCAGTCTGAGGTCCTGAGCGCTCTGGTTTTCATCAAGAATCTCTCTGTACTTAGCTCCGTTTATCTTTTCCTCGATCCTGACTCGTCTCCCAATCCCTGCCGCTGAAAAACATCCCTGCAACATGTAGCTGCCACCAACATGCTTCACTGTAGGGATGGTATTGGCCAGGTGATGAGCGGTGCCTGGTTTCCTCCAGATGTGACACTTGGCATTCAGGCCAAAGATAATCTTGTTTCTTATGGTCTGAGAGTCCTTTAGGTGCCTTTTGACATACTCCAAGTGGGCTGTCATGTACCTTTTACTGAGGAATGGCTTCCGTCTGGCCACTCCTACCATAAAGGCCTGATTGGTGGAGTGCTGCAGAGATGCTTGTCTTTCTGGAAGGTTCTCCCATCTCCACAGAGGAATTCTGGGCATCTTTCAGAGTGACCATCGGGTTCTTAGTCACCTCCCTGACCAAGGCCATTCTCCCCTGATTGCTCAGTTTGGCCAGAAGAGTCTTGGTGGTTCCATTTAAGAATGATGAAGGCCACTGTGTTCTTGGGAACCTTCAATCCTGCAAACATGTTTTGCTACCCTTCCCCAGATCTGTGCCTCGACACAATCATGTCTCTGAGATCTATGGACAATTTCTTTGACCTCATGGCTTGTTTTTTCCTCTGACATGCACTGTCAGCTGTAGGACCTTATATAGACAGGTGTGCCTTTCAAAATCAATTGAATTTACAACAGGTGGACTCCAATCTCAAGGATGACCAATGGAAACAGGATGTACCTGAGCTCAATTTTGAATCTCATAGCAAATGGTCTGAATTCTTATGTAAATAAGGTATTTCAGTTTCTTTTATGAATTTGAAAACATTTTTAAAAAACTGTTTGTCATTAATGGGGTATTGTGTGTAGATAGATTAGGAAAATGTTTTATTTAATCAATTTTAGAATCTAGCTGTAATGGAACAAAAAGTGGAAAAAGTGAAGGGTCTGAATACTTTCCGAATGCACTGTATATGTGTATTTTATGTATATATTTTTGTACGATAATAACCTTGCTTTATACTATAATAACCTTGCTTTACACACCTAACATTAAATACCTAATATTACACCCCTAATATAACACCACTCTCAAAGCAGAGATCCCCTTCAGAAAGGGTTAGGTTTAGTATGCCATTTATATTTAATGTAGTGGGACCAGGGTGTGAAGTGAATGTATGTTCTTCATTCCTTGGCAGTGTCCTGCTGATGACAGGTCCAGACTAAGCATCCTCTGTTTTGATGTGGGGAGGAAGAGGCTGTGATTTGCTGGGTCTGTTAACAGAGCTGGCCGATGTGCAGTGGCGGTGTGTTTGATAGTGAGTCGGGGTATGGCATGGTTGGACACAGGGTGTGTATGTGTCGTCTGGACTGGAGGATCCTCGTCCCCTAGGTGTCCTTGGTTTCCTAACCACGTTCAAAGTAGACCTGGGTTCAAATCCTTTTTCAAATACATTAGCTGGGAATGATTGAGCAACCAATAGAGAAGTTGTAGAAGTGCAAAGACTTGTCCACTTGGCACTCTAGGCAGGGTAAAGCAAATGCTCATAGTATTTGAATGATTTCAAATAGCATTTGAACCCAAGAGTGGTCCAAAGTCAATAAATCTACCCCTGGGTCATTCAGTCTATCCCTTCTTCATCCTTTCGCTCTCTCAATCTTGTTTCTCATAAATGGAAATCTGATTGGATGTTATTTTTACCATTTGTCCTAAGGTCCTTGGCATATTGAGAAGAAAAGAGATGAGAAGGAAGAAAGATGAGCCGTCATCAAAACACATTTGTGTCAGTGCCGTGTCCAACGTGTTGCAGTAATCTATGGGAGCACTTATGTCTGAGACGTGGGAGAGACATTCATCACATGCCTGCTACAGTTTATGGCATCAGAAGACCAGGCAGAAGAATTTCGACAGTCTTGGGCCATATATCATAGTGGACATTCCATCATGGCGTTCCGACGTGGCCAGAGATGTTACAAATGACATCAAATCAAAGTTTATATGTCACATGCGCCGAATACAACAGTGAAATAACCAACAGTGCAATTTTAAGTCAAAAATAGGTATTAGGTAAACAATAGATAAGTAAAGAATTAAGAAATAAAATGAAAAAAGAAACAGTAAAATGACAGTGAAAATAACAGTAGCGAGGCTATATACAGGTGCTACTGGTGCAGAGTCAATGTATGGGGGCACCGGTAAGTCGGGCTTATTGAGGTAATATATACATATAGGTATAGTTAAAGTGACTATGCATAGCTGATAAACAGAGAGTAGCAGCAGTGTAAAAGAGGGGGTTGGCGGGTGGGGGGCGGCGGTGGTGGGACACAATGCAAATAGCCAGGGTTGCCATTTGATTACTTACTTCAGGAGTCTTATGGCTTGGGGGTAAAAGCTGTTGAGAAGCCTTTTGGTCTTAGATTTGGCGCTCCTGTACCGCTTGAAGAGAGAACAGTCTATGACTGGTGTGGCTGGGGTTTTTGACATTTTTTAGGGCCTTCTTCTGACACCGCCTTGTGTAGAGGTCCTGGATGGCAGGCAGCTTAGCCCCAGTGATGTACTGGGCCGTACGCACTACCCTCTGTAGTGCATTGCGATCGGAGGCTGAGCAGTTGCCGTAACAGGCAGTTATGCAACAAGTTAGGATGCTCTCGATGTTGCAGCTGTAGAACCTTTTGAGGATCTGTGCCAAATCCCATGCCAAATCATGTCAGTCTCCTGAGGGGGAATAGGTTTTGTCGTGCCTTTTCATGACTGTCTTGGTGTGTTTGGACCATTCTAGTTTGTTGTTGATGTGGACACCAAGGAACTTTAAGCTCTCAACCTGCTCCACTACAGCCCAGTCGATGAGAATGGGGGTGTGCTCAGTCCTCCTTTTCCTGTAGTCCACAATCATCTCCTTTGTCTTGATTACGTTGAGGGATAGATTGTTATTCTGGCACCACACTGCCAGGTCTCTGACCTCCTCCCTATAGGCTGTCTCATCGTTGTCTGTGTTGTGTCATCTGCAAACTTAATGATGGTGCTGGAGTCGTGCCTGGCCATGCAGTCGTGGGTGAACAGGGAGTACAGGGGGGGAATGAGTACGCACCCCTGAGGGGCTCCAGTGTTGAGGATCAACGCGGCAGATGTGTTGTTGCCAACCCTCACCACCTGGGAGGGGCCCGTCAGGAAGTCCAGGATCCAGTTGCAGAGGGAGGTGTTTAGTCCCAGGATCTTAGTTTTGAGCTTTGATGGCACTATGGTGTTGAATGTTGAGCTGTTGTCAATGAATAGCATTCTCACATAGGTGTTCCTTTTGTCCAGGTGGGAAAGGGCAGTGTGGAGTGCAATAGAGATGGCATCATCTGTGGATCTGTTGGTGCGGTATGCAAATTGGAGTGGGTCTAGGGTTTCTGGGACAATGGTGTTGATGTGAGCCATGACCAGCCTTTCAAAGCATTTCATGGCTACAGACATGAGTGCTACGGGTCTGTAGTCATTTAGGCAGGTTACCTTAGTGTTCTTGGGCACAAGGACTATGGTGGTCTCCTTGAAGCATGTTGGTATTACAGACTCAATCAGGGACATGTTGAAAATGGCAGTGAAGACACCTGACAGTTGGTCAGCACATGCCTGAAACACACGTCCTGGTAATCGGTCTGTGAATGTTGACCTGTTTAAAGGTCTTACTGATGTCAGCTACGGAGAACGTGATCACACAGTCGTCCGGAACAGCTGATGCTCTCATGCATACCTCAGTGTTGCTTGCCTCGAAGAGAGCATAGAAGTGATTTAGCTCGTCTGGTAGGCTCGTGTCACTGGGCAGCTC
Organism: Oncorhynchus clarkii lewisi; assembly: GCF_045791955.1. Classification (NCBI taxonomy): domain Eukaryota; kingdom Metazoa; phylum Chordata; class Actinopteri; order Salmoniformes; family Salmonidae; genus Oncorhynchus; species Oncorhynchus clarkii. The sequence goes on from NC_092166.1 coordinate 68,318,154, forward strand.
GCGGCTGTGCTTCCCTTTATGGTCTGTAATGGTTTGCAGGCCCTGCCACATCTGACGAGCGTCGGAGCCAGTGTAGTACGATTCGATCTTAGTCCTGTATTGGCCCTTTGCCTGTTTGATGGTTCAACAGAGGTCATAGCAGGATTTCTTATAAGCTTCTGGGTTAGAGTCCAGCACCTTGAAAGCGGCAGCTCTGCCCTTTAGCTTAGTACGAATGTTGCATGTCATCCATGGCTTCTGGTTGAACATATTCCAGTCTGTGCTAGCAAAACAATCCTGTAGTTTAGCATCTGTTTCATCTGACCATTTTTTTATAGACCGAGTCACTGGTGCTTCCTGCTTAAATGTTTGCTTGTAAGCAGGAATCAGGAGGATAGAGTTATGGTCAGATTTGCCAAATGGAGGGCGAGGGAGAGCTTTGTACGCATCTCTGTGTGTGGAGTAGAGGTGATCTAGAATTTTTTCCCTCTGGTTGCACATTTAACATGCTGATAGAAATCAGGTATAACAGATTTAAGTTTCCCTGCATTAAAGTCCCCGGCCACTAGGAGCGCCGCCTCTGGGTAAGTGGTCGGGTGTCTGAAGTACATCCTCTGAGTCCTGCTTGTTGAAGAAAAAATCTTTGTCTAATCTGAGGTGAGTGATCGCTGTTCTGGTATCCAGAAGCTCTTTTTTTGCCATAAGATACGGTGGCGGAAACATTATGTACACAATAAGTTACAAATAACGCGAGAAAACCCCACATAATAGCAAAATTGGTTAGGCGCCCATAAAACGGCTGTCATTTCTTCCAACTGAACAGATTCCCCCTTTCCTTCCTTCTGAGAATCTTCTGGGTAGAAGACTTCTAAGTGGATCAACACTGCCCTCCCCTCTCCAGACTTAGACGTTGTGGATGTCTTCAGGTTTAAGAAAATACAAGGAGGCAAGGAGGGCTAAGTTCTCCAAAACGATGATGTCCCCACAGATTGACCCCACAAATCGAGAAGGAGTCAGATACTGTATGGACAATATACCGCCATGTTCCAATGCACAGCTGTCTAGACAAGTTGACAACACATACTATTAAGGCTGTGGATGTGGCCCAGATAGGCATTAGAGTTAGAACTCCAACAGAACTACACAACCTATTTTCATTCAGCCAGGCAAAGACTGGAAAAGCACTTATCTCTGTAAACGTTACAATATCGTTTTCCACTATCCCCGGGAGATTTTTACTGCTGTGCAGACTCAATGGTGCTAATTAAAATCAAGTTGTGTCCCTTTAACTTTCTTTTAAAACCCTGGGTCTCTGCTGTTTCTGTCTTTCTGGTAGTGACTATGTTTTCTCCATTAGTCAACATAAAGCTGTCAATAGCTTCTCGCTGACTGAAGGAGCAATGCGTCCCAAATGTCACCCTATTCCCTACAAAGTGCACTACTTTCGACCAGAGCCTTATGTGACCTGGTCAAAAGTAGTGCACTATATAGGGAAAAGGGTGCCATTTTGGACTCAGACAGCATCAACTGTGGCTGGGTCGCTGGGTTCCTTGCAGGCTCCTCTGTGTTACAGCAGCAGGACACGTGGTGATATACTGCCCTGGTAGAGGTGATGTTTGTGTAGTCGTGCTGCAAGGTGAGATGGCGTAGAAAGGTGTTGAGGATGGATTCTTGACTGATACCCACCGGGTTCCAATAATGGAAGTATTCATTCCAGCGTGTGAGTTCTATGTTTGAATATGAGGAAATAACTAATAGTTATTTAATTGGTCTGGAAATCATTAAGGGATAAGACCTATTGAGCTATGTTCAAAAGTAGATCACTAAATAGGGAATAGGGTAGCATTTGGGACACATCCCTATTAATATATGTTAATAAACCTGTAATGTGTGTCTATTAAACACCAGGCCTTTATGGAGTATCATGTTTACTACAACCTATACAAAGACCATGCTTGTATATCTGAGCAGTACAAGAAGTGCTTGTGTCGGTCTCTTCTCGAGTACAATGAGTATTTGTCAAATTCACTCTGATTGTGTGAATCAGTCTGAATGAAAATATCTGAATATTATATTTGTTTTACCACAATATATCAAACATACATGTACAGTACCAGTCGAAAGTTTGGACACACCTACTCATTCAAGGGTTTTTCTTTCTACATTGTAAAATAATAGTGAAGACATCAGAACTATGAAAAAAAACATAGGGAATCATGTAGTAACCAAAAAAGTGCTAAACAAATCAAAATATATTTTTGATTTTAGATTCTTCAAAGTGGCCACCCTTTGCCTTGATGACAGCTTTACACACTCTTGGTATTCTCTCAACCAGCTCCACTTGAAATGCTTTTCCAATAATCTTGAAGGACTTCCCACATATGCTGAACAGTTGACTGCTTTTCCTTCACTCTGCGGTCCAACTCATCCCAAACCATCTCAATTTCGTTGAGGTTGGGTGATTGTGGAGGCCAGGTCATCAGCACTACCTCACTCTCTTTCTTGATCAAATAGCCCTTACACAGCCTGTAGGTGTTTTGGGTCGTTGTCCTGTTGAAAAACAAATTATATTCCCACTAAGCGCAAACCAGATGGGATGGAGTATCGCTGCACAATGCTGTGGTAGCCATGCTGGTAAAGTGTGCCATGAATTCTAAATAAATCACTGACAGTGTCACAAGCAAAGCACCCCCACACCATCACACCTCCTCCTCCATGTTTCACGGTGGGAACCACACATACGGAGATCATCCGTTCACCTACTCTGCGTCTCACAAAGACACAGCGGTTGGAACCAAAAATCTCAAATTTAGACTCAGACCAAAGTACAGATTTCCACTGGTCTAATGTCTATTGCTTGTGTTTATTGGCTCAAGCAAGTCTCTTTTTATTATTGGTGTCCTTTAGTAGTGGTTTCTTTGCAGCAGATGTGTCTGTTACTTGAACTCTGTGAAGCATTTATTTGGGCTACAATTTCAACTAAGAAAAGATGTGAAGTATTTTATACACTTTTTTAAATGTAGGCCTTACATCACTCACTGTAAATAAGACAAATAAAACCTAATATTTGACCCCCCTAATGAACTTATCCTCTGCAGCAGATGCAAGTTTGGGTCTTCCTTTCCTGTGGCGGTCCTCATGAGAGCCAGTTTCATCATAGCGCTTGATGGTTTTTGCGACTGCACTGAAATGTTCCGGACTGACTGACCTTCATGTCCCTCACAAGTATCCAACCCTTTAAAAAAAAAAGTGTTATCCTAAAATGACATACCCAAATCTAACTGCCTGTAGCTCAAGACCTGAAGCAAGGATATGCATATTTTTGATACCATTTGAAAGGAAACACTTTGAAGTTTGTGGAAATGTGAAATTGATGTAGGAGAATATAACACATTAGATCTAGTAAAAGATAATACAAAGAAAAAAATGTGTTTTATTGTTCGTTTTTTGTACCATTATCTTTGAAATGCAAGAGAAAGGCCATAATGTATTATTCCAGCCTAGGAGCAATTTAGATTGGCCACTAGATGGCAGCAGTGTATGTGCAAAGTTTTAGACTGATCCAATGAACCATTGCATGTCTGTTCAAAATGTTGTATCAAGACTGGCCAAATGTGCCTAATTGCTTTATTAACACATTTTCAAGTTCATAATTGTGCACTCTCCTCAAACAATAGATTGGTATTCTTTCACAGTAATAGCTACTGTAAATCGGACAGTGCAGTTAGATTAACAAGAATTTAAGCTTTCTGCCCATATCAGATATGTCTATGTCCTTTGAATTTTTTTGTTACTTACAACCTCATGCTAATCACATTAGCCTACGTTAGCTCAACTCTCCGCGGGGAGGACACCGATCCCGTAGAGGTTAAGTAATGATGGACTGTTGTTTTTCTTTGCTTATTTGAGCTGTTCTTGCAATAATATGGACTTGGTCTTTTACCAAATAGGGCTAATTTATGTATACCACCCCTACCTTGTCACATCACAACTGATTGACTGAAACGCATTAACTTCTTGATCCTACTTGAGACGCAGATGTCTCAACTAGGCACCTGGAAATGCAAATGCGCTACGCTAAATGCTAAATGTACTCGTTAAAACTCAAACGTTCATCAAAATACACATGCAGGGTATAGAATTAAAGCTACACTCGTTGTGAATCTAGCCAACAAGTCAGATTTTTAAAATGCTTTTCGGCGAAAGCATGAGAAGCTATTATCTGATAGCATGCAACACCCCAAAATGCCTGAAGGCGACGTAAACAAAAGATTTAGCGTAGCCGGCGCTACACAAAACGCAGAAATAAAATATAAAACATTCATTACCTTTGACGAGCTTCTTTCTTGGCACTCCTATATGCCCCATAAACATCACTATTGGGTCTTTTTTTCGATTAAATCGGTCCATATATACCCAAAATAGCCATCTATGGAAGCTGTGTAATTCAGAAAAAAACATTGTTTTAAAACGCAGCGTCATTTTTTTAAATTTGACGATAAACTTTCACAAAACACTTCGAAATACTTTTGTAATCCAACTTTAGGTATTAGTAAACGTTTATAATCTATCAAAATGATCACGGGGCGATGTGTATTCAATAGCTCCTCGTCTTCAAATCAATGGCCGAAAATGTGCACTTCAAAACATCCTGGCGGAGACCGGAAGAAATGGAATCCAGTTAGTTGGTTTTACCAACAAATAACTCCCCGGATAATGACGACAATGGCGACATCGTGTGGAATCTGTAGGAATTGCATGCAGGTCCATAATTAATTTTGTGCCCTTTTAACAATCCATGAAAGTGACGCATGGATATTATTTTTAGCTTTCAGTGAGCAGTTTTTCTCGCGCTTTTTGATGAAACACACAATCTGTTATAGTCACAGCCGTGATTTAACCAGTTTTAGAAACTTCAGAGTGTTTTCTATCCACACATACTAATCATATGCATATACTATATTCCTGGCATGAGTAGCATGTCTTCGATGGCTGTGCGAAGTTGCTGGATTTTGACGGGAACACTGTTGTATATCCAGCGCATCCCAAACATGCTCAATAGGTGACATGTCTGGTGAGTATACAGGCCATGGTAGAACTGGAACATTTTCAGATTCCAGGAATTGTGTACAGATTCTTGCGACAAGGGGCCATGTATTATCATGCTGAAACACGAGGTGATGGCAGCGGATTAATGGCATGACAATGTATTTGATACCATTCCACTCATTTTGCTCCAGCCATTACCACGAGCCCGTTCCCCCCAATTAAGGTGCCACCAACCTCCTGTGGGTTGGAAGTACTCCCAAATTCTCTGAAACGGCTTATGGTCGAGAAATGAACATTAAATTCTCTGACAACAGCTCTGGTGGACATTCACAGTCAGCATTTCAATTGTGCACTCCCTCAAAACTTGAAACATCTGTGTCTTTGTATTGTGTGACAAAACTCCACATTTTAGAGTGGCCTTTTATTGTCACTGTTAAACCAACACTTTACATGTTGCGTTTATATTTTTGTTCAGTGTACATAGGAAGCAAAACAAATAATTAATCAAGTGTATACAAGCACAGGAATGAAAAGTAGCCTAAACAATAATTATTACATATTTCAGTCTACCCACGTCTTTTTGCGTATCTTTGATGAAGATTGTGATTGGCACCACCTGTGTTTGTTTACAGCACAAAAGCAGTGATGGAGTCAATGAAAACACCCTCCCAGGGGAGGAAGAGTAGTGGAGCATAGCCAATCAGCTTCAAACAGAATACACACACACTCAAACACGCACGCACTCACAATACACACACCACACGTATGCACATGCAAGCACACATGTGCGCACAGCCAAACGCACGTCGTACACACTGTCACACACCAGTCTGTTAGATTTATGAGAAGGATTAAGGAACAATTCTGCTCTGTATCCTACCCATCCAACGTGTTTACTTGTCATTGATATATTGATGTGAAGACTGCATGTGTCACAGCAGCCTGACAGCCCTATGTGAGAAACTCTACTAGGCAGTAATTTAGTGTGCTGGGTTAGGTCCATCAAGAAGGAACAGTGTGTGTGTGTGTGTGTGTGTGTGTGTGTGTGTGTGTGTGTGTGTGTGTGTGTGCTTCAAGTTCCTTGGTGTCCACATCCCTAAGGACTTAACATGGTCCACACACATCCGCACAGTCGTGAAGAGGGCACGACAGCGCCTCTTCCCCCTCATGGGGCTGAAAAGATTTGGCGTGGGCCCTAGGATCCTCAGAAAGTTCTACAGCTGCACCATCGAGAACAGCTTGACTGGCTGCATCATCGCTTGGTATACACCACCCTCGACTGCAAAGCGCTATAGAGGGTGGTGCAAACCGCCCAGTACATCACTGAGGCTGAGCTCCCTGCCATCCAGAACCTCTATATCAGTCGGTGTCAGAAGAAGGCCGGAAAATTGCCAAAGACTCCAGTGACCTAAACCGTAAACAGTTCACTCTGCTACCGTCTGGCAAATGGTACCAGAGCATCAGCTCTCGGACTAATAGACTCTGAGACAGCTTCTACCACCACGCCATAAGACTGCTAGATAGCCATAAGACTGTTAAATAGTTAATTCATGGTTACCTGGACTATCTGCACTGACCCTATCTTGCACTGACTCTATTCACACTCACAAGACGCTAACACTCACACAAACCTCCACACACACACACACACAACTTTCAATGTAAATCCAATGACATGGTGACATTTGTTGTTGATTTCACATTGATTTCATGTTAGTTGACAACTCAACCAAATGTAAATCAGAAGTAGATGTTGAACTGATGTCTGTACCAAGTGGGTAGTCACTTATTTACCTCGAATACCTCATACCCCTTCACATTGATCTTGTACTGGTACTCCTGTATATAGCTCCATTCTTGAGTCATTTATTATTCTTGTGTTACAGTGTTTTATTTGATTAACAATTGTTTAACTCTGCATCATTGGGAAAGGCTTGTAAGCAAGTATTTCACGGGTTAAGTCTACATCTGTTGTATTCGGCACTTGACAAATACAATTTTATTTGCTTGTGTGTGTGTGTCTGTGTATGTGTGTTGAATATATTATTCATTATAGATGTCTGGATTATTTGCATGATGGCATAATAGGTGTTTGTGTGACTCACAGTGAACTCTTGGCCTGTTACATTAGCTTAGAATACATTTGTTTTGTATCTTTGATCGTTCAGAATATAGTGAGATTATTTATTTTGTTTCCACTGCACCTAGGATATGTCTGAAATGATAGAGATTGAAAAGGCTGACAGATATAAAACATTAGTGGGTGGGGTTGTCTTGATGTCTCCACAGACACATCCAGATCCAGAAATTGATTTCAAGCTAGGTGAGCTTGTTTTAAAGTACCCTTGCTCAGTGAATTTGTTACATTTACAGGATCCACATCAGCAATCCCGAGAGATGATTGTAATGGAAAAATACATAAATGTCTCCTAACCGTTTCCTAGCGCTGGTATGGTGACACACTCTGGTCGTTGAGCTGACATCACAGCCTAGTTCAAAGACAACCCCAAATACAGGCAAAAATCTACATACTTTTCTTGTCACCCCTACATCAGCTCCCTGTGACGTCCAATTTCCAACACAGAAAGGCTTTGTTCCCTAACAATACCACCCTGACTTCCAAACCCAGGGAAATACTCTCTCTTCCTTCATCCCCCTGTCCTCCACTCTAGCTGGGTTGCAGTAGGAGCCACGTAACCCACTCATACCTGAAATTGGTTGGGAGAGAAAGCAGGAAATGCTAGCCATTACAGGATAGCAAGGCTGCTTTGTACTCTGTGGGGGATCACGAAAGGAATCATAGGACTCGTGCAGAGACAGAGAGTGAGACAGGGATATGCCTAGGGCCTTGTTCCACATCACAGGCATCACCACACCAGGCCTCCCGTCCCTACTGTCTGGGCAGGAAGCTCAGCTCAGTTCTGCTCTGCTCCCTCACCGTGCATCCCTCCCTCCTGTTCACTGAAACCTTGCATTTCAATAACTTTAAAAAACACATTTTCGTCATTTAGCAGATGCTCTTATCCAGAGTGACTTACAGAAGCAATTAGGGTTAAGTGCCTTGCTCAAGGTCACATTGACAGATTTTTCACCTAATCGGCTCTGGGATTCGAGCCAGTAACCTAACGCTCTTGACTGAAAGGCTACCTGCCGCCCTATATAATTTCAAACATACAGTGTATTCGTAAAGTATTCATACCCCTTTACTTTTTCTACATTTTGTTACGTTATAGCCTTATTCTAAAATTGATAAAATACCCCATAATGACAATGCGAAAACAGGTTTTTAGAAATGTTTACAAATGAATTAAAAATAAAAATATGTTATTTACATAAGTATTCAGACCCTTTGCTATGAGACTCTAAATTGAGCTCAGGTGCCTCCGGTTTCCATTGATCATCCTTGTAATGTTTCTACAACTTGATTGGAGTCCACCTGTGGTAAATTCAATTGGTTGGATATGATTTTGAAGGGACACACCTGTTAATATAAGGTCCCACAGTTGACAGTGCATGTCAGAGCTAAAAGCAAGCCATGAGGTCAAAGGAATTACCTGTAGAGCTCCGAGACAGGATGGTGTCGAGGCACAGATCTGGGGAATGGTACCATAAAGTTTCTGCAGCATTGAAGGTCCCCGAGAACACAGTGGCCTCCATCAGTCTTAAATGGCAGAAGTTTGGGACCACCAAGACTCTTCCTAGAGCTGGCCGCCCGACCAAACTAAGCAATCGGGGGAGAAGGGCCTTGGTCAGAGAGATGACCAAGAACCCAATGGTCACTCTGACAGAGCTCCAGAGTTTCTCTGTGGAGATGGGAGAACTTTCCAGAAGGACAACCATCTCTGCCAAACGGAAGCCACTCCTCAGTAAAATGCACATGATTGCCCGCTTGGAATTTGACAAAAGGCACCTAAAGACTCTCAGACCATGAGAAATAAGATTCTTTGGTCTGATGAAACCAAGATTGAACTCTTTGGCCTGAATGCCAAGCATCATGTTTGGAGGAAACCTGGCGCCATCCCTACAGTGAAGCATGGTGGTGGCAGCATCATGCTGTGGGGAATGTTTTTCAGTGGCAGGGACTGGGAGACAGGATCAATGGAAAGATGAACGGAGCAAAGTACAGAGAGAGCCTTGATGAAGTCCTGAGTGCTCTGGAGCAGGTTCTCGGACTGGGGTGAAGGTTCACCTTCCATCAGGACAATGACCCTAAGCACACAGCCAAGACAACGCAAGAGTGGCTTTGGGACAAGTCTCTGAATGTCCTTGAGTGACCCAGCCAGAGCCCAGACTTGAACCCGGATGAACATCTCTGGAGAGACCTGAAAAAAGCTGTGCAGCGATGCTCCCCATCCTACCTGATAGAGCTTGAGAGGATCAACAGAGAATGGGAGAAACTCCCCAAATACAGCTGTGGTAAGCTTGTAGCGTCATACCCAAGAAGACTCAAGTCTGTAATCGCTTGAATACTTATGTAAATGTTTATTTCCGTTTTTTTATTTTTAATACATTTGCAAATATTTCTAAAAAACTGTTTTTGCTTTGTCCTTATGGGGTATTGTGTGAAGATTGATGAGGGGGAAAACTATTTAATCAATTTTAGAATAAGGCTGTAACAAAATGTGAAAAAAGTAAAGTGGTCTGAATACTTTCCGAATGCACTGTATATCACTAAGCCTGTTTTGGTGGTTTTAAGACCGTCTTTATAATTGGTGTTCTGACTAATGGAGGACAAGTACGAATAATGATGAGCAAAAATGTTTACAAAGAATAGTAAAAAGCTAATTGTGAATTATGTTGAACTGCTTTGTATATTAGCACTTCCCTAACAACTCTTCCTGAAGCCCAAAGAAAACATCTCTCTTCTGCCTGACTGACTGAGTAGTCTGTGTGTCTGATGCTTGGCTCGTGTGTCTGAATTTGATGTGTCTCTTTCTTAAAGCACCTGCATCTCTCTGCTGGATGACTTGCGAGCGCTGCCAAGGAGAGCCGTCCAGATGTGCTGCCTGGATAATACTCCAGACATCTTCATCACTCTCTTTTCTTATCCTCCTTCCAACTGAAGAACTCTCTCTCTCTGTCTCTCTCTTTTTCTCTGTCAATGTTTGATGCAGTTGTCTACTGTGTCTCATTACTTGTGTTTATGGTTGGATGAGGGAGTCTGGGTGAGATAGGGAGTGTGAAGTCAGCTAGCATAGTTATTAGACAACAGTTTTTACTGGAACTTGAAGAGGATGTTTGCCACATTGTGGGTCTGTATGGAATACGCATATGTGGTCCATGAATTTCCATCCCTCCTCTTCATCCTATGTGGTGACGGGGAGCCAACTCATGACCCGGATTTTTGGATAGAGTCTGCTACAACATAATGGCCTTTTATTCAGTAGACTCACCAAAGACAAACAATGAGGACAGACCATCCCTGACCAATGACCACCATCGGCCCTGACCACATTCTGCTTCATCTCTAAACGTGGCACTAGTACACGCTATGGAGGGAACACCAAGTTCAGGGATGTAAGCCAACTACGCAGATCACAGCCCCTTCCGGACCCCACATGCACGCACAAGCACACACAAACACATACACACACACACACACACACACACCTTCCACTAGCAGGATTAGCTAATGCAAAGAGGAGATCCACATAAAACCATATGGCTCTGGGCCTGATGTTGGAAAAGCTCTCGAGATTTCGGTCTTCACAACTTTTCTTCACTTCACTCTTTCTTCCTTTCTTTCTCCCAACATTCCCCTCACTCTCTCTTTCTGTCTGTCAGGTTAGTTTCTCCCAACACAGGTTGAGTCATCAACATGCTCTCCAGCCTCATAAAACCTACATATGTAGTCCAACCTCCTCCGAGCTAATGCTTGGAACAAAGCTTTTGGCTGGGCCACCACTTTTCTATTTCCCTTCCCTTGGAAACTGTAGAGTTGCTTGCCTGTGTTTGATGATTTATGTCCCAAATGGCTCCATATTCCCTGCATAGTGCACTACTATCCCTATGAGCCCTGGTCAAAAGTAGTGCACTACATAGGGAATAGGGGGCCATTTGGGACACAGGCATGGTCGGAACCAGATGTGGTAGATGGCAGAGCTCTTCTGTTAGCACTAATCCACAGAGCTCTATAGAAGTTGTGGCCATGATGTGTGATATGTTACATTGATTTTCACAGTCTATTTGTGAACCAGTCGGTAGGTTTAACTCTCTGACTTCACCCTACTAATGGGGTACCATGAAACCAACATGGTCCTCTTGGGACAGTTCCCTGGACATGGGCTTTCTATTGCAGTGCTGTAAATTACACAATTACATTCTTCAGATTATAATAAATGTAGGATTACCCTGGCGTGGTATAGGGTTGAACCTTGGAACGTGGAAACGTGGAGGAGCCACTGACACGTATATTAGTTCTAAAGGGCCAATAACAAGAGTGTAACATTCTTGGCTACTTCCTTGGCTTGTTACTTGGCACATATTAAATATTGAACATGGAAGGGTGAAAGAGGGGGGGGGTGGGGGTTGGTTTGGGAAATGGCGGACTACAAAGGAATTATTCATTGACAGATGGAGACAGCAGGGAGGATAAAATCAAATCCAGATTGGACAGGAGAGCCCAGGTATTAGTCCCAAATGGCACCCTATTCCCTATTCAGTGCACTACAGAGCCCTATGGGCACTGGCAAAAAATGATGCAGTATAAAGGGAATATAGTGCCATTTGAGTCATAACCAAGGAGAAGGTTAATTAGGGATTGAGTGCCTCCACCAAGAAAGACAAGGCTCTTGGGTTGTTCTTCAGACAGTATATACACAGCAAATTCTCCAGTGTTAAAAAATAATAATTCAAACTGAGAGTGATAAATCAACCCTAAAAGGGTTGAGTCAGTGGACCCATATAGACACCGGAACAGTGTTAAATTAACACACTGCTTAGTGTAAAGCCTTCACATATTTCCCAGAGTGCCTTGCCTTTCGAGTAAATTGTATAGTTACCACCCATGACTGTATTTGTTAGTGACAGAGACATAGTTGTTGCATTCATCCATTTCTGGTCCTATGGAGTTCACCAAGTGAGATCCTATGTGAATATGTTAACGTAAAGTAAAGAAACAAAATTACCAGTCGGACTCAGCTCTCTGACTCGTCTGTCTTCTAGTCCCCCCCCCCCCCACAGTTTTATAATTGGAATGTGATACAAAATGAAGCAACGGTGTGCTTCAGGACCATGTGGACGTCGCCGAGCGGTCCGCTAGGTTGTTTGGAGTGTTTATCCGACTAGATTCAAAGTGTCCCCCCCACTTCTAAAACCAAAGTTGTGCTGCTGGGTTATATGAACACTTCATGCCAGGCAGATCTTGAACACATTTGCTGTCCAACTAAAAGGTTGCAAAACATGGTGTGAATAAAGAGATGATTTATGGAGTGGATGTAAAATAGAATGAGATACAGATGGGGTGTACATGTTGTAAAAGATACTTGTCAGTATCCAAGAAAATCTGACACCGACTGTATGTTTATAGTCTACATTTCTACGTGATTGCCCTGTACCGTGTCACTTTCCTGGCGTTGGAATGTTCAAACATTGAAGTGGAAGGTCAATTCTCAGGAAATAGATTGATGGAAAAGGGTGGAGAGGGAAAGAGTTCAAGATCAGGGGGACAAACTCTCTTTTCTCCCAATTCCCTATATGTCCTTGGGGGCCACACCCTGTTATGGAGGGGGATGGATGAGGAAGACAGCCAGTTGTTGTCTGCATCCCAAATGTCACCCTGTTCCCTATATAATGCACTACTTTTGACCAGAGCCCTATGGTGCACTCTAGTTCACTAAATGGGGAATAGGGTGTCAGTACCTCAGTGCAGAGGGGGTGTAGACTGGACATTGATCAGAAGGAGCAGATACAGGTCAAGGTTAATCGATTCAGCCTGACCAAGTTAAGCCAATGTTACATTATGGGTCTGGAATGAGTACAAAGATGCAGTGGCATTGGGGATTTTGTATGGTATGGCGTCACGTTTTGAAATAGGGAAAAAGAGAGAGAGAGAGAGAGAGAGAGAGAGAGAAGAGGAGGGGTGCATTTGATTCTAAATCTTTGAGAGTCAAGGATTGGCCAAAGACTGAACCTAAAATCACTCTGTCACACCCTGATCTGTTTCACCTGTCCTTGTGCATGTCTCCACCCCCGTCCAGGTGTCGCCTATCTTCCACATTATCCCCTGTGTATTTATCCCTGTGTTTTCTGTCTGTCTTTCTGTCTGTCTGTGCCAGTTAATCTTGTTTGTCAAGTCAACCAGCGGTTTTATCCTAGTGCCTGTTTTTCTCGTCCTCCTGGTTCTGACCCTTACCTGTCCTGACTCTGTGCCCGGTTGCCTGACCATTCTGCCTGCGCCTGACCTCGAGCCTGCCTGCCGCCCTGTACCGTTTTGGACTGGTTATGAATTCTTGCCTGTCCCCGACCTGCCTTTTGCCTACTCCTTGGACTATAATAAATATCAGAGCTCAAACCATCTGCCTCCCGTGTCTGCATCTGGGTCTCGCCTTGTGCCGTTATATCTGTCTATCACCATGTTACAGTAAATACTGTATGATCTCCAGGAGATGCAAAACTGCACATTAAGAAGTCCTGGGGCTTGAATGCAAGACGGCCTGCTCTGAACACTCTTCAGTCAGTCCCACTCGACCTCCTGTTGACGTGAAGGTAGTCAACACAGATTAAGGGGAGTAAGGGGAGTAAGGGGAGGACCATCCTCCTCGGTGAATTTCTTAGAGTTCAAATTGTAAGACATTATAAAAAGTTATCCTTTTTAGAATAAACTATACAAAATATAATCACATCACCGAATAACTAATTGAAACATTGAGGTCAGGGCTTTGTGATGGCCAATCTCCAATACCTTGACTTTTTTGTCCTTAAGCCATTTTGCCACAACTTTGGAAGTATGCTTGGGGTCATTGTCCATTTGGAAGACCCATTTGCAACCAAACTTGAACATACTGACTGATGTCATGAGATGTTGCTTCAATATATGCACCTCATTTTCCTTCCTCATGAAGCCATCTATTTTGTGAAGTGCACCAGTCCCTCCTGCAGCAAAGCACCCCCACAACATGATGCTGCAACCCCCATGGTGTTCTTCAGCTTGCAAGCATCATCCTTTTCCCTCCAAACATAAAGATGGTCATTATGGCCAAACAGTTCTATTTTTGTTTCATCAGACCAGAGGACATTTCTCCAAAAAGTACGATCTTTGTCCCCATGTGCAGTTGCAACTGTAGTCTGGCTTTTTTTATGGCGGTTTTGGAGCAGTGGCTTCTTCCGTGCTCAGCAACCTTTCAGGTTATGTCGATATGGGACTCATTTTACTGTGAATATAGATACTTTTGTACCTGTTTCCTCAAGCATCTTCACAGGGTATTTTGCTGTTGATCTGGGATTGATTTGCACTTTTCGCACAAAAGTACATTAATCTCTAGGAGGCAGAATGCTTCTCCTTCCTGAGCGGTATGACAGCTGCGTGGACCCATGGTGTTTATACTTGCGTACTTTTGTTTGTACAGATGAACGTGTTACCTTCAGGCGTTTGGAAATTGCTCCTAATGATGAACCAGACTTGTGGAGGTCTTGGCTGATTTCTTTTGATTTTCCCATGATGTCAAGCAAAGAGGAACTGAGTTTGAAGGTAGGCCTTGAAATACATCCACAGGTACACCTCCAATTGACTCAAATTATGTCAATTAGCCTATGTCATTTTCTGGAATTTTCCAAGCTATTTAAAGGCACAGTCAACTTAGTGTATGTACACTTCTGACCCACTGGAATTGTGATACAGTGAATTATAAGTGAAATAATCTGGTCTGTAAACAATTATTGGAACAATTACTTAGTAGATGTCCTAACCGACTTGCCAAATCTATAGTTTGTTAACAAGAAATTTGTGGAGTGGTTGAAAAACAAGTTTTAATGACTCCAACCTAAGTATATGTAAACTTCCAACTTCAACTGTACTTAGCTAGCAAATGTAGCTAGCTAGTTTAGCCTACTGACCCTACCGAAACGTCTAGCTGTTTATGACTTTCCAGCACAACAATGGAACTCTGCCAAGTTAAGGTAAGCTTTTGGTATTACTAATTTATTGCCACCAGGACCCACCGTTGTAACTGCTTGCTGACTGTACACTAACTTTACTGTTAATGCGTTGCTGATTGTAGCGTGTTTACTAACACGTTAGTTCTATTTTCTATGCTGACTATGACGTTACTTTAGCTAATATGGTGACAACAATGTAGGCTGTGTGTAGCGGTTTGGCTTGGAAAGGTTTTTTCACCTGGTCACATCAAATCAAATAAATGTATATAGCCCTTCTTACATCAGCTGATATCTCAAAGTGCTGTACAGAAACCCAGCCTAAAACCCCAAACAGCAAGCAATGCAGGTGTAGAAGCACGGTGGCTAGGAAAAACTCCCTAGAAAGGCCAAAACCTAGGAAGAAACCTAGAGAGGAACCAGGCTATGAGGGATGGCCAGTCCTCTTCTAGCTGTGCCGGGTGGAGATTATTACAGAACATGGCCAAGATGTTCAAATGTTCATAAATGACCAGCATGGTCAAATAATAATAATCACAGTAGTTGTCGAGGGTGCAGCTAGTCAGCACCTCAGGAGTAAATGTCAGTTGGCTTTTCATAGCCGATCATTAAGAGTTTCTCTACCAGTCCTACTGTCTCTAGAGAGTTGAAAACAGCAGGTCTGGGACAGGTAGTACGTCCGGTGAACAGGTCAAGATTCCATAGCCACAGGCAGAACAGTTGAAACTGGAGCAGCAACACGGCCAGGTGGACTGGGGACAGCAAGGAGTCATCATGCCAGGTAGTCCTGAGGCATGGTCCTAGGGCTCAGGTCCTCCGAGAGAACGAGAGAATTAGAGAGAGCATACTGAAATTCACACAGGACACCGGATAAGACAGGAGAAGTACTCCAGATATAACAAACTGACCCTAGCCCCCCGACACATAAACTACTGCAGCATAAATACTGGAGGCTGAGACAGGAGGGGTCAGGAGACACTGTGGCCCTATCCGATGATACCCCCAGACAGGGCCAAACAGGAAGGATATAACCCCACCCACTTTGCCAAAGCACAGCCCCCACACCATTAGAGGGATAACTTCAACCACCAACTTACCATCCTGAGACAAGGCCGAGTATAGCCCACAAAGATCTCCACCACGGCAAAACCCAAGGGGGAGCACCAACCCAGACAGGAAGATCAGGTCAGTGACTCAACCCACTCAAGTGACGCACCCCTCCTAGGGACGGCAGGAAAGAGCACCAGTAAGACAGTGACTCAGCCCCTGTAATAGGGTTAGAGGCAGAGAATCCCAGTGGAGAGAGGGGAACCGGTCAGGCAGAGACAGCAAGGGCGGTTCGTTGCTCCAGAGCCTTTCCGTTCACCTTCACACTCCTGGGCCAGACTACACTCAATAATATGACCCACTGAAGAAATGAGTCTTCAGAAAAGACTTAAACAACCATCAAGATTAATTGTCAGATTCAACAGAAGATCTCTCTGTTTCTTGGGACCTAGAACAAGCATCTCTGTTTTGTCCGAGTTTAAAAGAAGAAAGTTTGCAGCCATCCACTTCCTTATATCTGAAACACAGGCTTCTAAGCGAGGGCAATTTTGGGGCTTCACCATGTTTCATTGAAATGTACAGCTTTGTGTCATCCGCATAGCAGTGAAAGTTAACGTTACGTTTTCTAATGACATCCCCAAGAGGTAAATTATATAGTGAAAACAATATATATATATATATAAAACAATATAAAACAACAATAGAGTGAAAACATACAGCTGGTGTGTTGTGCATTGAAGTCCACAAGCAAAGGGAAGAGTAGGAATACAACATGGCTGTTATGAGAGTAAACTCTGTTCTCGCGTGATCAGGGGTGTATTCATTTAGCCGATTCTGTTAAACGTTTCTTAAACGGAAGCAAACAGGACAAAATGGGGATTAACATACCTGAATTTGTCTAGTAGAAACTCTCGTTTGCAACTGTTGGACTAATGATTACACCCTATATCAGCTAGATGCAGGCAAGTTGGTATTGAATGTCACTGTCTGTCACTTAAATTTGTCTCTCAATCTGTGTGCACCTACATTGTAAACTTTCATTCATAGCCTAAATTGTAGCAACCTCATGATGGGAATGATAGAGTATCATGTAGTAGCCTAAACCTATCGCTGTTACATTGAACTGGGTGATTGGAATATGAATGACAGTCATCCAATATGCTGTAATAGAAATAAGGCCATGCTCATACATTTTTTTTTGTCCTTCCTCATCTTAAACCTGCACTGTCTGCCACACACACACACACACTATGCACCCTGTATTGTCCCTGAGGAGGGTTAAGTTTAGCCTCGCATGATTCATCCTGATCTCGCAATCTCACATTCTGTTTTGCCACACGTATAGTGAAACAGAATGTGAGCTCACGAGATCAGGATGGTTCGTACGAGGCTAGGTTAAGTTACCATGCTTGATAAGTAAACATTTGTTTCCAAGTCCCACTGCTGCAGCTCAATTAGGAATGGCAGAATCAACCGCTAATCGGATTAGTTTAAATTGCTGGCATTTTCTTTCTCTCTAATTACTTTTGTTTGTCCCCTCTTTTCTTTCCTCTACCAGGATTTTAGATGGGTGTCTCTTCTTTCTTGTTATCACAGGCACAGATATTTTATCTCGTAAGCCATCTGGAAAGGAGAATGAAAGAGAAACAGCAAGACTGTGTTTGAAATGTCTGCCCTTTGGATGGCGTTTTGAAGCAGTAGACTGGGAAAATCACACTTAATTTATCATCCATGGGTTTTTTCTCTCTCTCGAAATGTAGCAAAGCGATAACAGAGGGTGGAAGTGGTTCAGCAAGATGCTAGTTACTTTAATTCTGTGAAAACTGGGAGTATAAAATGGAAATATTTATATCTAAAATCTTCATATAACCATTACAAAAACATTGTTGAGTTATGGAGCACTCCACTTGGGCACACTACTCAGTATATTTACAGCACACTGAGACCCGGGTCCAAAGAGTAAATCTCATTAGCTGTATATCCAAGTGTCCAAGAGCTGCAATTACTAAATTATGAATGTGAAATTAATCAGAAAAATGGCTGGGTGTTGGTGAGAGGGGATTCATCTCGTCCTAGTTACACCAGAGGCAAGAGGCATTATTCATGAACCCTCATTTCTCCCTTTCTGTTATACATGCACACGCACGCGCACACACACTCTCTCACAGACACACACACACACACACACACACACACACACACACACACACACACACACACACACACACACACACACACACACACACACACACACACACACACACACACAGGAATGAGAAATATTACCATGAGCGGAAGAGCCAGCATTTTCTCTCTAACTCTATGGAGCCTGACAAAACACAACTGTAATTATCTAGAATTATCGATATACATATACAAACTGATGAATGACCATTGAATCGCGCCTGTGTGTGTGCACCCGTGTGTCTGTGCATGGCGTGCTTGAGGGTATATGCATGTTAGCTGCGGAGATTGAGTGAATTAGATTTTTTTTTAGCAAAAGGTCACCAATGAAGCTATTGTTCTGTATGGTGTCTGTTTGTGTATCTGACATTAATATATTCATGTAGCAATACTAGAAGTAGCACAAATGTTCCACACCTCACAGCGTCAGCCATTAATTAATCTCGGAACCCAGAACCAAGCCATGAGTATGCTTCCGTGGTTCCAATGGAATGTAGCCTGAATAATCCAAAATGGTATTATTTGGCACTGTCATGAAAGCTGTGTGTCAGTCGCAAATTGATGATAAAATGTTAGTTGGAGGGGTTGGGGGATTTAAAAACTGGTCAAACGCATGCACGCACACACACTTAATTGAAACAATACAGAGCTCTCATGAGGAGAAATATGTGCCACACACCGACCGATGTGCTTGGCTGTGAAAAGGAAGAGTTAGGAGAGGAACAGTTAGGAACCCTTAAAGGGATACAATCCATTACACAACCTCATAAACGTCCCCCGCAATATAAACATCACTGAAGGATGGTCTCGCTCTCTCTCAGCTTTATTGGCATGGGAAACGTGTTTATATTGCTAAAGCAAGTGAAATAAACAAACGAAAGAGAGGAGACACAAAACAACATCAACAAAAAAAGATTTGAAATTAACAGTAAACATTGCAGTCACAAAGGTTTCAAAAGGATAAATACATTTCATCATGTATGTACAGTGCTTTAGCAATGTGTAAATGGTAGTACGAATAGCAGGGGAAGGTACATAAACAGATCAATATTGGTGGTATTTACAATGTTGTTTGTGCTCCGCTGGTTGCCCTTTTCTCATGGCAACGGGCCACAAATCTTGCTGCTGTGATTGAACCCTGCTGTATTTCGCCTAACAGATATTGGAGTTCATCAATGTTGGATTTGTGATCCAATTCGTATGGTCTGTGTGATCTATAGGAAATGTGCATCTCTAATGTGGTCAAACATTTGGCAGGAGGTTAGAAAGTGCAGCTCAGTTTCTACCTCATTTTATGTGCACAGCCCATCTCTCAAGAGCCAGGTCTGCCTTTGGTGGCCTCTCTCAATAGCAAGGCTATGTTAACTGAGTCTGTACATAGTAAAGGACTTTCTAAATTTTGGGTCAGTCACAGTGTTCAGGTACTCTTCCACTGTGCACTCTCTGTTAAGGGCCAGATAGCATTCCAATGTGCTCTGTGTTTAGGTTGATTCTATCCAGTGTGTCAAATAGATATATTTTTGATTTCTCATAATTTGGTTGGATCTAATGTGTTGCTGTGTTGGGGCTCTGTGGGGTCTGTTTGTGAACAGAGCTCCAGAACCAGCTGGCTGAAGGGACTCTTCTCTAGGTTTTTCTCTGTGTGGGCATCACTTCCTTTTAAGTGGTTGTAGAATTGAACAGCTATTTTCTGGATTTTGATGACTAGTGGGTATAGTCCTAATTCTGCTCTGCATGCATTGTTGAGTCTTGCATTGTACACAAAGTATATTTTTGCAGAATTCTGCATGCAGAGACTCAATCGGATGTTTGTCACATGTTTTGAATTCTTGGTTGGTGAGTGGACCACAGACCTCACAACCATAGAGGGCAATGGGTTTCGATAACTGATTGAAGTATTTTTAGCTAGATCCTAATTGGGATGTCGAATTGTATATTCCTTTTGATGGCGTAGAAGGTCCTTCTTGCCTTGTCTCTTAGATTGTTCACAGCCTTGTTAACTGTGGTGTTGATGTTTAGACCGAGGTAGGTCATTCTTTGTGTGCTCTAGGGTAACAACGTCTAGATGGAATTTGTAATTGCGGTCCTGGCTACTGGACCTTTTTTAAACACCATTATTCACTGTCAGGGCCCAAGTCTGACAGAATCTGTGCATTATGTCTAGGTGCTGCTGTAGGCCCTCCTTGGTTTATGACAGAAGCACCAGATCATCTGCAAACAGTAGACATTTGATTTCCGAGTTCAGTTTGGTGAGGCCGGGGGCTGTTGACTGTTCTAGTGCCCTTGCTAATTCCTTGATATACTGTATAAGTTGAAGAGGGTGTGGCTCAAGCTGCATCCCTGTTCTCACCCCACGGCCCTGAGGAAAGAAATGTGTGTGTTTATTGCCAATTTTAACTGCACACTTGTTGTTTGTGTACATTGATTTTATAATGTCATATGTTTTTCCCCCAACACTGCTTTCCATGCAGACCCTCATGCCAAATTGAGTCCAAAGCTTTTTTGAAATCAACAAAGCACGACAAGACTTTCTTTGTCAATAAGGGTGTGCAGAGTGTATACGTGATCTATTGTACGGTATTTTGGTAAGAAGCCTATTTGGGGCGGCAGCGTAGCCTAGTGGTTAGAGCGTTGGACTAGTAACCGGAAGGTTGCGAGTTCAAACCCCCGAGCTGACAAGGTACAAATCTGTCGTTCTGCCCCTGAACAGGCAGTTAATCCACTGTTCCCAGGCCATCATTGAAAATAAGAATTTGTTCTTAACTGACTTGCCTGGTTAAATAAAGGTTAAAAAAAAAAAAAAAAAAATTGACGTTTGCTCGGGACATTGTTTTTCAAACTAGACACTCTAATGCACTTGTCCTCTTGCTCAGTTGTGCAGCGGGGCCTCTCACTCCTATTTCTATTCTGGTTAGAGCCAGTTTGCTCTGTTCTGTGAAGGGAGTAGTACACAGCATTGTATGAGATCTTGGAATAGCCTTCAATTTCTCAGAACAAGGATAGACTGACGAGTTTTAGAAGAACTGTCTTTGTTTCTGGCCATTTTGAGAATGTAATCGAACCCACAAATGCTGATGCTCCAGATACTCAACTAGTCTAAAGAAGGCCAGTTTTATTGCTTTCTTTATCAGCACAACAGTTTTCAGCTGTGCTAACATAATTGCAAAAGGTTTTTTTAATGATCAATTAAGCCTTTTAAAATGATAAACTTGGATTAGCTAACACAATGTGCCATTGGAACACAGGAGTAATGGTTGCTGATAATGGGCCTTTGTACGCCTATGTAGATATTCCATTTTAAAAATCTGCCATTTCCAGCTACGATAGTCATTTACAACATTAACAATGTTTACACTGTATTTCTGATCAATTTGGTGTTATTTAAATTTTTTTCAAAAACAAGGACATTTCTAAGTGACCTCAAACTTTTGAACAGTGGTGTATATACACACATCGCTGGATGGGCTGGGACTACAGCTTTCTCAGTAAGACATGTCAAAGTTTATGTGGCCATAAGAAGGAAAGGGGCTTTCAGGCTGTGTTTATGAAGGATTGGACATGAGCTGACTCACTCACTGTGAGAACATGTGGTGTCTGCTAATCTTCATGTAGGTTAGTAATGTCATCGTGAATGTCTGATTACATGTGAGTGGATAAGCTGTTCACAAGTCGTGCTTATTGAAGAATAAACCAATTTCTACATTCACCAACTTTCAAAATGCTTCACATGCATTAAATACAAGGTGACCTGCTTTATTCTCAATGCTTAAATTCACTTCAGAACTCCCCAGAAATCAAACAAAGGTATGATTTCTCTTCTTTGTTCCCAGTATCTTTAACATGTCAAATTATCTTACCACCAGACTCCCTGGGTTTCCATCTCGGCTCTTTGACTCCACTTACATGCACGTCAATCACAGTGATATATTTCATCGCAAAACAAATTATTCACTCCCTCCCCAGCTAACTGAATGCCGTGTCCGCCTCCCTCCAACTCTCTGATAGGTGGGCTGCTCCCTCATTTGTCTTTGACACCCAGAGCTAGTCAGCCAGCTCCACCATTCATCTCCCGTGTCACAGTTATGAGTGGGGGAAGTCCCCCAGTGAAGAACTGGGTTGTATTAGAGACTACTCAGTGCCAGCTATGTATGTTCTCTGTTAGAAAGCCCTTGTCAGGACATCACAGAACAAGGCCTGTACCATCAGAGCTGGATTCAAGTAATATTTGTTTTCTTTGCCTGTCTGAAGTGTCAGATGGATGGGATTTGCACTTTCGGGACTATTCCATTGGTTCCATTGCACCATGCAGGCAAGCTTAATCAAGCACAGCTAGAGTATTTAAAAACATATATATAATATTATTTGAACCCTAGGTCCAGTTGTTGTAAATGGGACGATCAGGGCCTCACACAATGTGAGAGGACAGTGTGCCCTGGCCTCTGTGCCAGAGGCTGCAAACTGCATCAGCCTTAATGAGGCCTCAACTCCCTGCACAACAGACATCACTGTTTTAGTCATAGGTCATACATTATGGGCCTACTGTATATTGTAGTTATGTGGCAGGTTGGAATAGTCATAGGTCATGTGTTAGGCTTGACTAGTCATGCACTGTAGGGGCCTATACTCTCTGTAGCAATGTGTTAGGCTTGTCTAGTCATAGAGGGGCCTATTGTGTAACTATATGGAGTTAGCTAAATGCTAGTAAGTGGTCATACTGGCCTTTCACACTGAGAACCAGTCACCAAAGAAGGATCAGTACACAGTAAGAGTTTGAACCCGTGCCCCACCTCCTCCCAACACGGACGCCCCTAAGCCGTTATGACTTGAAATAATGAAAACAGTCCAAACAAATATCTGACAGAGTGATGAAGAGTGGTTTGCATGATTTTATAAAAGAGGAAGAGAGAGAGAGAGAGAGAGATGGAGAGAGAGATGGAGAGAGAGAGACGGAGAGAGAGAGAGAGACGGAGAGAGAGCTGCCAAGCGACTCCTCTGGCGCTCATTACGTTTTCCTAATGAAAAATGTTTTTTTAATGATGACCTTTAGAGAAAGAAAAAAATGAAAATAAGAAAGTGAAACCTCAGCATGTCCTTTGTTCCAGGCTTTATCATTCGATCAGTCTAACTGTGCTGCTCCCTCTGCTCTGCCAATATAGTGTGTAGGGTATAAGCATGCCAACACCCTACTTTCTGATGAAGCATCATCCAACAAGAGTACATGGTGCACACACACACACAATAAGAGTGCAGGACCCGGTGCCCTACGAAGCGTCATCATGAGATACATCTGTATCTGACTACGATATGCTGCCTGGTGCTTCATGAGGTGGCATGAGTTCTTATGAATCTGATCCTCTGCTTTCAATATAAAATGTATATAAAACAAATAGAAAAAAATGGAATCTCCTCTCTGACGTTCATATGATCGGCTTTGACGTCTGTTACATTCCTTGATTCCTTTAGAGATGCCAACATCCACAGAAGCAAGTTTAGTATTTTTTACTCGCGCTACACATACAGTATATCTGGACATTGTCCCATGTGGATAAAGATTCAACCATCTCACAGTTATGAAAACAACTACTGTTCCCTGATGGAAGGAACGAGGTATATCATATTATGGGGAGTCAATGACCAAACCCCAATATGTTATACCTCGTTCCAGCCTTCAGGAAACAGTAGCATAACTGTACGTTCCGTTTCTGTCGGTCACTCTGTGTAACATACTATGGGGACATACAATCACGCCCCAAGTCTGCTCAGAGGGTACCAAACTAGGAGGCCCACTGCAGCCCAAACACACACAAGTTATATCTGCTCCAAAAAGGGGTTACAGAAGCTACCAGTCATCATGTGTTTTATCTGATTGTCAAACAATCACTTCAAAGGGCTCCTTTACAATGCTACCCATGCACATTCATCCACTCAAAATATTTCCAGCCTCCAAACAGTGGTGAATGGAAAAGGACATCTGTACACAACACCCCAAAAAATGTAATGACATTTGGAATTGTCATTAGGTCAGAATTTATGCATTCACTGCGGTCCGCGGTCGTCTCGGTGTCGGCCTCTCATCTCTGCCTTGGCAAAATTTCTGTGTTGTCAAACCACATCACATTGTGGAGCGTAGTCTATACGACCAGTTTGCTCATTTTTCATGCCTCACATGCGGTGATGATAAATGATGGTGTAATAATGCCTACAGTTTTCTTTACATTGTGTTTGAGTTATTGTGGTAGGCTCATGTTTTACCGGTACGCCTTACCCCCACTATTTATTTTGACGGGACACCATGCCGTACCGGACACTACCGCCTTAATTTCAACCCTGCCTATAGCCCAACTGATGCAGCATAATGGTTATAAATAAATAGGCGGAAGCATGGGCTTGGCAATTTATTTGTGCTAATCATTAGCTTCTCAAACTCAAACTCTTTCAGTCCCCCTTGTCCCCCTTTCATCATGGGTGAACTTCCCATGGCCCCTCACTTACCCCAACTGAATGAACTGCTACTATCGTTAAAGAAAAATATGGTATAGGAATACTGTCTACTAATGAAAAAAAAACAATTAACACCAGCACCTGGTTTCCCTTCCATATTGAAATCAAGAAGAAGAAATAGTAAAGGAGAAATAAATCAGCTGACTGCTATGCTATAAAGACAAAAGGTGGGCCAATTTCTTCAGATTTTCTAATTGAAATAAAATATAAATGTGGTCCTGGAAGCATTCTTAGGGTGATTGTTAGGTTGTGTAAACATGATGAGGGCTTTCCCCCTATAGTTATGGCCTTCAAATTTGTTTTCTGAACATAAGGATAGATCGGTCAGTCTGTGAAACCGTCAGGTTGCCTCTGACTGGGTAGAGAAACAGGCTTGAGCTTACTGCCTGAGGTTCAGAGAAATAGCCCTTCTCTAATTCTGAAGCCTTCTAGAAACCAGTTGTTTCAACATTTGTAACAATACCCAAGTTGTCTTTGAACACACAAAACTGAGCCCGATATAACCGTTATCAACTACTATTCGTTTTGAGAAATAGCACTCACACACAAGATGCACATCTCATCACTATGCAATAGCAACTTTGTTCATTTGAAAAATATAATTTTCAATATCAATCTTATTAGTGCTTCTAAATTGACCATGTTAAATCTGTTACAAGTTAGCTCACAGAATGAAGGGTTTGTTAAGAAGATAAAGGAGAGAGAGAAAGCCATTTCTCTGTTCTCCTTATAAGCCTTGCCCAATATTTTTGCCCCATGCCCTCTGAAGACCGGGCCAAACCAAAAGCATAATTGGCAGCAAGGGGGATCCAATCATAAAATGAAGAATTGAGTAATACTGTATAGTGTAAAGCCACAGAAAGCCAGTAGCTACGGTGGGAAAATAATTTCCAATCAATCATGATATATTATTTTTGGGGTCAAATTGGCCTGTCTCTAATTTTTTTTGGGGGGGGGGGGGGGGGGACATGACCCCCTGCCCCTCACTGATTTCCACTGTCCCCTTAGTCACTTTATCCTGGTACCATGTCTGGGGAAACAATCAAATTGGCCATGCTTGTTTTGACCTACCAGATCCACGATGAGAAGGTTCTAGTTAGTGTACCCCTCTGTCCAGTGACTCTTGTTGGATGTAGTGGTAGATTTTCGCTTTAGCTCTATCTCTACCTGATAGAGCTAGTCTCAATGTCACGACTTCTACCGAAGTCGAAGCCTCTCCTTGTTCGGGCGGTGCTCGGCGGTCGACGTCACCGGTCTTCTAGCCATCCTTGATCCATTTTTCATTTTCCATTGGTTTTGTCTTGTCTTCCTACACACCTGGTTTCAATCCTATTCATTACCTGTTGTGTATTTAACCCTCTGTTTCCCCTCATGTCTTTGTCAGAGATTGTATTTTGTATTTTGTTTGTATTTGTATTTCTGTGTTGTATATATTTTGTATTGGTGCGCGTCGGGTCCTCGTACCCATTTTTGTTATTTGTTACATTTAGTGTTTGGAGTATGTTTCGTTCATTGTTTTTAAATAACTCCATTACACCCAGTTTGATTCTCCTGCGCCTGACTTCCCTGCCACCAAAACACAAGACTCTGACACTCACGTCTGAAGGTAAGCCGTCTGGCGCGAGATACTTGGGAGGGATACTAAAGCAGACGTTCTGACTGAACGGACCGACATCTACTTTGTGCTGTTATAATTTATGCAATGAAATAATTTACGCTATGAAATCCTGCGATTACATTTGCGCAGTTCCCCCTCTTAGCAAATAGCTGTCAAAACAATCCAAGCAATGTTCGCACGGCCTACCGTATGTGCCCACCAAGGCGGAGCTGCTGCTGGCAGTCACTGAGGGACAGAGTAGTAACTGGACAACTTGTTTTGAACCATATAGTTTTAAACATGAAAATGTACACTTACTGCACTTCTATAATTGCTAAAATATATGTAAAAATAGTGTTACTTTTTTAAATGAACCAATCACAAGTGGGGCGCTGCCTCTACCAACCTAATGGGTGGGCCGCTGCTGCCACAGCTCTAAGTCATATTCAGGAAGACAGCTTCATGCTATTAAAAGGCAGGGTTATCTACCCTTCTAGTGTAGCCAAGCCAGACTGGGGCAGAGGCTGGTTTATGTTCACAGCAGCACTCCTTCTGGATTACTGCCAGAGGGACAGAGACAGAGGTTGTATCCAACCTGGCACCCTATTCCCTAGTTTTGACCAGAGCCCTATGAGAGCCAGAGAGAGCCTCAGAGGCTCCACACTCAGACCAGTTCCAGAAAAAAGAATGAAGAGAAATTGTGTTTTTTGTTATCTGTTTTAAACCAGTTGCAGGCTGGTGGCTTCTTTTAGCACTCTGCTCTCTACACACAAGCACAAGACCGAGATGAATGTTTCCCTTGGTGCGGTAATGGGGAGATGTCCAGGAATGGATGAAAGGGACTGCGTACGTGCGTGTGTGCATGTGTGCGTGTCCCTCGGATAAGGCCCTCTGCCACAGCTAACGCTGCTGTATTATACGAGTTAGGGAGCATTTAAGGGAAGGATGACTCTGTTACGTGAGCATAAGGACCAGAGACATTAACTCACAAATTGACAGCTGAAAACCAGTTGAATATATCCCATATCTCGTATGCCTGGACCGTTTCAACAGCGATATCCCACAACATAATGGTCTGTTGTCCAGTGATCTCCCAGGTCTTTATGCTATTCATCTGTGGTTGGTGTCATCGCCAAATGTGTATATTGTATTAAGACTGGGTCTGGTGTCTCTGTCCCCCACTGCTGGCCTGCTGATAGCTCAGGAATGATAAGTGGTGGGATCAGTCATTGTGTGGATATATTGATGGAGGGAAAGGAGGACAGACAGCATTATGAGCCCCACAACCACCGCTGAGCATCCAGTTTCATGACTTCAGAGAGAGCGGGTCCATTTCAAACCCCTTTTCTGGCATAATAAAGCTTGTTTCCATCTGTGTTACTCTTCCTAGGCCCAGGTGGCTGTAAGAGACACTCACAACACATATCTGATGTATTTTCACTAAAGCAATGGAGGACATAGATGTGCTAAAAAAAAATAGAACAATGCTCTTTGTCTATCTGTAGAATTGAAGACGTCATCGCCTCTGTCACTCTTGATCATAAAGCCCGGACAAAAACAGATTCCTTGAAATGTCCTAGTCTGCTGTAGGTTGCAGATAAGCCAGTGATATTTCAGTCAACACATCATGTTAGAGGAGCTATTTAGCCCTGGCTCACTTCATGCTCTTCTCTCAGCAGTCATATGTGCAGAGTTCAAAACCACAACTTCATACTTCTCCAAAAAATCTTAGGTAGCCCCCTCCCCCTAACATTATGAATGAGGTGAGAGAGTAGTATGATAGAAGACATTGGTTAAAAGAAGAAGGAAAAACCTTTGAAAGACTAAGGTCCTGATGGATCAGTGTGGCTCCAGTAAGTGTGTGTCGTGTGACTGATCTGGGGGTTTAGCTGTTATCTTTGATGTGATGTGGTTGAGTTTGATGTTGTGTACCTGTTGGACCAAAGATGCTAGATGTGCCAGATCTCTCTCCTCATCACTTACACTACTCCCAACACTATTCCCAGATGCTTCTGAGCACAGCTGGAAAAAAGGATCTCACACCTCTTTCTCTCTCTTTCTGGCTGACACTCTTCCTCCTCCTTCTTCACATCCCCCGCTTCGAGTTAGTTTCAAAGTGGTGACTGTACTTCAACCACCTCTCTTCCCCATCCCCTCTCCACTCTTCTCCTCTTCTTCTCACACCAAAGGGAGGGAATCAAAGTTTAAAAGGTCAAAGGACCACCTTGTGTCTTTGTTATTATAACGACAAGCACGAGAGAAGGACTTAATTGGTATTTTATTTCATGCCATCATCCTCCTCCCCCACTGTTTGTTTGTGTGGATTTGAGGGCCGTGTTGCCATGGCACCTATCTGTATTTTTCAATTGGGGCCTAATATTTTGTAACCGTTTCCCTCTCTGTTGGTCTGGAGATATAATTTCCTTTTTTCCACTCCATTTTATGGTTGGCTCTAGTGCTGCTTTCATCATATCACCCTCAGGGCTTTTACTCTTCCAATGTGACAGTGGACGTTATGATGAATGCCAGCTAGCTATCACTAAAATGACAGAACAGATGGTAGAAACACTTAAGAGGGCCATTTGTTCATTCCCATATTCTATCTGGTGTCTGTGTCTACTGGCATGCCTGGGTCAGTCTCACAGAAATGTCACAGAAGTGTCATTTTTCACAAAATGTTCTCTTGAATCACTGAGATTAGGATGTCAACGGTGGGTGTAGCTGGTGCATAGAAGTCAGGCGCAGGAGAGCAGAGATGAGTGAACACAAAGTACTTTACTGAGGCAAGTAGTAAGACCAGAATGCAACAGCGTCACCAATACCAAATGCCCAAAACAAGTAAGGCAGCACACGGTACCACAAAACAAAGTACAAAGTACCGGCTGCCACAAAACACAGGTATACATAAAACCTGGCGCTAACCAGCCAGAAGCCTGCCAACCTCGACAATAAACAATACCCCACACAGACATGGAGGGAGCAGAGGGCTGTTTGTGCAGAAAAAACAGGTGTGCAGGAAAACAAGATAAAACAAATGGAAAATGAAAGGTGGAGCGGCGATGGCTAGAAGACGTCAACCGCCGAACCCCGCTGAACAAGGAGGGACCGACTTCGGCGGAAGTCGTGACATAGGATCTATACTTATCTATTTCATAATTATAATTATGTTTTATGATCAGATAGTATGCATTTTTCCAACATTTTAGCAAAATTCTCATTACGTAACAGTTTTTGAATCCAAAAAAAGTTAGAAACAAATCAACATTTGTTTACTTTTCTCCCCTAATGAAAAGGCCTGAGTTCAACATGACACACACAAAAAAAAATCTAATGAAATTATACAATTATTATTACATTAAATCTGACTTTTTCTAAATTTGAGCTTTTCAGACGTTTCGGAAATGAGGGGGTGTTTGAGAATAAGAACCTCAATCTGAAGGCATATAAGTGAATAAATTAACTTAACTAGATGTTTTCAATATTAGGCCCCTTGCTGTCTCTGCCTGGCCGGTTCCCCTCTTTCCACTGGGATTCTCTGCCTCTAACCCTATTACAGGGGCTGAGTCACTGGCTTACTGGTGCTCTTTCATGCCGTCCCTAGGAGGGGTGTGTCACTTGAGTAGGTTGAGTCACTGATGTGATCTTCCTGTCTGGGTTCTGTACAGCACTTTGAGATATCAGCTGATGTACGAAGGGCTATATAAATACATTTGATTTTATGTTTTATTTTTATTTATTTAGCCTTTATTTAACGAGGCAAGTCAGTTAAGAATACATTCTTATTTACAATGATGATGCGTCACGGTTGAGTTTTTACAGGAACTTTAAAGTGTTACGGTAATGAAACGTGTCCACAGACGATGTGTAAATACGTAATAAACAGCTTAATGTAAACTTCAACTAGTATACACTTTTTATGATTTATTTACAAACTCCAGCAACATATTTTTTTTATTCAATTAAGTTACATTTTTCTAAAGAAAAAAAAATGTATAAAATTACCTGAGGATTTAATCCAGACCTATTTAGGTAATAAGAATTTTGGGTGAAAATGTACAATATTCAGGCGAAAATGTCAAATGTATTTCAAATAAGACACTTTTCCAAAAACTAGACATAATTTTTGCAGATGCATCATGGTTTTGTAGCTCAATTCGCTAGACATTTTAAAACTGCTTTCATGAAAATCACCCATATAGGTATTTCTGTCACACAATAGTAGATTATATTAGACTTTGGCTGTAGTTTCCCTTGCAACTAAAATTATATAATTCCTCAAATCCATAGGTCATATTCATAGGTGTGTAAACCACTTTAAACCCCAATGTGCTGTCATTACTCAAAACTTTTGAGGAAACCTGTTGCACTTAATGTCTATCTGAGTACAGTTACTTAAAGTGATTTTGTAGCCAATACTCAAACCAATAGATTCACTCAACCAATTCAATCAACTTTATTTATAAATCCCTTTATACATCAGCAGATGTCACAAAGTGCTTATACAGAACCCAGACGAAAAACCCCAAAGAGCAAGCAATGCAGATGTAGAAGCACGGTGGCTAGGAAAAACTCTCCTGGCTGTGCCGAGTGGGGTCACTGAGCAAAC
Source organism: Oncorhynchus clarkii lewisi (assembly GCF_045791955.1). Taxonomy (NCBI): domain Eukaryota; kingdom Metazoa; phylum Chordata; class Actinopteri; order Salmoniformes; family Salmonidae; genus Oncorhynchus; species Oncorhynchus clarkii. The sequence goes on from NC_092166.1 coordinate 68,349,209, forward strand.
ACATTACGTAACCATGACCAACCCCAACATAATGGATTGTAAATTCTTGGTGATGTCATGACATTACCTTCCCACAACATTGCGGCAACGTAATCTGAAGGTAATATATTAACCACCGCAATTTGGTCATCTTCCTTACCACCTCAACACCACGTCGCAGCAACGTGATTTCATAACGTTACATATTGGGCCCGATTATACGTCAGTGTGACTGGTATGGGTTTTTCAAGGCTGCATACACATTTGCATTGCTGTGTTTATGATATCATTTGGTTTTCCAATTGCTGTATGGCTGACACAATTTGAGCTGTGAGCATGCACCCTCAAATTGGTTTTGAAATGCATAGATATACGGTCTCGACCAATTCAATGTTTAGATTGGTTTTTAAATAACACAAGTTCTCCCTCTGTTTTAAAAAAAATCAGAGAATAAATTCCATATTTTCAGCTGGAGCGACAATATTTAGTGGTACCACTAGAGGGAGATGTTCAGCGTTTGCTACTGCCTGCGTTGTGCTGCACTTCACAATGCGAAGAAGCAACAAGAAGCAAGCTAACCCTGTTTTTACAGGTTTGTAATATGTTTAAGCATATTTTCATGTTTGAAATCTTCAGATAACATGTTCAACATAACTGATGAGTTTTGGTGTCATTTAGACGTGTTCAAGTGTTATGAGTGAAAATAGAAATGCAAGTCTGAGAAAAAATGGCAGCCACAATGATTTTTATTTAAAATATGAATGTTTTTAGCTTCAAATGGTTTTTGTTTGGTCAATACGTTGCTTAAAAACGGAAAAATAACAGAACTTTGGTTAAATCGCTCGGTACTACCCATACTTCTCCTCTAACTCCCAGCTAACCCCCCTTCCCCAACTTTGACAGGTCCGTCCCTAATTGCTGGTAACCGGGCTGGTCGTAGGGACAGCTCCATTGCATTCAATGAGGATCGCCCTGGCAGTAAAGATGAATGGTCTCATTAGGGAGAGATCGCTCATGCCTGAGCATGACATCCTGTTTCCACTCAGGTAAGCATCCTCCCTAGAGGCCCTTTCACTATTACAACTGCTTGAGGAGTGGTACTGGTGTTACTGACGGTCTGTGTCTCTGTCAGTTACCCCTACAGTGAGGACTACACTAAACCAACCCAGTAAATGACCAATCGCTGCCCCTCCTGGTGCGACCACATCCTCATATCTCACGCTGCCCATAAGTTTTGTTGATATAATGTAACATGTTTTGTCTTGAAAATGGCCCCCGACAATAGTGGTTGATGCTTGGATTTAAGCAAAACATTTTTAGACTTCCTAAATATTCCAAATGCATAGACACAGTAATTATATTAATCTCTTCATGTATCCCCAGGTTGCTCTTTGCTCCAATACTAATACACTGAACCAAAATATAAATGCAAAATGGAACAATTTCAAAGATTTTAATGAGTTACAGTTCATATAATGAAATCAGTCAATTGAAACAAAGGCCTCGCTTTAAATGACATTCGGCTTATAAAGGCTTCATAAATCCTTCATAATGCCTTAAGCACTACATAAATGTGTTACAATGCATATATAACCCTATGTCATGCTTTAAAGGGTTCATAAATGTGGCATAACTGTGACATAATCACCAATGTAAAATGTGACATAACCCACTATGTCAAATATGATATAAATGTTTGCTTTATAAAGGGTGACATGTTTTGGTGTGGCATATGCTCTAAAGTTAAGTCATGTTAGTCACATTACACCTAATCTCGTTTCCAGACACTCCTGCCAAAATGTGTGGAAGGTCTGGTGGACCAACACATTAAACTTGGCCTTCATTAGATAGGGTTGGGTTTAAAATTAGATTTTAAAAAGATAAATTGTGGAAATGGGCAGGGTTTAGCCATAATTATGACTTTGTGGCTGTGTTAACTAGTGACAACCAAAGGGAATGATACATGGAATTCTAAGGCCAACTTTGAATGGTTGATATCCCAGGCTTATACAGTGCATTCGGAACGTATTCAGACCCCTTTTACACATTTTGTTATGTTACAGCATTGTTCTACATGGATTAAATCATTTTTTCCCTCATCAATCTACACGCAATACCCCATAATGACAAAGCAAAAATGTTTTTTTTTTAAATGTTTGCAGATGTATACAAAAAAACTGGAAATATCACATTTACATAAGTATTCAGACCCTTTACTTAGTACTTTGTTGAAGCACCTTTGACAGCGAATATCACCAACAAGTATTTTTATGCATGACGCTACAAATTTGGTACATCTGTATTTGGGGAGTTTCTCACCTTCTTCTCTGCAGATTCTCTCAAACTCTGTCAGGTAGGATGGGGAGCGTCGCAGCACAGCTATTTTCAGGTCTCTCCAGAGATGTTCAATCATGTTCAAGTCCGGGCTCTGGCTGGGCCACTCAAGGACATTCAAAGACTTTCCCCAAAGCCACTCCTGCATTGTCTTGGCTTTGTGCTTAGGGTCATTGTCCTGTTGGAAGGTGAACCTTCACCCCTGTATGAGGTCTTGAGCGCTCTGGAGCAGGTTTTCACCAATGATTTCTCTGTACTTTGCTTCGTTTATCTCTTCCTTAATCCTGACTATTCTCCCAGTCCCTGCCGCTGAAAAACATTCCCACAGCATGATGCTGCCACCATCAGGCTTCACCGTAGGGATGGTGCCAAGTTTCCTCAAGACATGACACTTGCTATTCAGGCCAAATAGTTTAATCTTGGTTTCATCAGACCAGAGAATCTTGTTTCTCATGGTCTGAGAGTCCTTTAGGTGCCTTTGGGCAAACTCAAGGCGGGCTGTCTTGTGCCTTTTACTGAGGAGTGGCTTCCGTTTGGCCACTCTACCATAAAGGCCTGACTGGTGGAATAATGCAGAGACGGTTGTCCTTCTGGAAAGTTCTCCCATCTCCACAGAGGAACTCTGGAGCTCTTTCAGAGTGTATATCGCCAGCTCTAGGAAGAGTCTTGGTGGTTCCAAACTTCTTCCATTTAAGAATGATGTGTTCTTGGAGACCTGTGTTCTTGGGGACCATCAATATTGCAGAAATATTTTGGTACCCTTCCGAAGATCCTTGCCTCGACACAGTCCTGTCTCGGAGCTCTGCGGACAATTCCTTCGACCTCATGAGTTTGTTTTTGCCCTGACATGCACGGTCAACTGTGGGACCTTATATAGACAGCTACATGCATTTCCAAATCATGTCCAATTAATTGAGTTTACCACAGGTGGACTCCAATCAAGTTGTCAAGTTTAACAAAAATCAAACATTTTTGTTTACTGTCTAATGGACAGATTTGACCTGTCTAATGGACAGATTTGACCTGTCTAATGGACAGATTTGACCTGTCTAATGGACAGATTTGACCTGTCTAATGGACAGATTTGACCAGTCTAATGGACAGATTTGACCAGTCTAATGGACAGATTTGACCAGTCTAATGGACAGATTTGACCAGTCTACTGTCCATTGCTCATGTGTCTTGGCCCAAGAAAGTCTTTTCTTCTTATTGGAGTCCTAGTAGTGGTTTCTTTGTAGCAATTCGACCATGAAGGCCTGATTCACGCAGTCTCCTCTGAAACGTTCACATCACACAGATGTAGATCAGAAAACACATACACACAGTCCTAATGAGAAGTGTGTGGCTGGTTGAAGCTTCAACAAGCATGTCTATTCTGGGCTCAGTTTTTGACAGTGCAGCCCCGAGGTCATGTTCAGCATGGAGTCTGTTTCTTTACTGTTTTTTTTAAGTATGCTAGAGTTGCGAACCCTGACTCACATAGGTATGTGGTGCCAAACTGGATCAGAACATCTACTGCTTCTCGGCCAGGCAGAACATCGCTTCTAAGGCAGCCCCTTGCAACTCTCTGATTCAGAGGTTGGGTTAAATGCGGAAGACACATTTCAGTTGAATGCATTCAGTTGTACAATTGACTAGGTATCCCCCTTTCCCTTTCCTTTCCTTCTGTTGATGACCCCGAACTGTGTGAGTGGGTTTGCCTCAAAGCATCTTGCTTCAATAACTTTATTCCAGTTCAGAATGAAAAGTATTACTAGTATTTTAACAGCAGCAGTTCCAACCTAGACTTGTTTTTACCAATCATTTCTACAGTAAGATGTACAGTAGGCCTGAATTTTTCATCTTCATATGTACTGTTGCTAGGGTTGCACTCAGTAGTTAGCTAGATTTGGCTATCTAGCTATTAGCTGTGTACAAGGGAATTGTTTTTAAAGAGAAACAGCTACTACTATGAGAGATAGTACAACCTTATTTCTGCTTATCACCACTTATAAAATGACGACAATGTCTGTCTTGCAGGCTGACCTACATTTCCATTGTCGAAGCACTGTTTTCTGAATCATTCTGCCCTGTTCTGAAAGAACTCTCTGGGTTTACCGTCATGGTGTGGATGTTTGGTCAGGATATGTAAACTTCTCACCCACTGGAATTGTGATACAGTGAATTACAAGTGAAATAATCTGTCGGTAAACAATTGTTGGAAAAATGACTTGTCTCATGCACAAAGTAGATGTCATAACCGACTTGCCAAAACTATAGTTTGTTAACAAGACATTTGTGGAGTGGTATATGTACAGTTGAAGTCGGAAGTTTCCATACACTTAGGTTGGAGTCATTAATACTAGTTTTTCAACCACTCCACAAAAGTCTAGTTTAAATGTATTTGGTTAAGTTGTATGTAAACTTCCGACTTCAACTGTATCTACCTCAATTACCTTGTACCCCTGCATATCGTCTTGGTACTGGTACCCCGTGTATATAGCCATGTTAGCGTTACTCATTGGGTATTTATTCCTTGTGTTATAATTGTTCTATCATTTATCTTTCTGCATTGTTGGGAAAGGCCCGTAAGTAAGCGTTTCACTGCTAGTCTACACCTGTTTACGAAGCATGTGACAAATGAAATGTTATGTGATTTATTCAGCAGCTTTTACCCCCAACCCAGAAGACTGCCAGAGTTAATCAAATGGCTACCTGGACTGTTTGCATTGACCCCCTTTTATTCTTATTTATTATTTTTTGCATGAACTCTCTTGCACATGCAGGATCAATGAATACTCACTGTACTCTAACCACACACTCACACACACACACACACACACACACCTTCACTCTTCACATACGCTGCTGCTACTCTCTGTTCTATGCATAGTCACTTTACCCCTACCTACTGTACATGTACATATTACCTCGACTAGCCCGAACCCCTGCATCTTGCCTCGGTACCAGTACCCCTTGTATATTGCCTCATTATAGTAATTGCGTTATAATTTTTTTCTCTAGTTTACTTAGCAAATTTTTCTTCGTTTTTTAAAAACTCTGCATTGTTGGTTAAGGGCTCGTCAGTAAGCATTTCATGGTGCCTATTGTATTTGTGTATGTGACAAATACAATTTTATTTTAATTTAGTCCCTTTTCAGGTTTAGTAAAAAGTGACTGCTAAATGCTAACTCCCATTTGTATGAGCTGGTAGCATAGCTAGCGTTCAGAAATCGGTGGTGGTTATCAAAGTCGTTTTTAACTACAGTGCAGTTGATCGATGACAATAACATGAACACGTTTTGGGGTTGACATCCACACAAGCATTATACTCTGATTTTTACCTCAACATAGTGTGAAATAAACAATAGCCTAATTGTTGGCTAATTTTGCTTGGGGGCAATGGGAAGATTTGGGATGGAGAACAATGAGTCCCACTAAACGCAAAGAAACCAATACTAAAGAACACCAATAAGAAGAGACTTGCTTGGGCCAAGAAACACGAGCAATGGACATTAGACCGGTGGAAATCTGTCCTTTGGTCTGATGTGTCCAAATTTGTGAGTTTTGGTTCCAACTGCCGTGTCTTTGTGAGACGCTGAGTAGGTGAACGGATGATCTCCACATGTGTGGTTCCCACCGTGAAGTATAAAGGAGGTGTGATGGTGCCATGCTGGTGACACTGTCAATGATTGATTTAGAATGAAAGGCACAGTTAACCAGCATGGCTACCACAGCATTCTGCAGCTATACACCATCCCACCTGGTTTGCGCTTAGAGGGACTAATTTGTATTTCAACAGGACAATGACCCAACACACATCCAGGCTGTGTAAGGGGTATATGACCTAGAAGGAGAGTGATGGAGTGCAGCATCAGATGACGTGGCCTCCACAGTCACCCGACCTCAACCCAATTGAGATGGTTTGTGATGAGTTGGACCTCAGAGTAAAGGAAAAGCAGCCAACAAGTGCTTAGCATATGTAGGAACTCCTTCAAGACTGTTGTAAAAGTATTCCAGGTGAAGCTGATTGAGAGAATGCCAAGAGTGTGCAAAGCTGTCATCAGGGCAAAGGGTGGCTACTTTGAAGAATCTCAAATATAAAATATATTTTGATTTGTTTAACACTTTTTTTTGGTTACTACAAGATTCCACATGGGGGCTCCCGAGTGGCGCAGTGGTCTAAGGCAATGCATATCAGGTCTTGAAGCGTCACTACAGACACCCTTGTTCGATTCCAGGCTGTATCACAACCGGCTGTGATTGGAAGTCCCATAGGGCGGCCGGATTTGTCCGGATTTGGCCGTGTGTAGACTGTCATTGTAAATAAGAATTTGTTCTTAACTGACTTGCCTGGTTAAATAAATACATAAAAATGCGTAGCAACGGTTTGGGGAAGGCCCTTTCCTGTTTCAGCATGACAATGCCCCAGTGCAAAAAGCGAGATCCACACAGAAGGTTTGTCAAGATCAGGGTTGGAAAATTGACTGGCCTGCACAGACCTCAACCCGATCGAACGCCTGTGGGATGAATTGGAACTCGGACTGCGAGCCAGGCCTAATCGCCCAACATCAGTGCACGAGCTCACAAATGCTCTTGTGGCTGAATGCAAGCAAGTCCCCCAGCAATGTTCCAAAATCTAGTGGAAAGCCTTCCCAGAAGAATGGAGGCTGTTATAGCAGCAAAGGGGTAACCATCTCCAAATTAATGGCAATGATTTTGGAATGAGATGTTTGACAAGCAGGTGTCCAAATACTTTTGGTCATGTAGATTGATAAAGTCGCCTGTGTCTCTTAAGTCAGATGGTAGCTTAATAACGAGAGGTCTGATGTGGAAATCAATTAAATTAGACAAAGGCTCGGTTAGAGAGTCATTACTTGCCACAATCAGACGTCCAAGGGAAACTCCTGGTAATCCTTGTGCGTTTTTGGGAAAACGTACTGTAGATAACGGCCGTGGTGTGCCGCTTGTTGATGAGGTAGCCCCACTCCTTGTCAGAAACAGAGAGAAATAAACGTAAAGAGTGAAACGTAGAGTGTGAAAAACAGAGAGCGAAAAACAGAGTGAAACAGAGAGACAAACGCTGAGATGATGGTGTGAGCCAGGTATGCAGCAGAGTTATGTCGCTGTGTTTGACCAAAAATAACAAACCAAGCAGGGAGGTAAATACTACAGTGTATCTGTGTGTCTCAAATTCTCAAAAATGCTCAACAGAAAACCTATTGTTCTAGTGTGTGTGTTCGCATCAGAGTAGCCTAACTGTCAACAGGCCATGTAAGAGCAAAGTAATGTATTTCAGCAATATCACTTATGCATTTCCAGAAAAGCCAGACAATAGAATATGAATACGGCACATTGAAAAGACACATAAGCCAATAGTTAAACTGATATTGGGAGCAGTATGTCTAAGCCTGGAGTCTCCGGTTCGATTGTTTAATATGAGCCAGGAGTTTTAGGAATGTGCTCACTCTTACATGTGGAAAGGCTTAGTTTTATCTGAAGATTTGGGAATCGTTTTCACCCAGCGTCTTTGGAGAGCCACTGGCACCCTGTAACAGGTTCGAAGCCATAGGCCACTGCCACATCTTAAGATGTCACTTGAGACAAAGTCATTTACACATTATTGATTCATATAGAGATTCATACAGACAGGGAAAGAAACAGTCAGGCTGCTCTTTAATGGATGGATATCTGTCTCTGCATCTCTGGAGTGCTTCTCGTGACACAGATCCTAGATGTTGTGTACAGTATAGTCTCTCCCAGCCCAGTCCGATGCACTGGCGTCTGGGGAAGTGTCCCAACTGACACCCTATTCCCTATATGGTGCACTAATTTGACCAGGGTGCACTATATACAGTCACACTCCAAACTCCACTATGGCCAAGACCAAAGAGCTGTCAAAGGACAGCAGAAACAAAATTGTAGACCTGCACCAGACTGGGAAGACTGAATCTGCAATAGGTAAGCAGCTTGGTTTGAGGAAATCCACTGTGGGAGCAATTATTAGGAAATGGAAGACATACAAGACCACTGATAAGCTCCCTCGATCTGGGGCTCCACGCAAGATCTCACCCCGTGGGGTCAAAATAATCACAAGAATGGTGAGCAAAAATCCCAGAACCACACGGGGGGACCTAGTGAATGAGCTACAGAGAGCTGGGACCAAAGTAACAAAGCCTACCATCAGTAACACACTACGCCGCCAGGGACTCAAATCCTGCAGTGCCAGACGTATCCCCCTGCTTAAGGGGGTACATGTCCAGGCCCGTCTGAAGTTTGCTAGAGAGCATTTGGATGATCCAGAAGAAGATTGGGAGAATGTCATATGGTCAGATGAAACCAAAATATAACTTTTTGGTAAACTCAACTCGTTGTGTTTGGAGGACAAAGAATGCTGAGTTGCATCCAAAGAACACCATACCTACTGTGAAGCATGGGGGTGGAAACATCATGCTTTGGGGCTGTTTTTCTACAAAGGGACCAGGGCGACTGATCCGTGTAAAGGAAAGAATGAATGGGGCCATGTATTGTGAGATTTTGAGTGAAAACCTCCTTCCATCAGCAAGGGCATTGAAGATGAAACGTGGCTGGGTCCTTCAGCATGACAATGATCCCAAACACACTGCCCGGGCAACGAAGGAGTGGCTTCGTAAGAAGCATTTCAAGGTCCTGGAGTGGCCTAGCCAGTCTCCAGATCTCAACCCCATAGAAAATCTTTGGAGAGAGTTGAAAGTCTGTGTTGCCCAGCAACAGCCCCAAAACATCACTGCTCTAGAGGAGATCTGTATGGAGGAATGGGCCAAAATACCAGCAACAGTGTGTGAAAACCTTGTGAAGACTTACAGAAAACGTTTGACCTCTGTCATTGCCAACAAAGGGTATATAACAAAGTATTGAGAAACTTTTGTTATTGACCAAATACTTATTTTCCACCATAATTTGCAAATAAATTCATTAAATCCTACAATATGATTTTCTGGATTTTTTTTTCTCATTTTGTCTGTCATAGTTGAAGTGTACCTATGATGAAAATTACAGGCCTCTCATCTTTTTAAGTGGGAGAACTTGCACAATTGGTGGCTGACTAAATACTTTTTTGCCCCACTGTAGGTAATAGGGAGAGATTCAGGATGGAGTCTAGGACACATGCCACTGTTTTAGTCATAGGAACCATGGTCTGCCCGCCAGTCCATTTTAAGGCAGCTACTGTTTTCATTATGGTCAATGCCAACAGGAAAGCCACTGGTTTATGTTGATTAGCCATGGAGACTATTCCCAATTGGGTTTGAATTGACTCACCCATTTTTAAAAACATTAGTTTCCACCACGAAGTCCCACTGTAGCAGTCTGAGGTTAGATTTCCCCTAGATTAGAGAAAGGGTGTGTGCATGCGTGTGTCTGGACAGTAGGCCTATGTGGGGAAGGTGGTGCGACTTCAACCCATTGAGGTAAAGGACAGCACAGAGTAGTGATTTAGCGATGACAACCCAATTAGTATCTTTGGAATGGATGAGAGTTGAGTTTCTCTTTTTAAGGTCTTAAACCCAGAACATTGGGGTTTCTCCGTTCTCGTAGAAAGAGCAGTGGACCCTGTCTCTGCTTTTATTGGACAACCACAGGCTTCCAAAGGCGGCAGTACATTTTTATGCAAACATCTCCTTTTTCCCAGAATGAAATGGTTCACAAGGTATTCTCTGTCATTCCCTATGTTGGCTTGAATATTTTACAATTTTGAATAAATAAACTTTGTTTCATTGACACATTTTGATTTGGAGATGAAACAAAGTCGTGAATAGGGTGATAAAACGCATCCTCCTCGGTGATATTATTACATAGTGTTAGTCATTGTATAAGCTCTTGAAGGCACCACAGAACATCATGGTTGATTTGGAGAGTGAGTTACTTCGTCCTGTTATAGATGGCGTGATTAGTTCTACTGACTAGTCAATCAGAGAAACGTCTTAATACGAACTGAGTTAGTTAGTTACAGTACAGTAGTTGCACAGCATCGTATACTTCATCTTATGTGTCACCGTCACGTTCTGACCTTTATTTCCTTTGTTTTGTCTTTATTTAGTATTGTCAGGGCGTGAGTTGGGGTGGGCAGTCTGTGTTTTTCTATGTTGGAGTTTTGAGTTCAGCCTAGTATGTTTCTCAATCAGAGGCAGGTGTCGTTAGTTGTCTCTGATTGAGAATCATACTTAGGTAGCCTGGGTTTCACTTGAGTTATGGGTGTTTGTTTCCGTGTGAGTGTTTGTTGCCACACAGTACTGTTTCGGTTTCGTTCATGTTCACATGTATTGTTTTGTATTTCATAGTGTTCAGTTTGTCTGAAAATAAACGTTATGGACACTTACCACGCTGCGCATTGGTCCTCCGATCCTTCTCGCTACTCCTCCTCAGAAGAGGAGGAAGAATGCCGTTACAGTCACAACAGGAAACACTACAGCAGAGCCACCACTATCTCCTAATAACAATCTGCACTGAGATTCTTCCTATCTAGGCCAATGTTCTGGTAATAAGGCATGCCATGGGAGGTTTTGTGGTGTCATCAAACAGAATGTACGCCTGTATGATTGCATTTACTTCATCTTAACTTTATCTCCATGTGAGGAAACTTTTGGATAGTTTTAAAGCGATCATCAAGTGTTGCCATAGCTGTGATAGTGGATATCCAATACAACATGACTCAACTCGAACAGAAAGGATTCCAGCAGATTATCTTCAGATAAAAAGAAGACCTAATATAGTCCCAACCCTTTATGCTCCACTTTCCCATTTTAATTAATCAGCCAATAAGCATGAAGGAATACATCTCTCAAAACTTCTTTCCATTTGTGATGTTCTGTTCCCTATTTAGTCCACTACTTTTTTTACCAAGGCCATTTCGGATGCAGGCTTTGGTCTTTGAAACAGGCAACTTATTCCCTTGGCTTATCCTACTCTTTTCCAGTCCTTTCACTGAATCCTGCTGATGTGAAACATATGCGCTGCCTCAAAGTGGCAAAGCCACTGCTTCAACCTCACTAAGAAGATCACTTCTGATGTCTCCATGTCAAATGTATCAGTGTGCTAACCTAGACAGTTGCAGAATGAGAAGTGGAGGCCAGACGTTTCCAACTTATCAAATCATATCAGGTTACCCTTGTGTACATACGCAGTGGCTCGTCGTTCAGAAAGCTCTTAGTGGAATTGTCATGTATTCAGTGCCCAGGCTTTCACTCTCGCCCTTCACCTCCTCAGCCAGCAGATTGCAACTGATATCTTTCAACCCCTGTCACTTTCATTTTTCCTCTCCTCCAGGTTTACTCCAGCAATAGTCCCCCCTGCAATTTGCATAGCCTATCTGTAAAATGGAGCCGGATAATGAATCGGATGGACAAGCAAGCTTTTCCACTGTAGCTAGTCAGGCCAGAGACGAGAAAGCCATCATTGCTTTCTCTCATAGAACTGAGTTCTATGGTACAGTACAGAACTATTAGTCTTTATACAGTCAATTTCTGACCAACAAGGTGCACGTTTTCATCAAGAGGTTGAGGAACAGACTCTATAGAGGGGCAATCAACAAAGTGAAGGAGTCCAGGTGAGTCCAATGAGCGCTGATGCGCGTAATGATGGTGACAGGTGTGCGTAATGATGGGCAGCATGGCGCAAGAAAGGGGGAGCGGGAGCAGGCGTGAGACTCTTGAAGGCACAACAGAACATCACAAATGGAAAGAAGTTTTGAGAGATGTATTCCTTCATGCTTATTGGCTGATTAATTAAAATGGGAAAGTGGAGCATAAAGGGTTGGGACTATATTAGGTATTTTTATCTGAAGATAATCTGCTGGAATCCTTTCTGTTGGAGTTGTCATAGTGGATATCCAATACAACATCACAGCTATGGCAACACTTGATGATCGCTTTAAAACTATCCAAAAGTTTCCTCACATGGAGATAAAGTTAAGATTAAGAAAACACAGAACATTGGCCTAGATAGGAAAAATGGTTATTATACCAAATGTTTAAAAAGGATGGAGGAAAAACTGAACCATGGCTTGAAGTGTCATGTTTATTTAGTTGTATTGGTGAAACATAACAAAGCACTGACACAGAGCCCCAGAGGTTTTAACTATTCACTGGAACTGCAGCTGCATAGGGATCAATTAATATTTTATCTCGCCCAATAGCTTCAGACTCAGTGAACACCATAAATTCTCACAGATTCATGCCGGGCAATGGTGACCATTCATGTATTTTTTTTTTTCCTCAACATCAACTTGTTTTTTTTTCCCTCTCTCTCTCGCTCTCTCTTTGGCCATTAATTAGTTTCCTTGCAGCTGTTAACAGATGTTCGGAGAAGAAGAAAGGGCGTGAAATCGGTTTCATTAAAAGTCTAACGAGTGACAAGGGAAGACCCAATAAAACTGAGACTCAAAGTGAGAAAACAGCCAAGATGACAGTGTTGGAAACGTTAACACAGAGAGAGAGAGTGTGTGTGTGTGAAAGAGAGGGTGAGAGAAAGATATGCAAGTGAGAGAGAAAAAATGTCCAGAAAGATTTGTAAGAAATGAGCAGGATTTTGCTTGTTAAGTCGTTCAACCAAGACAAATAACGGTAAAAAGATCAAAATCCATGAACAAGCCTTTAAAATCATCAAGAACAGAACTTGCGAGTTCATACGGAAAGTATTCAGACCCCTTGACCTGTGTTACATTACAGCCTTATTCTAAAATGTATTAAATTGCTCTCCCCCCTCATCAATCAACACACAATACCCCATAAGGACAAAGCAACAACAAAAAACATTTTTGCAAATGTATAAAAAAAGGGAAATATCACATTTACATAAGGATTCAGACCCTTTACTCAATACTTTGTTGAAGCACCTTTGACAGCAATTACAGCCTTGGGTCTTCTTGTGTATGAAGCTACAAGCTTGGCACACCTGTATTTGGGGAATTTCTCCCATTCTTCTCTGCAGATCCTATCAAGCTCTCTCAGGTTGGATGTGGAGTGTCGCTGCACAGCTATTTTCAGGTCTCTCCAGAGATGTTCGATTGGGTTCAAGTCCGGGCTCTGGCTGGGCCACTCAAGGACATTCAGAGACTTGTCCTGAAGCCACTGCTGTGTTGTCTTGGCTGTGTGCTTACGGTCATTTTAAAGTCCTGTTGGAAGGTGAACCTTCACGCCAGTCTGAAGTCCAGAGTGCTCTGGAGCAGGTTTTCATCAAGGATCTCTCTGTACTTTGCTCCGTTCATCTTTCTCTCAACCCTGACTAGTCTCCCAGTCCCTGCTGCTGAAAACATCCCCACAGCATGATGCTGCCACCACCATGCTTCACAATAAGGATGTGTGTTCTTGGGTGCCTTCAATGCTGCAAACATTTTTTTGTACCCTTCCCCAGATCTGTGCCTCGAGACAATCCTGTTTCAGAGCTCTACAGAGAATTCTTTAGACCTCATGGGTTGGTTTTTTTCTCTGACATTCATTGTCAACTGTGGGACCTTATATAGACAGGTGTGTGTGTGCCTTTCCAAATCATGTCCAATCAATTTAATTTACCACAGGTGGACTCCAAGTTGTAGAAACATCGCAAAGATAATCAATGGAAACAGGATTCACCTGAGTTCAATTTCTCATAGCAAAGAGTCTGATTACTTATGTAAATAAGGATATAATGTTGCTCCTGGACAAGACCCAAATCCCCGTCATTCAAATGAAGAAAATAAGGAAATACAGGGGGCACAGATTAGGGTGCCTTGTGAAAATTCAGTCAGTGAGTGGGTAACCCAGCTCCACCATCCATTCTATTTGCCAACGTGCAATCACTGGAGAATAAATTGGATGAGCTCCGTTCGAGACCATCCTACCAACGGGACATTAAACTGTAATATCTTATGTTTCAGTGAGTCGTGGCTGAACGACAACACGGATAATATACAGCTGACTGGGTTTTCTGTGCATCGGCATGACAGAACAGCTACATCCGGTAAGACGAGGGATGGGTGTGTGTCTATTTGTCAATAACACCTGGTGCGCAATGTCTAATATTAAGGTAGTCTCGAGGTTTTGCTTGCCTGAGCTAGAGTACCTCATGATAAGCTGTAGACCACACTATCTACAAGAGTTTTCATCCATATTTTTCGGAGCCATCTATTTACCACCACTAACCGACGCTGGCACTAAGACTGTACTCTACGAGCTGTGTAAGGCCATAAGCAAACAAGAAAAAGCTCATCCAGAAGCGGTGTTGCTAATGGCCGGGGACTTTAATGCAGGCAAACTTAAATCGGTGCAACCAGAGGGAAAAAAAACTCTTGACCACGTTTACTCCACACACAGAGACGTGTACAAAGCTCTCCCTCGCCCTCCATTTGGCAAATCTGATCTTAATTATATCCTCCTGATTCCTGCTTAAAAGCAAAACTAAAGTAGGAAGTACCAGTGACTCGCTCAATACGGAAGTGGTCAGTTGACGCGGATGCTACACTACAACTGTGTTCACCCACAACTGCGTGGCCAAGCACGACTCCAGCACCATCGTTAAGTTTGCTAACTACACAACGGGGGTAGGCCTGATCACCGACAACGATGAGACAGCCTATAGATAGGCGATCAGAGAACTGGCAGTGTGGTGCCAACGTGAGCAAGACAAACCAGATGAACGTGGGCTACAGGAAAAGGAGGGCCGAACACGCACCCATTCACATCGACAGGTCTGTAGTAGAGAGGGTTGAGAGTTTCAAGTTCCTTTGTGTCCACATCACAAACAAACTATAATGGTCCAAACACACCAATAAAGTTGTGAAGAGGGCACGACAACGCCTTTTCACCCTCAGGAGACAGAAAAGATTTGGCATTGGTCCCCAGATTTTCAAAAAGTTCTACAGCTGTTCCGTCAAGAGCGTGATGACCGGTTGCATCATCGCCTGGTATGGCAACTGCTCGGCATCCGACCGTAAGGCGCTACAAAGGGTAGTGCGTATGAACCAGTACATCACTGGGGCCAAGCTTCCTGCCATCCAGGACCTATATACTAGGCAGTGTCAGAGGAAGGCCCAGAAAATGCCAAAGACTCCAGTCTCCTAAGTCATAGACGGTGCTGCGGTACTGCTTGCCATACGGTAGCAGAGAGAACAAAGTCTAGGTCAAAAAGGCTTCTCAACAGCTTCTACCCCCAAGCCATAAGATTGCTGAACAATTAATCAAAATAATGGGCACCATGACTATTTGCATTGACACCCCCCCCGTTTTTACCCTGCTGCTACTCGCTGTTTATTATCTGTGCATAGTCACTTTACCCCTATCGACATGTGCAAATTACCTCTACTAACCTGTGCCTCCGCACACTGACTCAGTACCGGTACCCCTTGTATATAGCGTCATTATTGTTATTTTATTGTTTTACTTTTTTTCCGATATAGTTTTTATGTAAATATGTTCTTATCTCTATTTTCTTAAATGCATTGTTGGTTAAGGGAATGTAAGTAAGCATTTCACATTAATAAGTTCTACACCTGTTGTATTCGGCGCATGTGACAAATACCATTTGATTTGCTTTGATATAGTCTTGATATAGTCAAAAAGTTGGACCTGTTCCGAAATGGATCCGTGGCTTTCCCACCCGACCCGTTATGCATTTAATTATCAAAAAGCGGAGACCCTTTCCGAATGGACCCAAGGACAGTCAGACCCATTCCGAAAAGGACCATGGAAAACAAACCCAAAGAGACTGATGCTTTTTTGGATCCGAGAGTAGAAGAGAGGGAGAAATAAGCCATCAACAAACAAGTGGTATTAGCCAAATGATCCACAGTTACGTGTCCTTAAAACGACCTGTAACAAATTACAAAAAACTATTCGTTGTGTTTCGAAGTGTAGCGTCTTCAAAACTTTATAGTCTTTTTTTGGTTTTGTTTTTAATCATTCAGTTGCATGCATATCGGCCTAAAAGCTTACAAAGGCTTGTAAGGTGTCCATAAAGTGTCCACAAATGAATAGTAAGGGAGACGAGCTTAGGCCTAGCCCTAGACAGACCGAGGGGAAGATGGAGAGATGCCGGCGCCATGTTCCCGAAATCGACTTCTTTATACATGTCAGATAAGCTACTACTGCTATACAGATATAGGCATACAGAAGGAGTCTAATTCTTAAATTTTCTTTCAGAATATATTATAAAGATGAGCATTATATTGTTAGATTAAAGGAGTACCTCTTGTAGCCCTAAAACTGTCTTCCTCACCTGCTGAATTGTAACAGGCTCACACTGTGGTTACTAAAATCCAATTTGGATATATTGGGGTTTACATCCATACAAGCATGTTTACCTCAACATAGTGTCAAATACACATACAAGCAATAGCCTAATTTTGCTGGGGGGCAATGGAGTGATTCAGGCTGGAGATGCAGGTGGAAATACAATGCAGCCTTTTTTAAAATTTTATTTTACCTTTATTTAACTTGGCAAGTCAGTTAAGAACAAATTCTTATTTTCAATGACGGCCTAGGAACAGTGGGTTAACTGCCTGTTCAGGGGCAGAACGACAGATTTGTACCTTGTCAGCTCAGGGATTTGAATTGCAACCTTTCGGTTACTAGTCCAACACTAACCACTAGGCTACCCTGCCGCCCCTACGTCATGCTATCCTGGCTGATCTCCTATGTCAAGCACCGGGAAATGGACTCCAACATCTCAGAACAGGTAAGGTCTTGTCTTTTTAGTTTAGCCTTTTGCTAGTAATTAGCTGAATGGCTATCGAGATTAGGCCTGAATCACTACGAGTTGTGCGGTGAAGACCAATTTATTGGATGAGTGAGATGGCTCCCTGAAGCACAAGAAGTATGAATGCTCTGACTTTTGCGAAGGCCACATTGCTGTGAATGCTGTACGGCCACGGCAGATTTTAGATTTACCATAAATCGGCTTTTAGACTGTCCTAATATGGACACCATAACTATAACTATGTTCTCCTTGTCCCCTGTTGGTTAACTGTTACCTCAGCCATCCTCACAATAGCCAAACAGATGAGTCTCAGCATGGGCCCGTTACACAATGAGAGGATGTTAAGAAATATTAGAGGATTAAGAAACAGAGAGAGAAGGCCCAAAAGCATAGAGGAGCCAAATCCATCTAGCCCTAGGCTTTCTGTAAAATCTGTCCAGATAGTTGCCGGTCAGTCATGGTGAAAAGACAACCCTGCCCTGCCTCTCTCTCTGTCTCATTCTAGGTGGTGGTATCCATTTCATATCACTGTGGAGAAATTGGAAACACCTGATAATTAGTCAAACTATCCCAAAAAGTAAGCCTATGTGTGCCAAAACGTTAAGATTGTCAGTAGTCAGAAAATACTTGCCATTTACTGTTTTTTTTTTATTTTTTATTCCTGACTCATCCAGTTTGGCACATTAAAATAACAGGCTACACACTGAAACAATTACAGCCATCATTTATGCTGTTTTAACAGCTGAAGATGGGGTGGGGGGGGTGGATGAATCAGGGAATGACGAGAGCAACGAGACCTATCATGCTGTGTGTGACTGTCTCAGCGGTCTTAGACCACTCACTGATGAGAGAGATCGTGGACTGTTTCTCAGAATCCAAAATGGATCCAGGGGCTCTAAGAGCGGTTATTGTGTCATTGTTGGCTATCATGGATTTTGTTTTAAATATATGCAGCTGTTTTATCCCCAGTGACTGACAGCGCTGTAAACCTACAGCAGATAGGAAACGTGGCCATGTATACTGTATGTGGATTTTTTTTTAAATATATTATAGTCAAATGTATTTACCCTCCATCCAATTTCAGAAACCCTACCAACGTTGGTGACCTCAAACATCTGCTGCTGAAATGGGTCATCATTGTTTCCCGACAATATTCCCTATGACAACTACATAAAAACACAACTGGTGTAATGTTTGCTTTGTTTTTTTTATACAACACTTGTGTCAACATGATAGGAGTCACAGACAGAGAGCTGTGAAATATCTGAGCCTGGTTACCCGTTGGCCCTCCAAGAACAGGGGCTGCATCTCAAACGGCACCATATTCCCTATATATTACTGAAATACTTTTGACCAAAGACCTTTGGGCTAACTACTGCTGGTCACATCTTAAATCACCCTATCCACCAGACCTTGTCCCAAACAACAACAGGTTGTAGCTGTAGTTTCACTTCTAAATTATCACTAACCTCGAGCCTCAGACATGCCATCCTCTTACACACACTCAGATTGGGACGGGACTAATGGACGTTTTTATCAGCCCACTCCTCAGAGCCTGACTCAGGCACTTAATCCTCATTTAACAAGCAATTAGCGGTGAGCTCATGTCAACTACAGATGTTTGCTCTCCTGCAGCCCCTGATAACACCAGGGTCTTTCTCCGGGGGGTCGGGGCAGGGGCTGGAGAGGAGCGGCAGAGCCTGATAAGCCAGAGGAGAGCACAGCCTAACCTTGTGTCCTATACACATACACACGTCACACACTAATCTCTATGGGTGTGCCCCAAATGGCACCCTATTACCTATGCAGTATACTACTTTTAAACCGGGGCCCATTAAAACTAGTACACTACATAGGGAATAGGGTTCAATTTGGAAAGTAGACTAAGTTTCTAGAGTGGGCATTCCACAGCAGACTCCGTAATAAAAAAAGCACCATTGTTGCTTTTCTTTTCTAAACATATGGGAATAAACAGTGTTGCTTCACTCTGTCTTTAGGGTAAGTGGATGAATCCTTGAGTCTGGGTCAGACAGGGCACCAGATGACAGGGAAGCCTTATGTAGATGATTGTCGAAGACTTGGCAAAAATACTCAGAGATCAAACCCCTCTGAACCCCTTACTTTAAACTGAATGATGATATGTGTGATTGATGTGGCCCCTCCACTTGGCCCCCAGGAGGTTATCTGCTACACACACTGTCTCACAGCGAAGGAATTTTACCTCAAGTGTCTCTCTAACCCAATCATCTACCCTTATTTTTTCATTCTGACGACAACTGTCTGACTTGCAGCAGCCTATTCAAAAAAGATTGAAGAGGTGCCTAGCATTTGCAGCCTAATGCATAGCAGGGCTTGTGGATGTCTTGACACACCAGTACACAGAATATACAGTGCTAAAAAGGTATGCATAATTAGCAGACTGATTCAGTTGATTTACTTCTGCTATCGCCTCCATAAACTAAAATTTTTCCTGGCAATTACTCACTTCCTCTAATTCGAGTTAGCTACCATGGTGCGATTTTGTTCAACATTGAAAACATTGAACCTCTAATCCTTTGTCAGGTGCCCAGGCTGCAGCTCTGGGCCACTTGGTTAGTTTTGTTCTGCTTCCCTGGTGCATGAAGAACCTCTGTAGTGTTGTGTTACAATTAATGTCTTGTTTCTGTTAGGGGCAGGAAACCGAGTCAAAGTTTGCTTACCCAAAACCTTTCCTGTGTGAATTGGCCACTTGTTTCAGGTTGCTGGTTGCTTACCCCCCAGCCACCGAATGTCCAACTGGCCCCAAATAGGGAAGTTTTATGCAGGTGACCTTTAACCCTCACCACTGTGTCCCAAATTGCATCCTATTCCCTTTATTTATGGTGCAGTGATCCCTATGTAATGCACTGTAAAAGGCAATAGGGTGACATTTGTGACGCGGACTCCCTATTTACGTCTCGGAAAATAGTGGAATTATGACACTTAACACTGTCTGTCTCCTGCAGATGTCTGGGGTAGCTTGGCTATAACTGGGAGCTATTGAGACCACAGGTCAATCCCTGGGCTGCCACTCCTTTTCTATGGTTTAATAGTAGTAGTGGCACACATTGGAACACATTCACATCGACATCTCATGAAAATGGAATAACTGGATTTGAAATAGCTTGTAAAACATATGTTACTTAACCATTATCAGCATCTTGACAGCATGAACAATGCTATTGTAATTCCCTTGCCATTGCTTTTGTTACTTCATGTTTTGGTTACACGGACTGGAAATAATGTTTTTGTTGTTACGGTCTATTTACATACAGCCCTCAATAGATTATAACTCAGATTAAAGCAGAATATATAGCCTGGTCCTAGATATGTTTGTGCTGTTTGGCATAACAATGACCATAAGAGTTGACTATTCAGCACAAACAGATCTGGGACCAGGCTAAGCAGGGTCCGTAGTGGATGAAGAGCCATGCTGTTCTGTCCTGTTCCTCCATTTCAGTACAAAACTCACAGATAGACAGTAAACTCTGATAGTAACTGGACGTACAAGGAGACAGTGGGTTGACAGTGAAAACACAGTTTTATTTGGAACTAATGACACGGTGCAGTGTAGGGCTGCTCCTGGTAAATCATTTATAACTGGCATGTGCATTATTAAAACTGCTTTCATATAAATTAGACACACATCCATGACGGTGATATGTGAAGCAAGGGCGACCTCTAGAGACAAACGGTTAAAACTGTCCCCAAATGGCACAGGGCTGAGAGGGAGAGACGGGGAGAGATGTGTTAGCTGTGTTTGTTTTATTTAGGAGATGAGAGTCATGCCTTTCATTTGATGTACAGTGATAAGAGAGTATGAGAGAGACCTTGGTGCTCGGTGGAGAACAACTCTGCCCTATCACCTCTGACTAATGGGAGGCTGAGCCACTCTCGCTACTAATATATACAACCAATCAAATGGAGCCACTCTTATACATAACCAATCACCGGCTCCCAGCACCCTTTCTGATCACCCTCCCCTTGATGTGTGGTCAGTGGTTTCTCTTTCACCTCCCACTCTTCTAGGCTAAATCAAGAGCCCTGGCCTGGGATGGAAAATAGTTATACCACAATCAGTCCATTTGATTTATTATACTAGGTAAGTGAGTTAAGAACAAATTCTTAATTTCAATTATGGCCTAGGAACAGTGGGTTAACTGCCTTGTTCAGGGGCAGACTGACAAATTTTTACCTTGTCAGCTTGTGGATTTGATCTTACAACCTTTTGGTTACTAGTCCAATGCTCTAACCACTAGGCTACCTGCCGCCCCCATCACTGACTGGTTAGCCAATCAATGAGCAACCAGCCAATCAGATCTGCCTCTTATCCATTTGGCTTGGCTGGTTCTTAATCCGTTCCGTAAAGTGGTGGTGGTGTTACCGTTAATTGCTTCCTCCTCGTTGTGGTCAGATCCCCTTACACCTGTGATCTTTATCTGCGAATGAGGTCAGTAGCCAAGGCAAAGCAGGACGATCTGATTTCCACACACTGGGTGTACACTGAGCTTTGCACTCGCACACAAGCACGTGCACGCACAAGCACACTCACACACACACAAACATACAAACACACTCACTCCTAAGGAACGGGGAAGGATGGAAACATTGCTCTGTTCCAACGAGGCTTGGCTGTTGGGGTTATTCTATTCAGGGATTAGAGTGCTTGACTGATTGGCATGTCCACCATAGCCTTATATTGAGATCAAATGCTCCAAATAGATCCAAATGTAAAGCTCTGATCCCATCCATGTGATGATGTCATTGCTGTTATCAGTCCCTGGTGGTTTTGATTCTGAATAGATATCTCTGTGTCTCAGAGCCTACCTTTTCAAGTGTACTAAGTTTCCTTTATTAGCCATATCCATTACCTTAACGCTAACCTTAACCCCTGGCCAATGGGTCCCTGGGATATGATACACAGGCTACCTCTTTAGAACAATCTGTCACTAGTCCATAGCTTGTAATCAATAACATCATAAAAGGCCCAAACCGCAGACATTTTTTTTTACCTACTTTGCAACAGTGCTTAATCAATGGCTATTCTTGTCAGAAGTTTGATATGGTTGTCAATTCAATTTTTTGTTAGTATCAGTGTTAGTATGTGTGATGTCTGTCTGCACAGCCTCGGGGCAGGTTAGCCTACTGTCTGAGTGTCATGCAAATAGCCTACAACTTCAGATCTTGATCGTGTCAACCATGTTCTGAACCATGACAGACAGGCACTCGCTTAAGTGCCCTTAGTCCTAGAGTTCAAATCTGCCACCGAAACAGCATGAAAAATAAGAAAATTGATTTGACAAATTAACTATAGGAAATGCAAATATCTGCCTATGTCGCTGAGTCTATGCAGATGCAAAACCATGCAGATTATGTCATGGGGTCAACAAGGTCCTATTCCAAAAAGTCTCTTTGTATCCTCTGGCCCAACCTCCACCCCATAGCCTCCCATAGATCTATGGGTAACTGTCCTTTCTTTAAAGCTTTTACCCCCCTGTCCTCTACCCCAACCTCCAACATCCCCTCCCCCTTACGTCACCCCACCCCCAGGCCAACTCTAGGAGCAGAAGGTCTCTGGGCATTCCACCATCCATGAAGACTTTCTCTTTTCTACCTTTACTTTGATTTCACACTCGTTATTTCCCTGTGGCTCTGGTGACCCCAGACAAGGGCTTCCATACCTGGGGGAACAATGGAGGTTTGAACTGCCTGATCGGGCTAAGCTGGAGAGGGGAACAGGGGGTGTTTTGTCCTCTTGCTACCTCACACAGCCGGTGCCCGGGGAGAAAAGGGAGAGGGGGAAGACGCATTGCCGTAAACCCCCAATTTTCTGCAGATTAAATCAAATTAGCAGCAGGGCTGCCTCTGAATGAGGATCATCTCAGAAGGGGGTGTCTTCTCTTCTCCTGCCGCTATCCTCTCTACCTCTTTCTACTCTCTTCGCTATAGTTTCCAGCTGTTCTGCTGCTGTAGTCAAAGGAAGAGTCCAACCTTCCCTCCCCAAATCTCCTCCTCCTCTACCCTTTAATGATGCCCCAAAGGCACCGGGGCCAGAGGGCAGGTGGCAGATTGAATGGCTTTGGTTTGTTGGAAAGGACAATTCAACCAACTGGTCTCGTTCTAATGACCTTATAGCTCCTCACACAGGCATCGGAGAGAGAGAGGGCCGTGATTGAACTTTGAGAGCAGTGAAGTGCACAGTAAACTTGTACCAGGTATCTGTTTACAATCTCTGTAGGCGGAATTTTCTTAGACAATAAAGGGTTTTTGAAGAGGGGGATTTCTGTAGGCTACTAACATAATGCTAAAGTCATAGCTTAATACCCGTACAGCGGGTTTTGTCCAGATGCGGGCACCTTCTCTTGACATCTCTTCACTCCAACGCTTCGCTCGAAATTTACATCAAGTAGAGCAGAGCTCAACTTTTTCTACGGCTACGCTATCAGGGTTTGCGCTGATCACTTTCCCAAATAAGCTTGTTGACCAATCAGACCTGAATATGACTGCACGTCACATAATAATTTAACGCGTTCATAATTTGTTTACGTTATTATTACACATTGATTAGTTAGCTAAGTATATAGCTAGGTGTTATCTTCTAAAATAACCCTAATTTATAAGACAGTTCTTATTTGATTAATGGTGTTCGGGCCCATCAATGTGAAGCTAGCCACAATAAGGATTAGCAATAAGGATTAGTGGACTTTGCGGTTAGCCTTCAAAATAAAAGTATGTAATTGACAGTGACGCATTAATACAAATAGTATAATTATGCCATAATTGAATAGATCATGCTAAACGAGGTTGAAATGTTGTTATATAAAATCAACAAAAGACAATTTGTCTTTGACAAAAATCTGAAATCACAATAATGCATTGGGGGCATACTTATTTCACTGTACAGCCTTACCTATGGATTGTGGATCAATGACATGGGGGTATCAGTCTACTCAGTGACACCCAGAGAACATTAGCGTCGTAGCTCTTATGGCGGGACTCTGAAACAACTGTGAATTGAGAAACATTTATTGTCAACGTATGTGTATTGAACACTATTCCTGAGGAAAAACAATACGGTGTGGATGTTTTGGAGTCTGAACTCGGAGGAAGACTTTGGGAAAAAAATATATTGGGTATTGAGTAGACTGATATTCCATTTCATTGATCCCCGATCCTTAGGTAAAGCTGTGCAGTGCAATGTGAATAGCAATACACATAATAGACTGGTAAGGTGATTTCACACAGTCATAGTTAGGCAATAAGAGCTACAACGCTAATATTAGCGTAAACTCTTCGCAGTTGTGGTCTGTGGGTGTCACCGAGAGAGTGATACCCCATTTCATTGCTTCACATTCCAACCTGGTTTAACATTACCTAGTCTAAATATGGCATGATTCCACCAATTGTAACCTTCTGCATCACTTTCAAATAGGTACCTATATTTTGAAGGCAAACCGCAAATTCCACTATTGGAACCGGTCAGGTCGAGCCTCCCTAGCCTTATAACGTTAGCTTTGGCAACAGGGTTATGTAGCTGGCTAGCTATTTATTTTCATGAACTGAAGTTCAATTTCAATAGGCGAACAAGTGACTACCTAGCTAATAGTTACTCACGGGGATTCCCAAATCATTGCTAAGAATAATGAAAATGACTGCAGTTTCTACTGGTCAATGTTTTCAGGTTGGTTGTCCCGGTGCTAGCTAGGTACCAAGCTAAAGCTAGCTAGCTACCCTAGAAGTTGCGGTCGAACAAATAATGTTTTATTACCAATGCGGTATTGTAAACACATCGTTCCTGGCCGGTGTTTGCTTGTTTGCATACTTTTTTGTACAGCTTTAACAGTGCTATTGGCAGTGGTGGCGCTTGCTTGCGCGTGAAAATTCAGAACATAACATTATATAATAGAACTGTGTTATTTGACTTGTCAAATTAAAGCTTATTTAACGAGTCAAATAGTGTTATTTGACGTGTATCTTTTTTGACACGCAAAGACCCAAACGACGTTCCATAGTGTGTCGTGAAGCTAATAGCAGTGACGCTATTACTGTGTAACTAGTAGGTCAACATCTGAAAAATAGTGCACTTGGTAGTGTGTACCGGTGCTCGACCCCTCGCGAAAGCCAACAACACCCACGACAGAGAGAACGATTGATTGCCAAGGGCAATGAATGCCATTATCTTGGCGTTAATAGATTTCACATTTCAGTTGTCTTGCCCCCCTCCATCCAAGGCCATTAATTAATTCAATCTCTTTGAGAGACAAATTCTTCGTTTTTATAGTGTAATTGTTTCTTGCCTAACGTTAACCATTAGCTGCCTTCTTATTGTCTTTTAAATGGCTATTGGCAACCTACTGATGCATTACTGCCACCAACTAAACAGTCATGAAATTCAAAGGCAGTCAGTGCCGTTTTAAGATTAGGGAGGATTCATATTTTTTCAATGAGCATGGCCTTATTTCTATTACACAATGTTGTATATTTCTGGCCCTTTGGACACTGTTATCAAATGTCCAATGAGCTTCAATGCCATACAACACTCCTTCCATGGCCTCCAACTGCTCTTAAACGCTAGTAAAACTAAATGCATGCTCTTCAACCGATCGCTGCCCGCACCCGACTAGCATTACTACTCTGGACGGTTCTGACTTTGAATATGTGGACAACTACAAATACCTAGGTGTCTGGCTAGACTGTAAACTCCTTCCAGACTCATATTAAGCATCTCCAATCCAAAATTAAATCTAGAATCGGCTTCCTATTTCGCAACAAAGCCTCCTTCACTCACGCTGCCGAACATACCCTCGTAAAACTGACTATCCTACCGATCCTCGATTTAGGCGATGTCATTTACAAAATAGTCTCCAACACTACTCAGCAAACTGAATGCAGTCTATCACAGTGCTATCCGTTTTGTAACCAAAGCCCCATATACCACCCACCACTGCGACCTGTTTGCTCGTCGGCTGGCCCTCGCTACATACTCGTCGCCAAACCCACTGGCTCCAGGTCATCTATACGTTTTTGCTATGTAAAGCTCCGCCTTATCTCAGCTCACTGGTCACCATAACAACACCCACCCGTAGCACGCGCTCCAGCAGGTATATCTCACTGGTCATCCCCAAAGCCAACACCCTCTCCTTCCAGCCTTTCCTTCCAGTTCTCTGCTGCCAATGACTGGAACGAATTGCAAAAGTCACTGAAGTTGGAGACTTATATCTCCATCACTAACTTTAAGCATCAGCTATCTGAGCAGCTTACTGATCACTGCAGCTGTACATAGCCCATCTGTAAATAGCCCACCCAACTACCTACCTCATCCCCATATTGTTTTTATTTGCTCTTTTGCACACCAGTATTACTACTTGCACATCAACATCTGCACATCTATCACTTGTGTTAATTTGATAAATTGTAATTACTTTGCTAATATGGCCTATTTATTGCCTTACCTCCTTACTCCATTTGCACACACTGTATATAGATTTTTCTATTTCTACTGTACTTTTGTTTATCCTATGTGTAACGCTGTTGTTTTTTGTCACACTGCTTTGCTTTATCTTGGCCAGGTCGCAGTTGTAAATGAGAACTTGTTCTCAACTGGCCTACCTGGTTAAATAAAGGTGAAATAAAACAATAAAAAAAATTGGATGACTGTCATTCACATATTCAATGTAACATTGATAGGTTTAGGCTACTACATGATACTCAAATGTTCCCTATGTCCATCATGAGGTTGATATAACCTAGCCTATGAATAAAAGTTTATAACCGGTCGAGAGATAAATTGGAGTAATCAAGGTAACAGACACTGACACATTCAAACCCAGCCTTGCACACTGATCTAGGGTGTAATCATTAGTCCAAACAGTTTCTATTGGACAAATTCAGGTTTAACCCGTTTCGCTCCATTTGCTTCTGTTTAAGAAGCATTGGTAACACTTTACTTGACACCCAGCATCACAACACGTTATGACATGGTCATAACCATATCATAATATGTCATAACAGCTGACATAACCTGTCATAATATGATCATAACACTGTCCTGACCCATATACTTACACCTGTTGTGACATATATTGGGTTATTTAATGGGTGGTTATGACACCTACATTAGTGTCAACCCACATTTATAAAAATAAAAAAATTCCCTGGCAAGAAGTTTCCTTCCGTTTGAAAGTTTGTTTCTTAATTCCTTTGTTGATGTTGTAATGAATTCTTATTATTTTTTGTAGAACATGCATTATGACCATCCTGTGTCATTTTGCTTGGACTAAGAAAATGCACTTTATAACACCATCATAATCATTTAAGCCAGATAGGCCTATCACGTACATGCCCTTATGTCAGTCATCAGTCAAAAAGAGGATGTCTTGTCTAGAGGTTGACCATTTAATCGGAATGGCCAATTAATTAGGGCCGATTTCAAGTTTTCTACACCTTTATTTAACTAGGCAAGTCAGTTAAGAACACATTCTTATTTTCAATGACGGCCTAGGAACGGTGGGTTAACTGCCTCGTTCAGGGGCAGAATGACAGATTTTTACCTTGTCAGCTCGGGGGATTCAATCTTGCAACCTTACAGTTAACTAGTCCAACGTGCTAACCACCTGATTACATTGCACTCCACGAGGAGCCTGCCTGTTACGCGAATGCAGTAGGCCAAGGTAAGTTGCTAGCTAGCATTAAACTTATCTTATAAAAAACAATCAATCAATCATAATCACAAGTTAACTACACATGGTTGATGATATTACTAGTTTATCTAGCGTGTCCTGCATTGCATATAATTGATGCGGTGGCATTCGCGAAAACGACTGTCGTTGCTCCAACCTTTACCTAACCATAAACACCAATGCCTTTCTTAAAATACACAAGTATATATTTTTAAACCTGCATATTTAGCTAAAAGAAATTCAGGTTAGCAGGCAATATTAACCAGGTGAAATTGTGTCACTTCTCTTGCGTTCCTTGCACTCAGTCAGGGTATACGCAACAGTTTGGGCCACCTGGCTCTTTGCGAACGTAATTATGACATAACATTAAAGGTTGTGCAATGTAACAGGAATGTAACAGGAATATTTAGACTGATGGATGTCACCCGTTAAATAAAACGGAACGGTTCTGTATTTCACTGATAGAATAAACGTCTTGTTTTCGAGATGATAGTTTCCGGATTCAGCCATATTAATGACCCAAGGCTCGTATTTCTGTGTGTTATTATGTTATAATTAAGTCTATGATTTGATAGAGCAGTCTGACTGAGCGATGGTAGGCACCAGCAAGCTCATAAGCATTCATACAAACAGCACTTTTGTGCGTTTTGCCAGCAGCTCTGCTGTTTATGACTTCAAGCCTATCAACTCTCGAGATTAGGCTGGTGTAACAATGTGATGTGAAATGGCTAGCTAGTTAGCGGGGTTCGCGCTAATAGCTTTTCAAACGTCACTCGCTCTGAGACTTGGAGTGGTTGTTCCCCTTGCTCTGCATGGGTAACGCTGCTTCGAGGGTGGCTGTTGTCGTTGTGTTCCTGGTTCAAGCCCAGGTAGGAGCGAAGAGAGGGACAGAAGCTATACTGTTACACTGGCAATACGAAAGTGCCTATAAGAACATCCAATAGTCAAAGGTATATGAAATACAAATGGTATAGAGAGAAATAGTCCTATAATTCCTATAATAACTACAACCTAAAACTTCTTACCTGGGAGAAGGAACCACCAGCTTTCATATGTTCTCATGTTCTGAGCAAGAAACTTAAACGTTAGCTTTCTTACATGGCACATATTGCACTTTTACTTTCTTCTCCAACACTTTGTTTTTGCATTATTTAAACCAAATTGAACATGTTTCTTTTTATTTATTTATTTATTATATTAAGTTCAAATAAGTGTTCATTCAGTATTGTTGTAATTGTCATTATTACAAATACATGTTTTTTTTTTTTTAATCGGCAGATTAATCGGTATCGGCTTTTTTTTGTCCTCCAATAATCGGTATCGGCGTTGAAAAATCCTAATCGGTAGACCTCTAGTCTTGTCCTGCTCCTGAAATCTGGTCCTGAAATCTGCTCATGCGTGTGTCCCAGTAATCAGCAATAGAGTATTGTGGTAGGTGCATGTATGACATCAATATGTGCGCAATTACAATGATAATTGAATATGTTACATTTCTGAAAATACTGTTGCATACAATACATACTGTTGACAAGTAGGCTATGGTGTAATGTTATGTTTTGCCTTGTGTGGTAGGTTGCATGTTATGACATATGTCAGCTGTTATGACATATTATAACATGGTTATGACCATGTCATAACGTGTTATGGCGCTGGGTGTCAAGTAAAGTGTTGCCAACATTTTTTCAACAGAATCGACGATATGAGTACACCCCTGATCACCAGCACAGTTCACTTTCATTGCAGCCACATACAAACAGCATCATCACTTTGCTCGTTGTATAATTCCTTCTCTCATCTAAGTGCTCTCCTCCACTCACTTTTTCCCATTGCTTGTGGACTTCAGTGGGGAGTAGTGATTGAGTGCCCAGTTCTGGAGGAAGGAGAGGTTATTGGGATGGAAACCCCTATGACCTCTCTCTCTGAGCTGACTGACCAACAATCAGATGGTATTATACTGACCCCTACTGGACACTGGGGCAATATTCAGGTTGAGTTTGGAACATATATATATATATATATATATATGCTCACTTTGAAAAAATACACATTTCTGACACAAAACAGGTGAAGTAAAAATCATTCATTAGACCAGATAAAGAAAATAATCTGCTATCTCCTCATCAGATTACAAAAATAATATATGGATTGGTGGGAGTACAGAAATGCATCTATATATTTACATGATACACAAATAGTGGAGCATATAGTCTCTTTAAAAATAACTCTTGCATAGAAGGTCCAGGATCAGCAAACCAAGAGGGGGAGAATCATACATGCAAAAGCCCTGGGCTCTATTCTTGCCCTGGCATGGTCACACAGTTCAAAAAGCTCCATGTGTGTATTGGGTTTAGCCAGCCAAACACCTGTCCAGCTGATTCTCAGACAATCTCAGATGTAGATCTCATGGCCCAGCTCGGGGGCATACACCTGGTCCTGCTTGGGGAAGTCTAAGGCAGGGACACCTTTGACCTTCCTCTTCCAGACCCCCTTCCTCTGTCTGTCCTGGTCCTCCCTGGTCCTATAGCATCCCTCCCCCTGCTGATTCAGTTGGTGGTTCTGGACCCTGAAGTACTCCTCCAGCTGGGTGTCTGTGTGGAGCCTGAAGGCCCCACGCTCCCTGAGTGAATTAATAAATAAATTAACAAATTAATTAATAGATGGATAGAAAAAAATCAAGAAATACTTAAAAATTAGTTTGACAACATAAAGGTATACTATCATAGAGATCTTAGAACAAATACATTATATGTGTAATTCTATGCATATCATACCTGAATGGGTCTAGAGGGTTGTACTGGCTAATGGTCTTATTGGGCATCTCAAAGTTCACGTGGCGTCCTGGCCACTTGCTGCTCACCTTCATGAACATGCGCTGCGGGGCCTGGACATTAGACTGGGCAGTGGTAGTGAATGCCCCCACCTTACGCACCGCCAGACCCGCAATACCACAGGAGGTCTGGGGCCTCTTCTTCTCTGACTTGGGGCATGGCGTGCGCTGGGTGGAAGCTGCGTGGCTGGTGTGAGGCCGCATCACAGCTGGGGAGGGACTGCTGGAACAGATTTCACGGCTGTCGAGGGATTGCCTCAGGTTGAGATCCAGAGTGCGGGTCATAAGGGGGACGTAAGTCTTGGTCATGCCATGTTGCAAGACCTGCTGGCTGGGTCCTGCTGGGGCCTTCTGTGACTGACTCTGGGGGCTCTGTTTTGGGGTTGTAGGTGGGAATGGTGAGGCGTGGGGCTCTGGATCCATCCCCTGGACAGGTAGAGGTGGAGGGGAGCCCCAGGCGTCTCGTACCTGGGCGTTGAGGTTCATGTTGGCCCCGGCTTGGTCGCTTCCCTGCGGCTGGTGGGTGGAGTTGACCTTGAGGAGGACATGCTGAGGGGTGACGGGCCGATGGGGGCCCCTCTTCTTCACTCGGTCTTTCACTGCTTTCTCGCTGCGCGTCAGCACCCACTTAGTCGTTACAGACAGCTCCCTGGCTGTGAGAGGGTGTATATACGGTTGATTACAAGGATCAATAGTAAACATGCCCTTTGTTATACAGCCATAAGGACTATAGTCTGTCTCGTTTCTGTCTGTCTCTCTCAATTATGTTCAACTTCTATTTCATTCCATTCTATCTCACCTGAGCCAGTGGTTTCGCTCCTGGGCGTGTGACTGGCCCTGCTTTGGGAGCCCTGGCTGTGTCCGCTGACTGGTCTTCCAGGAGAGATGGCCGAGGGGGGCTTGGTGATGAACTCTGGCTGCAGGTCAATGTAGGCCCGGCTCCTACGGTGGCCCTGAAGCTCACTCCACGTGGCCGGCCTCATAGACTCCTGCTGCGCAGCTTTGGAGAGCAGAGAGACCACAGAAATATAATTAGTAGAACGAGGAAAAAGTGTCTAAGATCATGGCAATTTGACTGCATCCTCATGGAAATTATATTTCTATGTCAGAGACCATGACAAAGTATAGTCACAGCAGGATGATATTAGCCTAGCCTGGTGGTCCAGTCTGTTTGTGCTTTATCCCATGCTCTATGTTCTGTAGACCACTATTATATGGTTGTTATGCCATACATACATGTAACAATCAATGAATACAGAGGTGTCTGCAAATGGAAATAACACACTATTTCAGAGCAATATTCAGCATTTTGTCTGGCCATAGATGAGACAGGAGATAAATCATGAGGGTAGAGGAAGGTGTCTGGAAAGACAAGGGGTTAATAAAAGCGAGCGATAATGGAGCGATATTCAGGTTGAATTTAAGGCTAGCAGTAGGCTAATCGGCCACCAGACCCCCCAAAAAACACTCACCCTGTGCTCGGCGCATGCTGGGGGCTGACAGAGAGCGTGCATGGTGGGACAGCGCGGGCCTCTCCGGCTTCTTGCCCTCACGGTCGTAGATCTTACGATTGGACGAGCCCACCTGTGTCATGCGCTCAGCCCGCACGTAGGAGTAGGGGTACTTGTCTTTATTGAGCATGCTTTTAAGAGTACCCCTGAACTCGTTAAAGAACTCCCTCTCGGCCAGCACGGAGTAGTCCCAGCGCACCCTGGTGAACTGGTAGATCAGAACACTGGTCCCTGTGTTCACCACCATACTGGGAGGGAGAGACGGAGGGTGGAAAGAAAGAGAGGAAGAAAAACAAAGTATGACAATAACTACTGTTCCCTGAAGGAGGGAAATGAGAGGTACAACATACGCACTATGGGGAGTTGCACTCCCGCGACTTCGGTTGAAGTATCTCAAATCACGCCTGACAAGGCCAATGTAATCCGCGCCTCGCTGGAAGCCGCACCTTCCAAAGGTGATAAGTGTGAGACTCGGATTCATTCCTTCAATTTAACACGGCTCTTCACCGAGCCCAGGAACGGGTGGCGTGTTTCCAAACAGATGTTGTACCTCAGTTCCCTCCTTCAGGGAACAGTAGTTATAGTCATAACGTTCCCTTTCAGTCAGTCAACTTCGGTACAACACACTGTGGGGAAATAGAATCACGCCCCATGACGACTCCAACAGATACTAAATGAAACGGCCCATGGCAGACCACTCAGACAAGATGTGGCACACTGTGAGCAGTGACAGCCAAGCGATAAAACCTCACAAAAGTCTGTGGTGATGCCCAACTCGCCGCAGCCCAAATATCTCCTATAGTCAACCCTTTAAACAACAGCCAAAAGGCTGGCAGGGCCCTGGTTGAGTGCGCACGTACACCGCTAGGTAACCCTGGCTGCTATTTGCAAGGGAGCCTCCACAATCCAGCTGGATAAAGAGTGCCCTGCCACGAACTGGATTAGCAAAACAGACAAAAAGCTGGTCACATAACTGGACATTCCTGGTCCGTTCAATGTATGTGCATAATGCTAGCACAGGACATAGGGCATGTAACCTCTGTTGCTCTTCAGAACCAAAAGGAGGAGGCAAAAAGGAAAATGTCTCAAAAGCTAAGGACCTGTAGAACATAGCCTTGAGGTTCAGGGCAAAGGCCGCATTTGGACACGAGTCGTCTTGGGCGAACTGAGTACAGAAACGATGTACGAATAACGTGTGAAGGAACCTTTAGCTGAGGCCAAAGCCTCGGGTTTTACAGGAGAGGATCTTCAGATCCACAGACTCCATTGGTTCAAAAGGAGGCCACACGCAGAGCATCCCAACCCAAATCCCAAGTCAGTGGAATAGGTTGAGAAACCGGCATGAGATGGCGCACATCCTTTAAGAACCTGCCAGGACACAAGCCCTGCTGTGGCGCCATCCATTTCCACACGACACACTCAAATAGACGCCATGTACACTTTCAAAGTGGAGAATGAATGACCCTGCTCTGAAAAGGAACAATTCCTTTATTTTGGGACCAAAGTAGAGGTCTGTGCAGGACTGATTTCTTCCTCCTGCATCTTTTCATACTGCACCCGCTGGCTTTCTGTCTGGCTACCACGCACACATACAGCCCTCCAGTGGGAAAAAGGCGCCCTTGCAGACGAATAGTAGTAATCATGTTCGGAGATAAACCACCACGAGAGTGGACATCTGAGGGGCCAAGTCCACAGACCCCATATTTCTGGCCAAGGGTGTCAAACCTGCCTGTGCGCCTGGAATAGTTGATTCCTGCACAGCGAGAGTTGCCACAGGACCCTGCCCAATAGATCTCCGCCAACCATGGTTGCTTGGGCTATGAGTAGCACAAAATTAAACTACAAGCCCTCCAGGAGCACCCTCCCCAACGCTTCCTCATCGAGAAAAACTGACGACAATGCGCGCTTCGTAAATATATACATCGGCCCTGCCGAAAACCACCCAGGGGTGTAGCCTCCACTCCTGAGAGACGGTGACTTCTGGATAAAAGATCTGGACCCGAGCTAGAGGCAATCGAGGACATGCATCCCCAAAGGGAGAGTATGTGTGCACTGCTCCCCAGCAATAGGGAGCAATCCAAAGTTAGGAGGGAGAGAGACAGTCTCTTCGGGATCGTTGATGCACACCACCACTGACATATTGTTGGTTCTGACCAGCACAAGCTGGCCCGACAAATGCAGGGAGAATCCACTTAGGACTTCCAGGTAATTGATATGCAGTGTGCTCGGCACCAGGGTCCATACCCCCCGAATAGAGTTGCAGCCCATGGGAGACCCCTGACAATAGCAGAGTGTCCCAGCACTTGGCCATGGCCCATAGGCATGACAGGGACACCTGAAGCAACCGGCTTAGGCTGCAAGATGCATCCAGGTGAGTGGCTAGCACACAGCGCTAGAAGAGCCCCATCAACAACAGCCCCACGGTAACAACTTCCATCACAGAAGCCATCATCCCCAGTAGGTGTAGGCACTGGCAAAAACGCACTGTGTGCCTCATATGTAATTTGGCTAAGCAGAGTTGGAACCTGGACACCCTCCGTGGGGATAGAAAAGTGCAATAAGCTAATTAGTCTAGCTCGAGACCCAGAAACGGAATGTGCTGAGATGGAGTCAGACAGCTCTTTTTCAGGTTTCTTATGAAGCCTAGAGACTGAATACAGGAAAGTAGCATGGATGTGTATAACACTGCTTGCCCCCTCGACTCCGCTGCCACCAGCCAATTGGCTGTAATAGCCAGCAGCTCATGAGCATTCTGAGTTTGTAGACTCTGAGGTGCTTTTTGAGGACAAGTACTGTAGGTCTAAAATGGGAGGTAAAGTCCAGTCCCTTTTCCGAACCAGGAAGTACTGGCTGTACCAGCTAACCTGGATCTTCGACATAGGAACCACTCAAATTGCCTGCTTCTAGAGACGGGAGGATATCTCCTCCCTCAAAACGGGCTTTGAGGCCTCGGGAACAGTTGACGTGATGCCACTGCAGAAGCATGGGGGACGCACAACAAATTGTAGCCAGTACCCTGACGTCACTGTTCGCTTGATCCAGGGCGACACTGCGCATGCACGCCATTGGTCGGAGCAGACAGCGAGCTTCCTGTGAAGTGCCATCTGAAGGGGCGGAACACCACATTGTGGACTTGGATAGATTGATTTATTTTTCCATTTCCACCACTCTTGACAACTATGTGTCTGAACATGGAGAAGGGACACTTTCCATCAAACTCACATGTGCGAGAAACAAAACATTTGATATGCATGAACACTGTGAAACTTGGGGTTGAAAAAACGGTGTTTATGTGCCAAGGTTTGCCTAAAGCCCGGTCCACCCTGGGTACAAGGGCTATGCCAGTCAGTGATGTACCCCTATTGGCAGTGCCGTCTGGCACCCAGCACTGGTCCGCACAAATAAAAATAGACACAGGGAAAAAAACTTTATCATGGAGGTTACCCAACCACAGTCAAAGGTACAGGCAACAAAAGCACCTTGTAACCTACCTGGTAATGGGTCAGACAGCTCTGAAAAATGGACCCCCTTCTTTGGTAACAGAGGGAGGAGATTCAAAATAAAATAAAATTCCCAGGAATAAAAAGCGTTGAGCTGGAGAAAGACAACTCATTTCGGGGTTTATATGAACCACAGAGACTGTGTGTGGCAAAATAGCATGGCCGTGTCCAACCCTGCATGTTCCCTCGACTCTGCTACCAACCAGGGCCCATAACCTGCATCACTAGACACCTCATAGGGACTAATTAGGGACAGGCAAGAATCAGCAATGTTCCCGAATAAAGCTTTGGATAAAAGCTTCTGCTTAATGACATACAGTGGATTCGGAAAGTACTCAGACCCCTTGACTTTTTGCACATTTGATTACTTTAAGGCCTTACTCTGAAATGGATTAAATTGTTTTTTACCCATCAATCTACACAACATACCACTTAATGACAAAGCAAAAACAGGCGGTAGAATTTTTTGCAAATGTATAAAAAATGTATAAACTGAAATATCACATTTACATACAGTAAGTATTCCGACACTTTACTCAGTACTTTGTTGAAGCACCTTTGGCAGTGATTACAGCCTTGAATCCTATGACACTACAAGCTTGGCACACCTGTATTTGGAGTTTCTCCCATTCTTCTCTGCAGATCCTCTCAAACTCTGTCAGGTTGGATGGGGAGCATCGCTGCACAGTTATTTTCAGGTCTCTCCAGAGATTTTTGATCGGGTTCAAGTCCGGGTTCTGGCTGGGCCACTCAAGGACATTCAGAGACCACTCCTGCATTGTCTCGTTGTCCTGTTGGAAGGTGAACCTTCGCCCCAGTCTGAAATCCTAAGTGCTCTGGAGCAGGTTTTCATCAAGGATCTCACTGTACTTTGTTCCGTTTATCTTTTCCTCAATTCTGACTAGTCTCCCTGTCCCTGCCGCTGAAAAACATCCCCACAGCATTATGCTGCCACCACCATGCTTCACCTTAGGGATGGTGCCAGGTTTCCTCCAGACACTTGGCATTCAGCCAAATAGTAACACTTGGCATTCAGCCAAATGGTTCAATCTTGGGTTCATCAGACCAGAGAATCTTGTTTCTCATGGTCTGAGAGTCCTTTAGGTGGCTTTTGGCAAACTCCAAGCCGGCTGTCATGTGCCGTTTCCTGAGGACTGGCTTCCATCTGGCAACTCTACCATAAAGGCCTGATTGGTGGAGTACTGCAGAGATGATTGTCCTTCCTCCACAGAGGAACTCTGGAGCTCTGTCAGAGTGACCATCGGGTTCTTGGTCACCTCCCTGACCAAGGCCCTTCTCCCCTGATTTTTCAGTTTGGCCGTGTAGCCAGCTCTAGGAAGAGTCTTGGTGGTTCCAAACTTCTTCCATTAAGAATGATGGAGGCCATTGTGTTCTTGGGGACCTTCAATGCTGCAGAAATGTTTTGGTACCCTTCCCCAGATCTGTGCCTCGACACAATCCTGTTTCGGAGCTCTACGGACAATTCCTTCTACCTCATGGCTTGGTTTTTGCTCTGACATGCACTGTCAACTGTGAGACCTTATATACAAGTGTGTGCCTTTCCAAATCAATTTACCAAAGGTGGACTCCAATCAAGTTGTAGAAACATCTAAAGGATGATCAATGGAAACAGGATGCACCTGAGCTCAATTTTGAGTCGTATAGCAAAGGGTCTGAATCCTTATGTAAATAAGGTATCCGTTTTATAATGTTCATACATTTGAAAAAAATTCTACAAATCAGATTTCACTTGTCCTTATTGGTTATTGTGTGTAGATTGATGACGAAAATAAAGAATTTAATACGTTTTAGAATAAGGCTGTAACGTAACAAAATGTGGAAAAAAGGAAGGGGTCTGAATACTTTCCGATTGCGATGTATATTATTATATATTATGAGCCAACTATGGGGGAGGGGTGCCCCTTGTGGACAGAAAGGTAATATGTCCAACTTATGTCTCCCATCCTGGTAAGATTGATATGCCCCCTGAACACCATGAACAGAATGGAATGTGGGGTACCAGTGGGGCATTAAACATGAACAAGCTTCCAATACATGAGACTGAGTAGCCTATATTAAGCCCGGGCCCTTATGGGCACAGAGGGCTCTGGAAATGGCTGACATAGTACCCCGTTTACCATAACAAAACGTGGGGGCACTGCCATCACAGTAATGTTTTTGCAGAATGGCGCACTGGTTGCTCAGACCTGTGCTAAGGCCCCTCATTCCAGGGTTACCCGAGCCAGCGATTTGGGGGCTGCTTCCTAATTGGAGGAGCACGCAAGCCCCGCTTTCTCCACTCCTTCCAACTTGAAATTGAAAATAGGAATTGGGTTGCCTAATGCCGGGGGAACACTAGTAAGCTTCATTCACTGGAAGTGAAAAAAAATGGTAACCAACGTTAGCCAGGATGTTCTTTAGTCTAAGCTAGGCTAGCTAGCATCTTTGACCGCAGCACCGTCCATTTAGAATAACCAAACGACTTAACGCTACGTATACTAAACAACAGAGCTACCCAAGCAACTCTATCGGATGCAGGAATAGCTAGTATTAGCTAGCTCTCCTCGATGAGTTAGCTAACCTGGCTAGCACGCTATGCAGCGCTTGTTAGCTAGCCTGGTCTCAAAAGTCTATGTAGGACTGGATCACCGAGGTGGGACCGGACCCTTCATTGACAAGTCTGGGAAGAAAGGGCAAGCAGTGCTTGACCGAGGCAGACACAGGCGGTGGTGGGGTACCCACCGAAACTGGCCACCCTCTCTCTTCGAGTAGCCTCCCATAACTGGCGACAGAGCATACTGGAGTCAGGTTGAGAGCGGGCAGCCAACGCACACACCACACTCAGTCAGACAAAACATTTGCTCTGGCCAAAGAGCCAATCCATCTCCGCATCCCACAACTCAGACAGCCGAGGTACGGGCACTCAGGAGAGGAAGTCACTATCGGAAACACCAAGCCCCCTTAAAAATGCTACACGATTGTTAAGAGTACCTGCTCGTGGACTAGTAGGGGAACAGTGTCAGACATCCCCTAGTCCTTCACACAAACTGATTTGAGCAAGGGCATGCCAGAGCATGCACCGAGCCGAGACATACAAGACAACAATCGTGAGTATCTATTTATTTATTTGGGCATGGTCGCAAACACTAACCCGGCTTAGCCTTCATCGTCTAGGTTGCATTTTTTGCCATCTTATTAATTGGTATAGCAAGGTCAAGCAATCCGTCAGGCGTGATTTTACATCCTTTAACCGAAGTCGCAAGAGTGTGACTCCCCATAGTAGTTTGTACCGAAGTTGACTGATTGGAAGGGAACCAGGAGGGGCAGAGAAGAGAGGGAGATGTCTTAAAGACATACGCTTCTGGGTAAAATCATGGTTGTCAAAGTAAGAATTAAATGAATGATTACTCACTTGTTAAAATAATTATCACTAACTTGTTGTGTGGGTGCAGGGACAGTACAGTACTTACTTGTTGCTGTGTGTGTGCAGGGACTGGATAGGGCTGTGTTGACCCCCTGCCTTGATGACTCTCAGGCAGTCCCCTGTCAGGAAGTTGAAGATGCGGATCTTCCCGTCCCCACAGCCGGTAATGACACGCAGAAAGAGGTAGATCAGCGCCAGGACCTCCCTAGAGGAAGACAAACACACACTCACAGCATTCAACTAACCTCGAGATCAAGCAGTCAAAAACAGTACCAAAAACAAAAGTACTTGTTTTTTGTATGACATTTTTTTATGCTCACTTTGGATGGCGATAGGTCATCAGGTTCTTCTTTATGTCACAGTTGGTGCTCCAGGCCATGACCTGTCCATCAGAACCACCTGACAGGATGTGCCACTGGTCGAAGAACAGACACTTTACAGAGCTCTGGTGGGCATCGATTACCTGGAAGACAGGGACTTTGGTGAGGGAGGACAGTGTCCATTTCACTCAAAAAACATTCAAATCGAAACCTACTGAAATGGGAGACCCAATTCCATGTGCCCTTGTTTGAGTTTACTGTACATCTTTTCTTCTGACCACTAGATAAGACTCCTGAAAATATAGATATGGATGCCTTTTGTGTAAAAAGGTCAATGAAGACATTGACCTGACAGAGTACAGACCATCTTACCTTGAGGAGTGAGGCGGTCTCCATACCCCACATTTTGACCAGCCCTTTGTCACAGCTGCTCATCACTAGAGCCTTGTCTATCTTCACACACAGGATGGGGTTGTGGTGCCTGAACTTCAGCTTCTCATAGCAATGCCCTGTCTGCAGGTTCCACACTGCCGTGAAGGTGAAAGCACACAAAGTTACTAACACACAAAACAAGGTTGATACATTTACAAGCAAACTGCCTGACATGCTGACTACACCAGCCACCAACTATATTAATTAGGGGTCGAAACACATCAAATATTCATAGACATTTATCTAGCTAGCTGCTGTTGTCATGGGAGATGAACACTGGGTTATTATTTTACCAGACATACATAGTCTTCTTTTTATCTGGTTCTTTGTAGAATTTTGACCCGGAGTCATAAAAAAATGGTGTGTTTTTCTACTCCAATGATTAATCCACAGATAAAATGGGAAACCTAGCTAGTTTTTTAGTTAGTTATCTTTAGTTATCATTCCTCGTTTGTCTTTCAAGCATCCACGTGGGTTTGTGTCTTCCTGATATCCAACAAGGAGGGAACTTGCGGCATATTCAGGAAAAAGACCGTCAGTCAGAGAATTTGCGCTGTAGCTCTTGAAGACTTGTTATTTTGTGACATTAACGTTTAAATCCTGTAGTAATTTGACTTAAGCTAACACATCTACATTAATGTTTTAATTGAAAGAAAGAACCAAGCTCTAGAAAATAAAAAAGATGAACATATTTTTAAAGGGGAACAAATTATCATCACCTAAATTAGCAAGGTCAACTACATATTGAGTGGTGTGGGTGAAATGATTAAATAACATGTGTAAACGCTCACGCACGCAACATGGCGCAACATGGCTGGTGAGGTTTACGTGTGACACTTACTTACCTTTGACTTTGCAATCATTGGCCCCTGAGACTAGACAATTCCCATGCAGGTCCAGGCAGTTGATGGTACCCAAGTGGCCACGGAAGAGCATAAGGCATACGCCTGTTTTCAGATTCCAACACCTATAGTGAATGTACAGTATACAATATATCAAACCAGTCATTCATAAAGAATCAATAAGTATCATCACCTAAATTAGCACGGTCAACTACAATTGACAGTAAATCACAAGTTTAGCATTAGAAACACAGTCATTCTTCATCACAGTCATTGCTGTGTTTTCAAGCCAAATTCAAAAACCCATAGAATTGAGTAAAACGGGTCCAAACTACCATGATGGTCTTATTGACTAGAGATGTCCATTCTAGTAATTCTATTTCTATGCCTTTACCATCCTCCTACCTGATGCTGAGGTCGTAGCTGGCGCTAATGACCAGTCCTCTCTCCTCACAGAGCAGCAGGGCCCTGATGGAGCCAGCGTGGCCCTGGATCACCGGGGACACCTCCTTCAGTGTCAGCACGTCCAGCAGACGCACCACGCGGTCCTTGGAGCCCACGGCCACCAGCTGACCTCCACTGTAGTGCACCACCCTGGAGGGGTCTTCTCTGTTGACCACAACAAAGATACATCAGTTACGTCTCAAATGGCCCCAATGCACTACTTTTTCATACGGCTCTGGTCAAAAGTAGTGCACTATATAGGGAATAGGGTGTCATTTCGGACACACTCCCAGACTTTGAAATATAGGCCTTGTTACTGTATTATTTGCTTGCAGCAGGTGATATAATGTTACAAAGACACTGTGGTTACCATTACCGACCTGTCCAGCAGCACCAGAACATTGTACACTCCACAGTAGACATTCCTCTCTTCCATCTGTATGGCTCGGGTTCTAACGCCAGCATAGATGGCCTCAAAGCCCCTCTCCTGTAGGACAGACAACCACGGATAGCCAGTACAAACGTCAGGGGATCATATTCTAGTCATCAGAAAATAGAATAGAATCGTCTTCTGCTTTTCACAAGCCCCAAGAGACACAAACACACACACACACATACAATGAAAGCAGCATCCCCTGGAGCAGTTTTGTCATTTGGGATAAGTGGTGACATTGATTGATATGATAATAAGGTAGATAATGATGTGTTTACCTGTCTGATTTTGGAGAAGATTTCTACGTGGTGCATGTGCTTCTCATCCTCCCTGATGGGCACTAGGACCTTGCGGACTTTGGCATATGTAGGGCTGACACCTGTATTGTTGCTCTGAGAGGGGGAAAAAAGTCACACAGGTTTATATTAACATGTACTTAGCATGCCATGATGATAATGGACAACCTGTCATCTGTGTGATCTCTAGATTATCTTGAGCTACTTTTAAAATCATTCAATCAATATATTTGCTAAGTGGCATAAAAAAATATAAATCCAAACACTTGTGTGGGTTTGCAAGCTAAAAAGCCTTTAAAGAGTTTTTAGAGAATCCCTTGGAAATTGGCCTATGTGGCATTGATATGAGTCAGAAACAGTTATTCTGGTGTCAAAATATACTACAAAGTGTGAATAGGATAATCTTGGCCATAAAGTCAGTCTCGTCTAAAATGGAGTTTGGAACGTCCGTGTGTCACAACGGGTAAATGTAGGTTGGGTTTGGATTTGATGATGTCCATTTACCTACTAAAATGGTGTGAACAGCTGCAGTGATTGCTCTCTATCCAATATCATAGACAGTGAGACAGACCTGCCCAGCACAAAACAACACGTTGCGCATTTAAATTTTTTTTTATATATATACACTGTACTAAACACCTTAGTTTTAATATTACACAACTATAACATCCTTGCCAAAAATGTCCAAATTCATTTAATATTTATTTTTGTGAAATAAGCTTATGTATGGCATCTACAGTGTGTGAAGGGGACAAACATTATTAACCAAATGCAGAATCGGTCAGAAAACACATCTCCAAGACTGAAATCTTGTTTTCCTAATGAGAAACAGAAAAACACAAGTGCCAATTGGCGTGTTCAGTCACTCTTTAATGTGTGGGCTAGATCATTATTGAAATACAGTAACATGTTTCATCAAGGTGAAGGCGTTAGCTGAAACGTGTTGGTGTATTTTAATAATGAACTAGCCCACACATTAAAAGCTTTTTAACTTGCAAACCCACACAAGCGCCTTGACTTTGATTTTTTTATGCCACTTGGCAAAGATATTGAGTGTTTGATTGATTTTAAAAGTGGCTCAAGATACTCTGGGGATCATACCGATGCACACATTAAATCTAAATCAGGTGGTTACAAAATGTGGCACTATGTAGGGAATAGAGTGCCATTTGGGATTTATTGAGATGACTGCATCGTGGTCACTAGTTAGCACAGCCATAAAGTCCTAAAATCTGATTGGAAACCTAACCATAACCTTAATCCCACTGCTAACCTTACTAAACCTTACCTTATATGCAGACCAAAAAGCACACAAAAAAAAAACACTTAATTATTTTATTTTTTTACCATATAGACAAATTTGACTTTGCAGCTGTCCCATCTAGCAGAAACCGATCAGTTCTGCCTTAAGGGCAAGACTCACTTAACACTTATTTGTAGTTATTCTTTTTCCATTCGCTTTTTTAGTACTATTCCCCTTCAAGAGCAGCTCCTGCTACTTATTTTTCTTCAATAATCAGTATCTTTATTGTCCCGAATGTTAAAAATCTATGTGTCATTGGTGGATTTAGAGTGGTATTTTAATAGTTACCATACAGTACCTGCATCAACGTAGCTTGTTTCTCCACCATCTTCTTGGCATTAAGGTCCTCCTGAGTGTCTTCCGTCAGGTAGCGCCAGTGTTGGGAGACATCCCTGCAGCTGTACAGAGAGGTCTTGT
This sequence comes from Oncorhynchus clarkii lewisi, assembly GCF_045791955.1. Classification (NCBI taxonomy): domain Eukaryota; kingdom Metazoa; phylum Chordata; class Actinopteri; order Salmoniformes; family Salmonidae; genus Oncorhynchus; species Oncorhynchus clarkii. Next base: position 68,392,653 of record NC_092166.1, read on the forward strand.
CTAGAAGACCTGAAACAAACAACTTCTGCACTTAAATCTTTGAGGGTATGGTGACAAGCAGCCATCCCTCAAAGGTTGCCGCAGTCCATACTGTAGATCTAATCGATATGTGGTCCATTGAAGGACGACTACTTGCGATTATTCATAACAGAATTCGGATTGAAATTCTATTCCGTCTGCACCAAGGAAACCTAGGTGATGTCACAAGGCATGTTGTGTTTAAAAGCATGGAATGAGAAAATTATTCAGAGATAGTGGTTCAAATATTGAACAGTTGTTGAAAAGGTAAATGTCTTTTGGGTATTTTAAAATTATTATTTTTTTTATATAAGAATTGGACCATCATTATGCAAACACATCTTTCAAATGTAAATGAAGGCTACATAACAACATTTTAACAACACCTCCAAGGGAATTGTTGTACTGATTGCTAAGCAAAGGTTTGTTGCTCTTCCATCTCATCAATATCCAGGGAGAACAGCTCAAGGTGTGAAGCAGGAGAGGCATAGATCTTTAAAAGGGTAGCCTTGCAAAACAAAGTCATCACCATGGCATAGCTATTTAGCCCGGATACCTTTCTCTATGAGGCTGATTCAAGGAAATGTCAACGGGTACTTCAATCTAGACAAAAGAAGACAGTGCAGAGTATACCGCTGTCCCTGAACAGAGCCAGATAAACACTGCATATCAGGTTGCATAAGGGGTCAGCGAAGTGCACAAGCACAGGTTCACTTCTGCACACACTGAATCTGCAATATGATCGACCAGATAAACTAGCAGCTAGGGAAGGTATGGAGTAATATGAAGGTAGTCTCAAGGTATCGCTCGCCTGAGGTAGAGTACCTCATGATAAGCTGTAGACCACACTATCTACCACGAGAGTTTATCTACATTTTTTGGAGCCGTCTATTTACCACCACAAACCGATGCTGGCACTAAGACTGTACTCTACGAGCTGTATAAGGCCATAAGCAAACAAGAAAATGCTCATCCAGAAGTGGCGCTCCTAGTGGCCGGGGACTTTAATGCAGGCAAACTAAAATCTGTTTTACCTCATGTCACATGTGCAACCAGAGGATAAAAAACTCTAGACCACCTTTACTCCATACACAGAAAAAAGCTCTAGCTCGCCATCCATTTGGCAAATCTGACCATAATTCTATCTTCCTGATTCCTGCTTACAAGTAAACACTCAAACAGGAAGTACCAGTGATGTGCTCAATTCGGAAGTAGTCCGATGAAGCGGAGGCTAAGCTACAGGACTGTTTTTCTAGCACAGACTGGGACATGTTCCGGGATTCATCCAATGCCATTGAGGAGTATACCACCTCAGTCACCGTCTTCATCAATAAGTGCATCGATGATGCCCCCCCCCACAGTGACTGTACGTACATGGATTACAGGCAACATCCGCACCGAGCTAAAGGCTAGAGCTACCACTTTCAAGGAGCAGTACACTAATCCGGACGCTTATAAGAAATCCCTCTATGCCCTCAGACAAACCATCAAACAGGCAAAGCGTCAATATTGAGATAGAATCCTAAGCGTCAATATAAAGATTGAAACCTACTACACCGGCTCTGACGCTTGTTGGATGTTGTTTTATTGTATTATTTATTTAACCTTTATTTAACTAGGCAAGGCTTACAAACTATTATGGACTACAAAGGGAAACACAACCACGAGCTGTCCAGTGACACGAGCCTACCAGGCAAGCAACACTGAAGCATGCATGAAGCTGTTCCGGGCGACTGTGTGATCATGCTTTCCGTAGCCAATGTGAGCAAGACCTTGAAAGAGGTCAACATTCACAAGGCCGCGGGGCCAGGCGGATTACCAGGACGTGTACTCAATGCATGTGCGGACCAACTGGCAAGTGTCTTCACTGACATTTTCAACCTCTCCCTGACTGAGTCCGTAATACCTACATGTTTCAAGCAGACCACCATATTCCCTTTGCCCAAGAAAGCTAAGGTAACCAGCCTAGCACTCATCTTGGTAGCCATGAAGTGCTTTAAAAGGCTGGTCATGGCTCACATCAACACCATCTTCCCAGAAACCCTAGACCCATGCCAATACGTATGCCGCCCCAACAGATGACGCAATCTCAATCGCACTCCACACTGCCCTTCCCCACCTGGACAAAAGTAACACCTATGTGAGAATGCTGTTCATTGACTACAACTCAGCGTTCAACACCATAGTGCCGACAAAGTTCATCACTAAACACCATCATTAAGTTCTCTGACGACACAACGGTGGTAGGCCTGATCACCAACAACGATGAGACAGCCTATAGGGAGGAGGTCAGAGACCGCAGTGCGGTGCCAGGACAACAACCTTACCCTCAATGTGAGCAAGATAAAGGAACTGATTGTACTACACAGGAAAATGAGGGCTGAACACATACCCATTCACATCGACGAGGCTGTAGTGGAGCGGGTTGAGAGTTTCAAGTTCCTTGGTGTCCACATCACCAACAAACTATCATGGTCCAAACACACCAAGACAGTCGTGAAGAGGGCACGACAATGCCTTTTCCCCCTCAGGAGACAGAAAATATTTGGCATGGGTCTCCAGATCCTCAAAAAAGTTCTACAGCTGCACCATCGAGAGCATCCTGAGCGGTTACATCCCTGCCTGGTATGGTAACTGCTTGGCATCCAACCGTAAGATGCTACAGAGGGTAATGCGTATGACCCAGTACATCACTGGGGCCAAGCTTCCTGCCATCCAGGACCTATATACTAGGCGTGTCAGAAGAAAATTGCCAAAGACTCCAGTCACCCAAGTCATAGACGGTTCTCTCTGCTCCCGCACGGCAAGCGGTACCAGAGCGTCTAGGTCCAAAAGGCACCTTAACAGCTTCTACCCCCAAGCCATAAGACTGCTGTGCAATTAATAAAATGGCCACCCGGACTATTTGACACCCCCCCCCCCCCCTCCCCTTTGTTTTTACACTGCTGCTACTCGCTGTTTATTATCTATGCACAGTCACATGTGACAAATATGATTTGATAATATCTGCTGAGAGCAGTATTATTCATGTAGAATACTGGAGAGGGGGATATGCAGTGATGTAGTAGTAAACAAAATAGGTGGGTTAACTGATCACCGATCACGGTGAAAAAAGTTATGCTCCCTATACTTTCAATGCATTTTTTTTCAATGCATGTTTAGTTACATTTACCCTCCACTACACATCTGAGGATAGATATTCTCATGTAACACCACAGAGTCCTTTGAATGATAGCTTAGACATGTTTTGGAGGGGTAGAGGGTGGGGGGGGTACATGGTGGCTCACCTAAAATCCTCTTGGCAAGATGAACAGGGAGACCCCGGATGAAGTCTCTGTATCGGCGGACCCCAGACAGAGAGGTGGAGGACCGAGGGACCACCATCAGAGCAGGGTCGTCTGAACAGGTGGAGTCTGTGTCACTATCCTCCTTCACCACCCCCATACACACACTGCCAAAGCCCTGCAGGCCTTCAGAGGTAGGGCTGGCACCCACCACCACCCATGGAGCTACATGGAGTTGGCAGCTATTGGCTGAAAATAAAGAAACACAGTGAGGCAGAAATTCATAGTGGACTGGATATGGGGAACTTTGAAGAGTGCACAAACATTTGACCAACCAAAATGTCAATGATCGTTGTAGTCTACTTTGATTATAATAATAATAATTTATTGGGTGCTTATATTTGTCCTATTAATCAAACATGACATTTTTATCATATGACATTTTTATCATAACCATTCATTAACACAGGCACTGCAGGAGCGGACTGGGACAAGAATTCAGCCCTGGCATTTTATCCACACCAGCCCACATCACTGCACACACCGCCAGCTCACCATTTTGTTTGCCTCCCAGTCTCAGCATCTTTTCTGCTGTCACTCTGTGCTTCTTCTTGTTCTCTGTCTGTCTGCTTATTAACCCTTATTCGTTCTACACCTACCCTAAGTGTTAATTACTATTACAGGGCTCCTAACCTCATCCCCAGGCTATTGCACACTGAGCATATACAGTAAGTCTGGGATATCAATGATTCAAAGTAGGCCTTAGTGGGAGTGAATTCTATGGGAGTGACCTACAGACTAATGTATTTGTCATCATTTCATTTTAGTGAATCACATGACTGCATGTGATTCACTAACATCACAACATTTCCCCTTGGTGTCACTGGGTAAATTCAATCAATTGAATTTACCACAGGTGTACTCCAATCAAGTTGTGGAAACATCTCAAGGATGATCAATGGAAACAGGATGCACCTGAGCTCAATTTCGAGTCTCATAGGAAAATGGTCTGAATACTTTTATGTAAATAAGGTATTTCTGTTTTTTATTTTTAATACATTTGCAAAACTTTCTAAAAACCTTTGATTCACTTTTTCATTGTGGGGTATTGTGTGTAGATTAATGAGGGATAAAATAATGTAATACATTTTAGAATCAGGCTGTAATTTAACAAAATGTGGAAAAAGGGAAGAGGTCTGAATACTTTCCCGAATGCACTGTATATATTGTTTTAAATGTGTGTACATTTCAACCAGCCCACCCAACTAAAAAATGGTGCAGCCCATCTGGCATATGCCAGAATTGCCAAATGGCCAATCCAACCCTGCCCCACTGCCCTTACAGGTTGACCGTAGATAAGCCTACAGTTACTAACATTCATTCCTGATTGCAACAAAACACAAAAACATTTCTAACAGCAACACTCACAGAGCTCTGGATCATGGCATGTCTCCTGGCCTCCATCGATGGTGTTGATGTCAGTTTCATGATGCATGTTGACAGGGTCATAGAAGGAGCTGGCCCAGATGAGGAGGTCCAAGTCTGGATGACTCTCCTGCGAGTTGAAAGAGTAGGTGGATTCTGGGATAGATGAGGTGTCATCCTCATGATCCTCATCCTCCAGCACTGAAAAGAGAGGTTTGATTATTATGGGTTAAAAATACATGCAGTTTTGCAAATTAGCCTACAATTCATAGAGATAACTTTCACACTTTTGCATGGAATATCATTTCATGTGTGGTCATTATATAGGCTACAAAGGTGCTCAAATAGTGGAGGGCGTCAGTAAGTTGTCATAAAACTAATTCAAATCAAATGTTATTTGTCACATGCGCAGAATACAACGGTATAGACTTTACCATGAAATGCTTGCTTATGGCCCTTCCCAACGATGCTGAGTTTAAAATATATATATATATAGATATATAGATATAGATATATATATCTATATATATATATATATATATCTATATATATCTATATCTATATCTATATATCTATATATATCTATATATCTATATATATATAGATATATCTATATATATAGATATATATCTATAGATATATATCTATAGATATATATCTATAGATATAGATATATATCTATATCTATAGATATATATCTATATCTATAGATATATATCTATAGATATATATCTATATATATAGATATATCTATATCTATAGATATATATCTATAGATATATATCTATATATATAGATATATCTATATATATATAGATATATCTATATATATATATATATATATATATATAGATAGATATATATCTAGATATATCTATATATATATATATATATAGATATAGATATAGATAGATATATATCTAGATATATATATATATATAGATATATCTATATATATATATATCTATATATATCTATATCTCTATATATATCTATATATATATAGATAGATATAGATAGATATATATCTAGATATATATATATATATAGATATATCTATATATATATATATATCTATATATATCTATATCTCTATATATATCTATATCTATATATATCTCTATATATATCTATCTATATCTATCTATATCTATATATCTATATATCTATATATATATCTATATCTATATATCTATATATATATCATAAAAAGAAAGATAGTAAGACAATAAATAAAAGTTATTATATTATATTCCTGGGGTTAGTAGTATAAAGAAAAAATTAACCCAATAATTCCAATAATTTACAGTGTTGCATTACACTAATATGTGACAAGGTTGGTAGCAACATATGAATATCGTTGTGGAGATCTGTTGCAGCTCAAGTCGACTACAACACCCACAATGCAATGCTCTCTCTTTGGGCTGCCTACCTGCATAGTACCTACTAGCAAGCGTAACTACATACACAATAATACCAAAGTCAATATGTGAAAAAGTCGGCATGTGAAGTTGCTAGTTAGCTGTAAAATCGGCTACAAATTGTACTTCACTAACAATTTAGGAGTCTACAATATCCCCATGTTCAACCTGCAGATCTGTGCGTCAGAGAGGAGTATGATATTCGCAATGGCACCATGAAATGCACCCTGGACTGAAGGAGCAGACAAACTGGAGAAACGTTAGACCCTCTGTTAAATTACAAATTTCTCGAGGTAGCAATATCGCAAAAATGGCTCATTCGAGAGAAGTCAGCCTCCCGCATTATGACATCGGCCAGTATTGAAATCTGACATGTATGAAATACGTTTTTGCGATCTAAAAGTCGTATTCCTATTAACTTCCAGTGTAGTGAGAGTGGTTTTATCGCAATGCTACGTCATACAGGACGAATGTCTGCATACTTGAACGACAATAGCATACATACATGAACACATGAAATGACACAGGGAATTGATAGAACATCGCTCAGAGATCCACATTCAAAATGGGTGAATCTTTACTTTCAGTACCTGTACCGTTAAGTTGGAGGAAGGCCCGTTTTGCTCTAACTATAAGCACACTTGTCAAGTTTCCAAGCATGTGAAGAAGCCCTGTATCGCATAGGGAAAGAACTCCTAAAAGATAGTTGGATTTTGTCCAGTGGTGGCTGCGACTGAACCAGTCCCAAGTGTCAACCATCTCTATCCCAAGAAGTTTGGTGTCAAGCGCTCGGTCCTGGCTCCAAGTGGTCATATCTTCTGAAACACTTGACTTCTGTCGTGACCTAGTATAGGTGAAATCTTTCCCAAATGTCACTTGCAGTACTCTTTGGATGGTTTCGAGAATCTCGACACTTTGGCACCGCACGAGAATGCCAGTAAGGAATCTCATTTTGGACGAGTCCCCTGCGCGCGACATCCACTGGGTCGAATCGTGGAGCTTGGAAGTGAAGATGCAAGATTGGCAATTTCCACAGATGTTGAAATCCGCATCTTCCTTCTTGCAACAAAGCCTGTCTATTGTGTCGACTCTATATCCACACTGTTCTTTTGATCCAAAGCGTTTCATTGCGTTGGTTTATTAAGCGTAGTTTAATTCAAAATCTTTAAAAAAGGTATGTTTCCGACTGGCTGCACTGCAACCTGGTTGGAACTTCTTATCGCTGTTGCTTGGTTGTTGCCATGCGACTAGCCCAAGGGTTGCTTGTCAACTTTTTTTGGGTTGCCTGGAAACCCGAGGTTGAATTGTATTGAATTCTAAAAACAGAAATTAGCGTTTGAATCAGGAAAGTTTCCTGTCACAACCTTTACAAGCCAGAATGTTAAATACATTTATATTTTAACGTACACTACCAGTTGTCTGTGCGGTAGGAATGTGAGACAATATAGAAAAGTATAATCGCATCAACCTTTCAAAGCACTGCTTTCAGATTTCGATCATTAAATTATGATCAGAACCATGTAAACTGCACAAGCTCGCCAAGTATGCATGTGTCTTGTGCATGTACTATTATTTGTATATTGTGCTCATTCTTCGGGTGATGGAAATTGACATAATTATACTTTCCTGTGGATATATTGTCTCATATTCCTACCACCAAATTGACCAACCGCATGGACAACCGGTAAAGTACGTTCAAATGTAATTTTATTCAAAATTCTGGCTTGGAGGGGGTCATGAGAGGAAACTTTCCAGATTCAAAATGCAATTTCTGCCCGATGTAGAGTTCAATGCAATTCAGCGTCTGTTTTCCAGGCAAGCCCAAGGGTCGAAAGATTTGTTTTTTATGTAGACAGTTTTTCTGACGATGACTAACCAAGTAAACTCGCTGTTGTTACTTTGCCAAGTATGCATGTGTCTTGTGCATGTACTATTATTTGTATATTGTGCTCATTCTTCGGGTGATGGAAATTGACATAATTATATGAAGATCTCCTTCATCGTGTAAATTAAAAAAAGTCATTTCTGTGTCAAGATAGCAAAATCAGTGCGCCGCCCGGGAATCGAACCCGGGTCGAAAGAATGGGAATCTTCCATGATACCACTACACCAGCGGCGCTGCTGATAGCTAGTGTAGTTTGCGATTATATGAAGATCTCCTTCATCGTGTAAATTAATTTATAAGATTGTGTTATTGTAAAGAAAAAATAACGCGTATGACTAATACTCTGGTCATCAAAGCATAGTCAATCATTGCAAAAAGTCACATTTTAGAGGCAAGTCATCATTGTGGAAGATTTTCACTTCCGGGTCATGTAAAGGGAATTGCGATACAAGCTACCCATGAATGGTTGCGGTCCGCCATCAAAACAACTTGAAGAAGGAGAAGCTACTCATGAATTTTCTCCTCAAAAGTCAAATCCGTTTTCCAAAATTGACATACACTAGTATCTAAATGATAACGAAGATTATTAGTAATTACAGGTTTCAAGAAGATCAGGTTGTCCAGGTGTGTCAATATTATTTTGAACATTAGCTAGCTATCTTGCAAGATAATGCTAATTCCACATTGCTAGCTAGCATTTTTGTATGTAGCTTGCTAGCCAACAACATTGTGCATTTTGACATTTAGATGTTGTATTTTCTTTAGTCGCTAATGCACTGTTAAATTAAGTCGTGAAATTGGCATAATATCAGGACAAATGGCTTTTGCCATAGTTTATCACACAGGGTGAAGGTTTTGTCCTGATACATGGCTGTTGTGCTTGCTAACACTGTCATTGCTACCCTACTAACCGAATATGGAGTCTACAGTGATGTCTGAAGAAGTGATCGTCGTGGAGTGGGGAGATCCTGGTGTGTCAGAGGAGGGATGCCAAGTCCAAATCATTACAGACAACCCCTCTGCAGGTGTGGTACTCAGGCTGCAGTAGCCAAATTCAATCAGTTTCAGATAGTGATTGTCATGTACTTCTGTGTCAGGAACATTTCTCATATACTCCCTTTTCTCACTGGATCTGTGTTGTCACAGTGTTCTCTGACAGCCTGGTCCAGAATATATTGGTGAACACTGTGGTACAAGGCCAAGAGGAGGGTCATCAACTACTAGATGACAACGGTCATGACCTCTGTGAGTGAGAACGAATTCTGTGTACTCTGACTATCTTGAATTCCAAGGCCATCATTGATCTTTGCATGCATCTTTCAAATCATAGTTGCTTAGATCTACAGTTGGTAAGTGGAAGGCCATGTTATATCCAGTTTAGCTTACCACATGATTGTACCAGCTTACTTAGGCCTATCACTTTGTATTTCTATTTTTACAGATTGTGAGGAGTGTCATACCTCCAACAAAGACCAGTGTGATGTCCAAGGTGGTCTGTCCTTCATGCTGGACTCTCCCACTCCAATGGGTATACCCCAGAGGGCCCTCCTCACCCTACCCCATGGGCTGGTGGTAGGCAGGTCCAGTATCCCAGGGGCAGGCCTGGGGGTCCTAAACCAAGGGCCAGCTGTGGCCCCAGGAATGCACTTTGGCCCCTGTGAGGGGGAGGTGACTACCAGGGAAAGAGCAGTAGCAAGTGACTATTCCTGGGAGGTGAGTGAGTACTGATATACTGGGCAATTGTGATATGTAGGGATATTCAGATGGCTGATTTAGGACCTTTTTACTGACTAGTGTGTTTGTTTCCTATGATGTGTTTTATCTGTTTTGCTTTCTGTAGTGATATGTGTATATTTTTCTATTTGCAGGGCTCATCTATAAAAGAGACCTTGGTCTCAGCTTGACTCCCTGTCAAAATAAAGGTTAAATAATGTACAAAATACTGTACAATAGTTTGGGTTTCGGTTACGGCACCCTATTCCCTACTTGACCACAACCCTAGGACCCTGGGTGATATTTGGGTGCACCTATAGTGCTATTCCATGGAAATCTTAAGCATTGTCTCTATACTCTATTTATGACTGTTGTGCCGAGTCAGCTGAGATTATTTGTCATGTTTTTCTATAAAAAGCATAGCTTCTTTTTTTTCAGGTCTGGAACAGTAAGAGTGAATCTGAGTACATCGATGCTGCACGAGACACTCATTCCAACTGGATGAGGTAACTTGTAGGACGTACCCTCACTTATTCTAGAGTCTGTCTGTCTGTCTAAGTCACATTACGCTCTCTCTCTGTCTCAGGTATGTTAACTGTGCTCGTAATGAAGAGGAGGGTAATCTCATAGCACTCCAGTACAGGGGGATTGTTTTCTTCCACTGCTACCGCTCCATCCCCCCAGGAGATGAGTTCCTGTTTTGGCCTGGGGGCAGATTCATCGAAAGGTTTAGGGACCCCTCTGACCAAATCTGGCTCCGAAAGTGCACCCCTTCAGGTACTTATCGTTCCCAGTCTCCTTTTACGACCTTGCTCAGGCACTGGGCGTCTAGAAGGCTTATGTGAGGGTGTATAAGGAATAATAATAGGGAATATTACATTTCTGAAACTCAAAAAGGTTGAAAGAATGCCAGTCACTTTAGTAATGTTTAGTAAGACCTAACTTTTGCGTCTTCTCTTCTCTCTGTTTCAGAGTTTAGAACAGATTTGTCGTCTCAGGTTTTCCTCTGCTGTCAGTGCCAGCTTACTTTCACCACCAAGTCCTACCTTCAAAAACATACAGAGAAATCACACTCTATGGACCTATCACCTGCGTCTGAACTGAGTGAGCTTGACAATCACCTTTCTAACGGCAATGTAAAGCCAGACCCTATGTCGTCGTCCTCTGTAGGGGAGTTGGCCTACCGGTGCCCTCAGTGTCCTAAGAGCTTTAAGCAGAAGGGCCACGTCCAGAGACACATGCGAAATGTCCACTCCAAGGTGAAACCGTACTGCTGCATCCATTGTAGGAGGTGTTTCGCTCAGCTGTCTTGTCTGGCCAGGCACCAGATACGAGTTCATGGAAAGAAGAAGAAGCAGGGAATAGAAGAGTTTATGTCTGAAGAGGTCAGAGGGAAGAGTCAGCCATCCCCTGACAGGACCCAGGAAACAGAGTCCTCCACCTCCGATGCTCCTCCTACAGGGACCTCTGTCTTATTCCCGTGTCCTCACTGCCCATTCTCTTCTACTGTGGAGAGCAGCCTTTGTCAGCACATGAAGAGCCATGACCAAAGGGAAAAGGTCATCAAAATGCAGGCTTTTGAAGAGGTCAGAGGGGAGAGCACCCATAAACCTGAATCCCCAGAACTCCCCTCTGATGCTATACATACAGAGCCCCAGACAGATGAGCCGGCACAAAGAGGTGAGGAGGCCAACAGCTGCTCTCAGTGTGGGAAGCGCTTTAAACAGAAAGGCCACTTTCAAAGACACATGCGAGCTGTCCACTCCAACGTCAGACCCTACTGCTGCCCCCAGTGCAGGAAGTGTTTTGCTCAGGGGTATGACCTGGCGAGGCACCAGCTACGAGTTCACGGAACGAAGAAGAAGCGTCGAGTAGTAGAGGTCAGAGGGGAGAATCTGCCCCGGCCGCCCTCTGACAGCGCCTGGGAACCGGAGCCCCCCTCCACCAATGATTCACCTACAGAGACCCAAACTGGAAGAGCTCCCTCTCAGAGACTAAGGAACCTCAGAGTAAAGTCCACCAGGACCTCTAAAGCCAAAACTAAGACAAACGCACCAAAACAAAGACAAATCAGTACCAAGAAGAGATCGCATTCAGATCCTGATTCAGATGCTCTGGACATGGAGGAGATGGAGGGAGAGGCTGTTGGAGAGGAGGCCCAGTACAGCTGCACTGAGTGTCAGGGAACCTACGACAACCCAGAGTCTCTCAGATCCCATCAGTGCATCCAGGTCGTGGTGGGGCCGCCGCCGTATTCTTGCTCTACATGTGGGGTTACCTTCAAACGGTACACCACCCTGAAGAAGCACAAGCTCAACAAGCACCCGAAGGAAAATCTGCGTTATTGCTGCACCCGCTGTGGAAGGTTCTTCAGTCAGGCTGCCGGTCTACAGCGCCACCTGGAGGCAGAAGTATGTAAGGACATCCAGCTGAGCTCTGAAGCTGTCCCCTGCTCCTACTGCCAATTCTCCTTCACCGAGGAGAGGTACCTCAGGAAGCACGTTAAGAGACACCACCCTGAGGAGTATGTCTCTCAAGCCTCAGGCCTGGGCTCAGGCCTCATTCCGCCAGAGCAGAAGGCCGTGGAGGGGGGAGAGGTCCACCTCTGCTTTCAGTGTGGGAAGAGCTACAAGTATGTTAAATGCTTCAAATCTCACAGGTGTTTCCAGTCAGTCACAGCCAAACGGTACTTGTGCAATGACTGTGGGAAAGGTTTCTCTTGTTTCTACAGCCTTAAGCAGCATCAGCGGATTCACACGGGAGAGAAGCCATACCGCTGTTCTTATTGTGAGAAGTGTTTTAGCCACTCTGGACAGCTGAATGTGCACGTGAGGATACACACAGGGGAGAAGCCTTTCCTGTGTACAGAGTGTGGAGAGACTTTCCGTCAGTCTGGGGATCTGAAGCGCCATGAGAGAAAACACACTGGGGTGAAACCATGTACCTGTCCTGAATGTGGGAAAAGCTTCAGTCGACCTCAGAGTCTGAAAGCTCACCAGCTGCTGCACAACGGAGAGAAACTGTACAAGTGTGATCAGTGTGTCAAACGGTTTTCACGAAATTATCACCTGACGAGACACCATGAAAAGATGCACTCATAATTTGGGCTGCACCACCCACACACTTTACTACTTGGTTAAGTTGATATTTCTGTAGCAGAGCAACATTCACAGATCAGAATACCATTCTATTTACAACACAAGCATGTGATTTGTGTTTTATTATTGCTTGACCTCACTAACGCTCGTGTTTGAATGGAAGCAAGCCCCTGCAGCAATGTTCCAACATCTAGTGGAAAGCCTTCCCAGAAGAGTGGAGGCTGTTGTAGTAGCAAAGGGGGACCAACTCCATATTCATGCGCATGATTTTGGAATGAGATGTTTGACGAGCAGGTGTCCATACTTTTGGTTATGTAATGTATCTTTGTACCTGGAGGACAATTCAGTTTGTAAACTGAAGATGAGGGAAATAGAAAATGAATTTAAAAAAAGACTGACTTCATTATCACGGTTCACCATTTATTCCACAAAACAATGCAAAGCATGTGCCCTGTACAAGCCTAAAATCTTATGAAAATACATAACATGCTCATGAGATATTTCTTCATTTCATAAAATTATCCAACACTGTCTTTGAAATCACCCAGGTCTTGCCTCCAAAATTCAACAAATATCCATTCTAGACAGTTTCTTTCTTTCCATTGCTTATCTTACCAGCTTTAATCCAATACCTCACATATGGCGTTTACCATATAAACAATCAAATATTTCAGTAATCTTAACTATACAAACACACTGGTATGGGAGTTGACATAAATAGGCTTTTTTACAGTAAGTTTCCCTCCAAACTGTGAAGCAGGTGAATACTACCTGGCAGTGATTCCATGTGCTACAGTCAGGGGAATGGGGAGTGCACAATAGCTGCTGGTGATGTTTCATCACCTTCGAAGTCCATGGTTGTGTTCATTAGGGTACACAACGGACAAGTCCAGATAGGACTAGTCCCTCCCTGTTTCAGTCCATTTTATTCTGTTTGGTTTCTAATGAACATGCACCAGTTGTGTTTCCCAACACTTTCCATCACCAGTTCTTGTGTCTCCCATTCAGTCAGTGTTGAACACATCCACAATAAAATTTAAAAACATCAGATTTCAAATCTTGTCCATGTCCCTTTGTAGCACAGCAGATTTGGAAACGTTCTCTTCTGGTCCTTTTTACAATGAGTTATTTAATGTAAGTTCAGTTACTTAAGGGGTTGTTACTGAGGGTTTACTATGCTCTTACTGAATCGCATCAGTAGCCATTACTGGGTAGCGGAGTTGACTGGCTAACAATACACATGCTCTACGGTTGTTAACTCAGAGGTAGGCAGCAGTCGACTGAAGTTGAGTGACAAGCCCCTGCAAAGTTTGGATTGCTGATCTAATTGTAGAAGGAGATGGATAACCTACGGTATTTTCTTATGTTCCAGTGAAGCACCAACACAATCATTCTACATCTTCTTCAGTGTCAACATTTTACAATTACACGTCTTCCTCAGTCACATAAGTTATCATATGCACCAACTCTTGACTCCATTAGTGCATACATGTTAAATGTTTCACATGTATTAATAAAATAATATATACAAACCACACAGTATTACAGCTGTAAAATGACAACCCCAGAAAATAAAACATCACAAAACAAAGAAAGGGAATTTGTTTTTGCACATGAAATCAAAAGCCTGGTTTTCTAATTCACCCAAACACTATTTTCTATCGAATGGCCAAATACGGAACAACGGTTAGAGCTCCACAGAAGTTCTTGCCAGTATTTTTTTAAATGTTAAGAAAATGGTTGATTAAACTATCAGACAAACCAGTAGCCGTTGGCAATATTATCAGATGGGAAATATTCACAAAACAAACCACAAAAACAGGATTGAAAGGGTTGTTAGATAAAGAGATTATATGCAGCAATACAAAGCCTGAGGGTACACGTATGCAACCGCAAACCAATACTAAAGTTTGAGGCAAGAAATACCCTGGGTCCACTGCAAATACACTAACATCCTGGTATTCACTTCATGTTCTTGAAGAGACATAGGAAACCAGGCTTTTATAAAGGTTCAGATTTCAGCTCTTCAACTCTGCATTCCAGATCTGCTACCTGCAACCAAAGTAACACAGAAGGTTACAGTTATGTATTATGATAGACTACTAGAAACTTTACCAATGCTCTGCCTCACCAATGGTCTCCCCAATGGCTGCACACAATGAAATATATATCATTTAACAGACACTTATCTAAAGCAACTGACAGTCATGCATGCATACATTTTTCGTATCGGTGGCCCCAGCAGGAATCGAACACACAAACCTTGGTGTTGGAGCCACACATACAGCCATCAGTCTCCACTATTACCTGTTCATGGAGCTGTCCTGACTCCTCCTTCAGTGATGCCTCGGCCCCGTCCTGTACACAGCGCTGAGTCTCCTTCTTCAGGTACTCAATCTCCCTACAGATGAGACGTCACAGAGAGACACTAATTACACTCAGTGTTTCCCCTATATTAATTTAGCAGCGGTGGCCCAAATTGTTGCCACTGCAAAAATATTTTTCTGCAGAGACGCGCTTTTAAATGGATAGTCAATGGCTCCATGACTGGAAGTCTATGGGAACAGCTAGCATGTCATTGCGCTAACGCTAGTAGCAATGCAACCTCTGTGTGTGTCTGTGTGTGTGTGTGTGTGTGTGTGTATGGCCCGGCCTTACTTCTGCTGGTACTCCTTGATGAGGCGCTTGGCCTTGCTGTACTTGCGCTCCAGAGCCTGGTACTGGGCCTGTGTCTCCTTCAGGTGCTCGTCCACAGCCTGACACAGACTCTGGGCCTCCATCCAGTAGCCCTCCAGCTTCTCCATGCGCTCCTTGTTCTCCTGCAGGGTCTGCTCCAGCTGGTTCTTGTCCATACGCCAGCGCTGCTTGTCCTGCTCTGCATGGTTCAGCTGGGAGTGTGGAGAAGTACACACACAGATGCGCGTAAGTACACACACACACATGTAGACAAACGGACTGGCCGTAAATGCTACTGAATATTAATTAAGTAGTAGATGTCCTGTACAATTAAACATTGGGACATCACATTTAATAACAATCACGATATATCCCAATGTTTAAATATATATATATATATATATATATATATATTTATTTAACCTGGATTTAACTGGGCAAGTCCGTTAAGAACAAATTCTTATTTACAATGACAGCCTACCAAAAGGCCCCCTGCGGGGACGGGGGCTAGAATTAAAAATAGTCAAATAAAAATATAGGACAAAACACACATCACGAAAAAGGGACACACCACAACACGACATAAAGAGTGACCTAAGACAACAACATAGCATAGCAGCAACATAATACAACTTAACCTACCTTTCTTTTCAGCTGTTGGATCTCTGCCTGTGTTACAGCATGCTTTATTTGAAGCTGAGGAGAGAGTTAAGGAAGTTGTTGCAAAATCTGTCCAAAAGGTAGTGCAGTATATAAGGAACAGGGCAACGCCGCCCTTTATCTTTAATGCTTCCCCTCACCTCCCGGTACTTATGGGCCAGCTTCTCAGGGTCCGTCTCCAGGGGAGAGATGTCCTCGTTCTCAGCCAGGTCAAACACCTCGATGGCAGACGGCTCCGTGGGGCTGACCTCCTCCTCCTCATCCTCCTCCTCATCAGTACCATATTCACCATCCTGGGGAAAGAGAGGACCGGTGAGCCCGAAAGTAACTATTTGGTTTGGGGTTTCTCCAGCTCTTAATTGACAGGGCCATAGTGTCTGCATATTTGAATAGGTTTGAATAGATTCAATATGCTTCCATCAATCCCATTTCACAGTATTTTTATAAATGCCTGTGCCTGCTGCTACTATAACAGCATCATGGTTATAAGAATTTATTCTTAACTGACTTGCCTAGTTAAATAAAGGTAAAATAAAATAATAAATGGTTGGTTGGTACTGAGACTGGCCACTAGATGGTGTATAACACAATTGAAGAGCATCCCTAGATTGGGGGAGGGAACACAGAACAAACCCTCAACCATTATGCCATCATTCTGCATGTCAACGTAATAAGATGGAGAACATAAGAATGTCCTGCATCCTCATAGGATTTTGATTGGACAGAGGTTAGAGAAAAAAAAAATCATCCTTTTGGGTTGTAAGTACTCTAAAATCTCTAACCTAACAACCCAGAGATGAAGGGGCCAAAACATCAGAAACACTGATTCATTTTGAAAAAGAAGTCCTATGGAGACAGAATTTAATTTATCCTATTTGGCCTATGCTCTCTAAACTGACCTGTTGTTATGCATCACAAATGGCACCCTATTGCCTATTTAGTGCACTACTTTTGACCAGAGCCCATAGGAAGAATAGGGTGTCCTTTGGGAAGCACTCGTGTGTTTATACTGTCTGGAGGCTATACTGGACAGTAACAGCATAGCTAAGGACACACGCCCATTCAGCTCACTCGATACAGCCACCGGCTTTGGGTCAATTCTGACAAAGATGTGATTGGCACACATACAGTATCTTAATCCTAAAGGGTAAAAGAGAACACACAGAGGGAAAAAATGTATCTAAAAATGCGTATTATTATTATTTTTTAAATAAATTAGTGACCAGGTGTCAGTTTCTATCTAAACTAGCCGTGTTCAGGGTCGTGTTCTTTAAGCCACAGAGTAGCAAAATATTTCACAACATAAAGAAAACATCTGTATTCTTATTGGACACGTTCTGGTAGTAACTCCCCTGTTTGTCTGTCCATCTGTACTGTACTTCTTGGTTGTCCATGTACTGGCTGTAGACGAATTGTATACCTACCTTCTGGTCATCTATGTACTGGTTGGTTACAGACTGGTTGTAGACCTACCTCTTGGTCATCCATGTACTGGCTGTAGCGTTGTTCCATCATCTCTCTCTGCCAGCGCTCCTGTTCCAGGGTCTGTTGGATCAGCTGGGCCACCTCACTCTGCTCGCCTGGCTTCTCCCGACCAATCAGAAACCTGCATACAATTACAGATTTTGAAAATGGCTTTCTATGTGGACTGCAATAAGAGGAACCTCTATGATATGGTCCCTTAGCAAGAGGTTAAATAATCTGAATTATATAACCTCTCAACCTTGACCCAATATGCTCCAGTGTAATACTCTCCTCAGCTATGTAAGAGGAATCGGAGTAGTGCAGTTCAGAATGAGTACCCATAGTCAGTCAGTTATCAAGACCACCACAACAGCCTTAGAATCCCCCCCGTAAACTATCAGGTAATTAAATGCTAAACACAGTTCCCATCCTCATTCACCCATCCATTCCCATGGCTGACATTTTTATGAATAGGCCCAACTGACCGCCTGCCTGCCTCAACCCTTCCTTCCCCGTCTACTGATCTATAATGCATGAGCCCTCTCTAAAGTCACACAACACTAACAATTACACACACACACACACACACACACACAGCTCTACTGATCACTAGTTCCAGAATTATGAATGAATGAGCCTGTATACGACGACAAAGCAGTGCTGGGGATTGAGGAACAGGCAGGCGACTCTGGTGCCCCATTCAGTCAGCCACAAATAGACCCCTCTGGCATTTCAGAATGATAATTGTGTTGATGCCTGCTGTGAGCATGATGGTGATGTTTTTTTTATGCTCTTCCGTGGTTCAAACGTGAGTTTCAGCTTTGTCTGTGGTTCTGTTGCTGTATCTCGAAGGGAAGTTTTCGCTCTTCATCATGGCCCCATTTGACCTCTGATGACTGACTACTCTGCATGCCCTGGTCTACAGAGTATGTATGTGGGAGGATGTGGTCATTTAGACAGTCTTCTCTAGAGTCTAAAGACACTGCAAAACTAAGAAGAAAATGTGTACAGAAAACCTTAACGGAGTCTCGCGTCACGCAGTACTACAAAGAAAATAGAGTAGGGATTAGACTTGATGAAGTCATTTAACCTGTCTGTATTCAAGTGTTTGAGAGAGACGTCCATCAAGGCAACTCTATTCTCTCTCAGTAGCTAATTGTTCTCAAAGCAGTAGTAAACTCAGCAAAAAAATAAAAAATGTCCTCTCACTGTCAACTGCGTTTATTCTCAGCAAACTTAATGTGTGTAAATATTTGTATGACCATAACAAGATTCAACAACTGAGACATAAACTGAACAAGTTCCACAGACATGTGACTAACAGAAATGGAATAATGTATCCCTGAACAAAGGGGAGGGGTCAAAATCAAAAGTCAGTATCTGGTGTGGCCACCAGCTGCATTAAGTATTGCAGTGCATCTTCTCCTCATGGACTGCACCAGATTTGCCAGTTCTTGCTGTGAGATGTTACCCCACTCTTCCACCAAGGCACCTGAAAGTTTCCAGACATTTCTGGGGGGAATGGCCCTAGCCCTCACCCTCTGATCCAACAGGTCCCAGACGTGCTCAATGGGATTGAGATCCGGGCTCTTCGCTGGCCATGGCAGAACACTGACATTCCTGTCTTGCAGGAAGTCATGCACAGAACGAGCAGTATGGCTGGTTGCATTGTCATGCTGGAGGGTCATGTCAGGATGAGCCTGCAGGAAGGGTACCACATGAGGGAGGAGGATGTCTTCCCTGTAACGCACAGCGTTGAGATTGCCTGCAATGACAACAAGATCAGTCCGATGATGCTGTGACACACTGCCCCAGACCATGACGGACCCTCCACCTCGAGGCCTTGGTGTAACGCTCATTCCTTCGCCGATAAACGCGAATCCGACCATTACCCCTGGTGAGACAAAACCGCGGCTCGTCAGTGAAGAGCACTTTTTGCCAGTCCTGTCTGGTCCAGTGACGGTGGGTTTGTGCCCATAGGTGACGTTGTTGCTGGTGATGTCTGGTGAGGACCTGCCTTACAACATGCCTACAAGCCTTCAGTCCAGCCTCTCAGCCTATTGTGGACAGTCTGAGCACTGATGGAGGGATTGTGCGTTTCTGGTTTAACTCAGGCAGTTGTTGTTGCCATCCTGTACCTGTCCCGCAGGTGTGATGTTCGGATGTACCGATCCTGTGCAGGTGATGTTACATGTGGTCTGCCACTGCGAGGACAATCAGCTGTCCGTCCTGTCTCCCTGTAGCGCTGTCTTAGGCGTCTCACAGTATGGATGTTGCAATTTATGGCCTGCAGTCCTCATGCCTCCTTGCAGCATGCCTAAGGCACGTTCACGCAGATGAGCAGGGACCATGGGCATCTTTCTTTTGGTGTTTTTCAGAGTCAGTAGAAAGGCCTCTTTAGTGACCTAAGTTTTCATAACTGTGACCTTAATTACCTACCGTCTGTAAGCTGTTAGTGTCTTAACGTCCTTTCCACAGGTGGATGTTCATGAATTGTTTATGGTTCATTGAACAAGCATGGGAAACAATGAAGATCTGTGAAGTAATTTGAATTTTTACAAATTATCTTTGAAAGACAGGGTCCTGAAAAAAAGGTCCTGAAAAAAACGTGTATTTTTTTGCTGAGTTTAGTTGGTGAGGAAAAGAAACCTGCTAAAAATGAAAAAATGGTTAACTAGAAGCCTCTGTAACATCAGTGTTGCATCCCAAATAGCACCTTTATTCCTTATATTGTGCACAATTTTTCACCAGAGCTCTATAGACCCTAGTCAAAAGTAGCGCACTATTGCCAAAAACATATCCTCACTTGACAGTGCCTGTGGTGTTCCTGAGGACGGAGGCAGCGAAGGTCTGAGTGACCCCCACCAGACTGGTCCCATCCACCTCCACTATCAGGTCATTCACCTGGATCCTGGGTGGAGAAACACAAAGCAGCACAACAACATCAGCACCACAGTCTAATAATATGATTACTTTTTCATTCAACCATTCATACAGGTTTGTCTCGGAGATAGAAATCTGTTTTGCTAGCGAGACCTGCTCCCGCAAGGAACCGTAATGCGACCGAATTGACTCCCTTTATTATTCCAAACCTATTAATGGAAAAGCAATAACATTTCAAAATCCGCAAGCTAGACAGAGATGTGAATACTACTACTAGACATTCAAGTTTGGCTCATCTCACATGCTTGATTGCTTCTTAGATGTATTAAATCATGCAGAACCTGTTCAGGTAAGTCTGCCAGGAGTGTAGATGGAAAAGCTGTAGATGAAGGCCACCATTTTGTAACGTACCTGCCATCCCGGTGCGCTGCTCCTCCATCGGTGACCGTCTTGACAAAGATGCCCAGTTTCTCCAGGCCCATGTCTGCCCCCGCCCCCATCCCAATGATACTGATACCCAGCCCATCCCCATCTGAGGACAGTGAGACAGTGAGAAAACAATAAAATCATCGTAATCCATGATGAAAATGAAATGCTCTTTTGTTTCATAATAGCTTTTAAAATCAGAATATCCCTCTTGGGAGAAGGGATAACTGGAAGGCAGATGGAGGGATGATAGATGCGTTCTGATTGAGTGAGGGGATTGATCTCTGATTGTCTCAAGAGAATGGCGATTACAACTCCTCTTTACAGTACTGTGAAGGGGAGTTTTCTTAAGTGGGCAATCTGGAATGTTCTTTGTTGTTTTTCGAATCACAGGTTGCCACATTAAGGTTATGGGGTAACTGAGCTGAGGCGTACCTTTCTCCAGCTCGACGGGGAACAGATCGAGCCTCTCCACCCTCTTCTCCAGCTCGTACTCTGCAGACGCAGCCATGGGGTCCACGTCCTCATTCCGACGATCATAGTCCTCGTTGGGGTAGGTGGCAAACACCTGACAGATGAAGAGAACACAAAGTAGCTTATTACAAAACTGTTTAAACATACTTTTTACCTAGGCAGCGAAGGTCTGCGAAGGTCATGTGTAAAGCACTTTGTGACAGCTGCTGGTGTAAACCGGGCTTTATAAAATATATTTTTGTTGTTGCTGATAGATTTACTGATTGAGCAGTAGTTGCAGGTTTATCATTGAGTATGAGGATGTTTCTATCCGTGTTAGAAGAGGGCCTTAGTTCCATTATGTTCTGATAGGGTGGATGGAGGTGGGACACAGTGAAAAGGGTGACCACATAGTGTTTAGTGCAATATACTGTCACGTCATTCACCTAATAAAAATGGACACAAACCATTTCCATCACCAAATTTGCCTCAGTTAAAGCTGGTTTCAACTACCAAAATGCTATTATATTCAGGTAACAGACTTCAAATCAACCCCGGTATAAAACCCAGGCACCTCTCATAAAATTTATAGTGACCCATTTCAGAGCAGAGCTTCCACTTTAGCCCAGCTCCAACAGCATTATTGCATCCCAAATGGTACCATATTCCCTACATAGTGCACTACTTTTGACCAGAGCCCTATTGGTAGTGCACTATATAGGGAGATATTTGGGAATTAGCCCATGACAGTATACATAAGCACCTTCAGCATTCTAATGCAGTCCTGGCCACTGCAGCTGCCACACACACACACACACACACACACACACACACACTCTTTCTCGACCACTCTTCTCTCTGGTCTTCCAGGGAGGCTCAGGTCACATGTGCACCTCACATAACCACTCTCCTACTAAAGCTACACAGGACCTGCTCGGTGCTTTACCCTCTCTTCTCTTTCCATCTCACTGTTCACCCTCCCATTCGTATCCCTCATTCCTCTCCTCTTGTTCTCTCCATCCCTCCTCTCTCCATCCCCAATAACCTATTCTCTTCTCTCACTCTCCTCATTCATCTGGCTTTTTTTTATTTTTTATATCTCCCTCTTTTGCTTCTTCTCCAAACTCCCCAATATAACCTCATCTTTTAATCGTTTCCCTCCAATGAATAACCCTCCTCCTCTCTGTTACAACGGTCTTCATGTTTGCTACCTTTCGTCATCTGTTTGTGCCCGTCTCACAGTAGTCAGTACACACACACACACCTCTTTGCTTGTACAGTGTCATCTAAATCACATGGTCTCTGTCTCCGTAGCAACCACAGTGAAGTGCTTGTCAGATTTGACATTGCTCTTATGATTCAACCAACCTCCCCTGAGAGAACTAAATGGACTATTATCTGTTTTCATACATCATTGAATACTAGGAAGGTTGAGGTGAGGCACATTTCTTTGGCTGGGCTAAACTGTATCTAGGTCTGTGCAGTTGGATCAAAGGTTTTCAAATAGAACACCCGGAAGAGGTCTTGCATCAAAGCAGCCGTTGTACCGTACATACAGTGCCTTGCGAAAGTATTCGGCCCCCTTGAACTTTGCGACTTTTTGTCACATTTCAGGCTTCAAACATAAAGATATAAAACTGTATTTTTTTGTGAAGAATCAACAACAAGTGGGACACAATCATGAAGTGGAGCGACATTTATTGGATATTTCAAACTTTTTTAACAAATCAAAAACTGAAAAATTGGGCATGCAAAATTATTCAGCCCCTTTACTTTCAGTGCAGCAAACTCTCTCCAGAAGTTCAGTGAGGATCTCTGAATGATCCAATGTTGACCTAAATGACTAATGATGATAAATACAATCCACCTGTGTGTAATCAAGTCTCCGTATAAATGCACCTGCATTGTGATAGTCTCAGAGGTCCGTTAAAAGCGCAGAGAGCTTCATGAAGAACAAGGAACACACCAGGCAGGTCCGAGATACTGTTGTGAAGAAGGTTAAAGCCGGATTTGGATACAAAAAGATTTCCCAAGCTTTAAACATCCCAAGGAGCACTGTGCAAGCGATAATTTTGCAATGGAAGGAGTATCCGACCACTGCAAATCTACCAAGACCTGCCGTCCCTCTAAACTTTCAGCTCATACAAGGAGAAGACTGATCAGAGATGCAGCCAAGAGGCCCATGATCACTCTGGATGAACTGCAGAGATCTACAGCTGAGGTGGGAGACTCTGTCCATAGGACAACAATCAGTCGTATATTGCACAAATCTGGCCTTTATGGAAGAGTGGCAAGAAGAAAGACATTTCTTAAAGATATCCATAAAAAGTGTTGTTTAAAGTTTGCCACAAGCCACCTGGGAGACACACCAAACATGTGGAAGAAGGTGCTCTGGTCAGATGAAACCAAAATGGAACTTTTTGGTAACAATGCAAAACGTTATGTTTGGCGTAAAAGCAACACAGCTCATCAGCCTGAACACACCATCCCCACTGTCAAACATGGTGGTGGCAGCATCATGGTTTGGGCCTGCTTTTCTTCAGCAGGGACAGGGAAGATGGTTAAAATTGATGGGAAGATGGATGGAGCCAAATACAGGACCATTCTGGAAGAAAACCTGATGGAGTCTGCAAAAGACCTGAGACTGGGACAGAGATTTGTCTTCCAACAAGACAATGATCCAAAACATAAAGCAAAATCTACAATGGAATGGTTCAAAAATAAACATATCCAGGTGTTAGAATGGCCAAGTCAAAGTCCAGACCTGAATCCAATCAAGAATCTGTGGAAAGAACTGAAAACTGCTGTTCACAAATGCTCTCCATCCAACCTCACTGAGCTCGAGCTGTTTTGCAAGGAGGAATGGGAAAAAAAGTCAGTCTCTCGATGTGCAAAACTGATAGAGACATACCCCAAGCGACTTACAGCTGTAATCGCAGCAAAAGGTGGCGCTACAAAGTATTAACTTAAGGGGGCTGAATAATTTTGCACGCCCAATTTTTCAGTTTTTGATTTGTTAAAAAAGTTTGAAATATGCAATAAATGTCGTTCCACTTCATGATTGTGTCCCACTTGTTGTTGATTCTTCACAAAAAAATAGTTTTACATCTTTATGTTTGAAGCCTGAAATGTGGCAAAAGGTCGCAAAGTTCAAGGGGGCCGAATACTTTCGCAAGGCACTGTATACTGTTGACGACGCAGCCTATGACCACGTACATGCCAGCTCAGAGCTATACATTTAGGAACACACACACACACACACACACACACACACACGTTAATGACTACCTAAACCAGTAAACCTCTGACTGGTGTAGACCAATGGCGTGGGTTTGGCATATGGTCTAAATAGGTTGTGTGATTTAGGTTACCTTTGTATCTCGGCGGATTAGGATCATTTGGATTATAAGCAGACAGAAAATATGTTTAGCCTTCGTGTGAATGGATGTAGCCTGGCACTAACTAGCACAGGGGTATTCAAATCTTACCCTACGAGGTCTGGACTATTGCTGGTATTCTGTTCTACCTGGTAATTAAGTACAGCCCACCTGGTGTCCCAGGTCCCTGATTAGAGGGGAAGAATGACAGGAAGCAGTGGAACTGGCATGGAGGTCCAGATTTGAGTTAGATGGCATTAGCACATCAACAGTTAAAACAACTGAAAGTGGTCCCCCAAAGCTCTCTATCTGTGTGCATCCGAAATAACACCCTATTCCCTATATGGGCACAACGTTTGACCAAAGCCCTATTCTTGTATCTGTGCCTGTTTGTTCTGTGTCTGAAGCACCACCATAGTGCTAATAGAATTGCCCTTAACTTGATTTGTCCACTTTTCTGAATTTCATTGAAAAGTAGTTCACTACATAGGGAGTAGAGTGTAATTTGGGATTTGGCCACCGTCTCAAATGGCAGTTCGCTCCTCGAGTTTAATGGCCACAGCTGGTGGCCCTTCCTGACCCCAAGGCCTGGTGACCAGAGACCAACTACAGTTCAGGCAGTATAGAGTATTAACATGTGTCAAAGGAAACAAGTCCCCTACATCCAGATGTGTCTGTACTCTGTACCACCTGCTTGTGTTGGGCTGCATCATCTGCCTGCAGATTCAGCTCTGCACACTGACTGACAAGGCAAAGACACACTGACATGGCGCACACACACACTGACATGGCGCACACACACACACTGACATGGCGCACACACACACACTGACATGGCGCACACACACACACACTGACATGGCGCACACACACACACTGACATGGTGCACACACACACACTGATATGGCGCACACACACACACACACTGACATGGCGCACACACACACACTGATATGGCGCACACACACACACACACACTGACATGGCGCACACACACACACACTGACATGGCGCACACACACGCAGAAAGCTAACACTTTCTCCTTCCAAAGTCAAGAGATTTACTTCTTCCTTATATGGGAGTATCCCACTAAAGGCCAGACAGACACTGATCATCTTACATGATGCTCTCATATCCTCCCTCCCTCCCTTCTGTACTGTATGCACGCACACACACAGTCGATGAACACTGGCTGAGCTGGGCGGGGCAGATAAGGTGGCATTGTGGCAGTCAATGAGCGACATGAGCCTGCCTGCCAGCCTTTCCCCCTTTCAGGAGACAAACATGGGGATTAAGGTGGGGGGCTGGGCAGGGGAGGCTGGGGCAGGGGCAGGGCAGGGGGAGGCTGGGGCAGGATACATGCTGCTGCTCCAGTTGTGACAGATAATAGGTCACAGTGGCTAACAGATGGCCAGGAACACCCCTCCCTCCAACCCTCTCTGCCACCAATCGCCCTACAAAAGCTGTGTGTGCAGCCAGTAGCTAAACTAAGCTAACGCCTTCTGTTTGTGTCAGAACAGGGAAACCAAACAGGGAAACCGCTTGGAATGTATCACATATTAAAAAGCCCCAGCAACACACAAATGACTAGGTTGGTACTATGGGAGGTATATAGAGGCATGCCCTCATGCTGTTATATATTTTTTCAACAATTACCACAATGGCTCCTTGGCTGCACCCTAAATGGCACCCTAGTCCCTATGGCCCTGGTCAAATGTAGTGAAGGGGAAACAAAGCTTCCTGAAGCATTGAGCATTTCCTGCCAATTGTGTCGAAACTAGGTTAATAACTAGCGGATTTGATCAACACAGTGTACATTGCCTAAATTCAACATACCTGGTCTTCCAGGTCAGTTAAATCCAAAACACGAAGTGCCTGCGGCACTCCAGGCCCAGGGTTGCCTACCCCTGAACTAGAGAATAGGATGCCACTTGGTACACAGCCCTTGGCTGGGAGGGATGTGGTTGGGTAACATTGTGGTCAAGTGGTTACATCCTCCTGGTCCCGGGTTTCCCAACCTCTGTCCCCAGGACCCCTAAAGGGTGCACGTTTTCCTTTTTTGGGAAACACGGTCCTAGTAGAAAGCAGTTTACCCTGTTCCTCCTCTTGTTGCTTTCCCCAAAAACAAATCCAAATCTGGCTTAAACCCAATAGGCTGTGTGGATGTGGTGTTGACGGGTGAGTTTAGCTGGTTTCTCACAACAGAAATAGCATGTTCCTCTCCACACAGTCTCTCCACAAGTTCAGCTGCTAACCTATTAACATTACCACTGGGGAGTTTCACACTTTTTTTTATAACACTCTTAGTCGCTCTTCCTATTACATTTTCTTTTTTACAAGATGTTAGTTTTCACTGTATACTATTTGCTCTCCATGCATGGTAGAATCTCAATGGCTTTTCTTGATTCCTTTGCATCCTCTGTCCTGGCCTCCTCAAAACCCATTGGATGCGAAGGTCAGAGATCCCTCCCCTCTGACATTCTCACCCAATGGGTTTTGAGAAGGAGACGAGGAGAGTGGAAGTGAGGAATCAAGGCAACGCAATTGAGATTCTCCCCATGTCCCATTGAAATGGCACTTTAGTCAGAGCTTTCTTCAACTACCAAAGTAGAATTATGGGATGGAAAGTGATGAGATTGGCTGTCTTATGTGTCCTATTAACATCTTCATTCATAGACTGCCTGTTCTGAACTATCTGCTACTTGCAGTCTCAGAGCATTTCATTTCAATGTACCGGATATCTGTTGCAATTAACCCACTAGATGTGTGATAAATTGGTTTCTGAGAGCTGGCTTGTGGCTTAAATCACACCGCAGCAGCAACAAGCTCAGTACAGACTTAACGTCCCTCCGAGAACCACTCAGGTGGGCCTACATCCAACAAACACTCAATCTCCCACTAACTGTCCTGAAGACAATCAAACCTTAATCAAACTGCAGAAACAATCTTAGCAGGTATAACAGACTTAACATCTCTCCGAGAATTAAGCAGACGTACCTACAACAAACACCTAATCCCACTAAGTCTCCTGATGACAATTGAACCTTAATTAAACTGCATAAACAAGCTAAATATAAAGGAAGGGATAGCTCCAACAAACAATCAGTCAGTTCCAATGCGCCTGCCACCCGTTCCCCCTAATTCGTCAATGTATGCAGATCTGAATGGTCTGGAAAGGTATAAGCTTCCGCATATATAGTACCAGTGAAAAGTTTAGACACACCTACTCATTCCAGGGTTTTTCTTTATTTTTACAATTTTCTACATTGTTGAATAATAGTGAAGACATGAAAACTAATAATACATATGGAATCATGTAGTAACCAAAAAAAGATAAACAAATCTAAATATATTTGATATGAGATTCTTCAAAGTAGCCACCCTTTGCCTTGATGACAGCTTTGTACAAACTTGGCATTCTCTCAACCAGCTTCATGAGGTAGTCACCTGGAATGAATTTAAATTAACAGGTGTGTCTTGTTAAAAGTGAATTTCTTTCCCTCTTAATGCGTTCGAGCCAATCAGTTGTGTTGTGACAAGGTAGGGGTGGTATACAGAATATAGCCCTATTTGGTAAAATACCAAGTCCATATTATGGCAAGAACAGGTCAAATAAGCAAAGAGAAATTACAGTCCATCATTACTTTAAGACATGAAGGTCAGTCAATGTGGAAAATGTATAAAGTGCAGTAGTAAAAACCATCAGGCGCTACGATGAATCTAGCTCTCATGAGGACCGCCACAGGAAAGGAAGACAAGGAGTTACCTCTGCTGCAGAGGATAAGTTCATTAGAGTTAACTGCACCTCAGATTGCAGCCCAAATAAATGCTTCACAGAGTACAAGTAACGGATGCATCTCAACATCAACTGTGAATCAGGCCTTCATGGTTGAATTTCTGCAAAGAAACCACTACGAAAGGACACCATAAGAAGAAGAGACGTGCTTGGGCCAAGAAACACGAGCAATGGACATGAGACTGGTGGAAATCTCTCCTTTGGTCTGATGAGTCCAAATTTGATATTTTTGGTATCTTTGTGTCTTTGTGAGATGGAGAGTAGGTGAACAGATGATCTCTGCATGTGTGGTTCCCATCGTGATGCATGGAGGAGGAGGTGTGATGGTGCTTTGGTGGTGACACTGTCTGTGATGTATTTACAACTCAAAAAAGGCACACATAACCAGCATGGCTACCACAGAATTCTGCAGCAATACGCCATCCCATCTGGTTTGTGCTTAGTGAGACTATCATTTGTTTTTCAACAGAACAATGACCCAAACACCTCCAGGCTGTGTAAGGGCTATTTGACCAAGAAGGAGAGTGATGGAGCGCTGAATGATATATTAATCACTTGTGAATGATGCCCAGCTTGTGTGCAGTAAGGCAAGAAATGTCGCATGCCTCTTTTTGTTCAAATTTTTCCAATCATAGTCCCCCACCTCATGTAGCCTAGCCAGTAGGCCTATATGTTTTGATATGTTTGTATAGCAACTAAAATGGGCAAATAACTTCTTAATTAAGCACAGTAATCCGCTTTGCAACTGGTGTTGAGCCTGAACTGGCGTACAGTTTGGGGAAGATCATTTTCACCATAAAAATGCACCTTTATAATAAAAGCATTACATAAAAATTGTGTTTTCCCGCTAATTGATTGCATTTTGGAACATTCGCACTTCTAGCCTTATGCCGTGTGCGGATTATTGAGCTTATAATGTGAAGAAATAGCCTAATAGTTTATCAACATTTCAACCTAAACATTTCGATCGGTTGCATGAGCATCATTGCTTTTGAACGTTTTTTTGATGTGAGTAGTTGTATTAATTTGGGATCTATCGCATCCCACAACTGTCCCAGACTATGTTTGGAATATTTATGTCTCGTAGGCTAGGGCTTTTGCTGTTCATTGGGCCTACTCATCTTGTTGGCTGACGAAAAGTAAAGGTGGACAGTCCTTCTAAAATCTTCAATATGGACCTCGGAATTCGGAATTCGAAAAGGACGTGCGCAGTTGCACCCCCGATGTGTCTGTCTTCACTTGTAGCCTACTTCGGAGCGGAGATAGATGCCTGTGAGAAGAACTCAATCAAATTATGGGTATTGGCTAATAAGAATTGAGATATGAGAGAGACGTGAGTGAGAGGTGCTTCGGAATACGCAGCTGAAAGGCGGCAATTATAATTGTTATATTCAGCCCAAGGGCACAGCGTCCACTGGGCGCAAAAGGCATTATGGCCCCACTAGGGGGATGCTGCCGGGAAATTCGAGGCATTATCAAGAGCTTGTCAAATTGTGAATGAGAGATTGATGAAGTGTGTGCAGGCTGTGAAAGAAACAAAGCAGAGAGCATGCCTTTCATTCAACTTTTCTCAAATCATCATTAGCCGCATCATGCAGCCTTAGAATATATTAAAAATCAAAACATGTGTTTGTATCGCAACTAAAGTTACATGAATATCTCTAAATTAAGAATAGAGGAGAACCCATTTCTTTGTTAACTTCTCTGGGGTAGGGTGCAGTATTTTGACATCCAGATGAAAAGCGTGCCCAAAGTAAACTGCTCGTTACTCAGGCCCAGAATCTAGGATATGCATATAATTGGTAGATATTTATTATTTTTTTTTTTTATTATTTTTTTTAATTTTACCCCTTTTTCTCCCCAATTTCGTAGTATCCAATTGTTGTAGTAGCTACTATCTTGTCTCATCGCTACAACTCCCGTACGGGCTCGGGAGAGACGAAGGTCATGCGTCCTCCGATACACAACCAACCAAGCCGCTGCTTCTTTAACACAGCGCACATCCAACCCGGAAGCCAGCCGCACCAATGCGCCGGAGGAAACACCGTGCACCTGGCCACCTTGGCTAGCGTACACTGCGCCCAGCCCGCCACAGGAGTCGCTGGTGCGCGATGAGACAAGGACACCCCTACCGACCAAGCCCTCCCTAACCCGGGCGACGCTAGGCCAATTGTGCGTCGTCCCACGGACCTCCCGGTCGCGGCCGGTTACGACAGAGCCTGGGCGCGAACCCAGGACTCTGATGGCACGGTTGGCGCTGCAGTACAGCGCCCTTAACCACTGCGCCACCCGGGAGGCCCCTATAATTGGTAGATTTGGATAGAAAACACTAAAGTTTTTAAAACTGTTAAAATAATGTCTGTGAGTATAACAGAACTGATATGGCAGGTGTAACCTAATAAATTGATAATAAATAAATAATACATTTCAGCTTACCACTATTTTCAATGGCTAGTATTTTAATAATAAGGCCAAGTCCCCCGGATTGCAGTTCCTAGGGCTTCCAATAGATGTCAACAGTCTTTAAAAAAGAGTTTTAAGCTGGTTTTTGGAAAAATTACCCAGAAATTTTAGTTTTTCTAGGTGGCTCCCATTTTGGCTGTAGTGTTTCCAAGCGCGTGGAGGAAAACGCGTTCTTTCATATTTATCTCCGGTAATGAACATACTATTGTCTTAAATGTTATAGTTTATTTGCGTATTAGGATACCTAAGGTTAGATTATAAACATTGTTTGACTTGTTTGGAAAAGTTTATTAAAAGTTTATTAGTAATGTTTGGAATTAATTTTTTATGCATTTTGATGGAGGGAAATTGAGTGGATTATTGACTGAAGCGCTCCAGCTAATCTAAGTTTTTATGGATATAAAAGAAGGACATTATCGAACAAAAGGACCATTTGTGATGTAACTGGGACCATTTGGAGAGCCAACAGAAGAAGATCAAAGGTAATGCATTTTTTATATCGCTATTTCTGACTTGTGTCGCACCTGCCTGGTTGAAATATGATTTATGTTTTTGTATGCGGGGCGCTGTCCTCAGATAATCGTACGGTTTGCTTTCACCATAAAGCCTTTTTGAAATCTGACACAGCGGCTTGATTAACAAGAAGTTAAGCTTTATTTTGATGTATAACACATTTTCAAGAATGTTAAATATTTGAATTGAGTATTTTTGGATTTCGCGCTCTGCAATTTCACTGGATGTTGGTCAGGTGGGACGCTACCGTCCCACGTACCTTAGTTAACCTCTCAACACAGAAGAGCTGCATGTGCACACTCCCTCAGATTTAATTTGGAGAAAACATCCTTTCTATTTTATGTTCGATTGTATTCTTCATACTATAAATAATATAAAATAATGCCACGGAATTCTAAGCAAATCTTGTCTGCTAAATGAACTAGTGTAGCCCACAGCCATATGGCATAGCCAGATCAGGACCTAACATAAGGTCAACTCAGAGTATGCTATTCTGTTCTTCTGAAATATGACATTTTCTTCATATCATGTTTCTTTAGACTTTATTGTGATGGTGTAGGCTATATTAAAATTGATTTCTTATACTTTTTTTAAATGTAGGATGTTCCAAAAGTCTGCATCAGTGGCTTGTAGGCTATGCGTGGAAGCCAGGAGCTGCTAAATGTTAACGGTCAATTTCCTTGAGGCCGGCAGTTATTTGCTTGACAATCACCTGCTGACAAAATGCAATGACCTCCACAGCCCTAGCTTCACATACAGAAACGACACACAGAGGCTGCATGCTGCAGGACTGTACTGTGGTGTGCATTGAGTTGGGTGGTCCAGCCCATAGACTGTATAATACGGTGCAGCCCATAGACTGTATAATACGGTGCAGCCCATAGACTGTATAATACGGTGCAGCCCATAGACTGTATAATACGGTGCAGCCCATAGACTGTATAATACGGTCCAGCCCATAGACTGTATAATATGGTGCAGCCCAGCCAAAAAAGTGGGACAGAATGACCTTGCTGATAATCTGTCTGGTCCCCCATCCCCCTCTCATGGGCAATGTGTGACTGGCCAATAGATTCACTTGGTAGTACAGTGTGTGAGATGACTGGCCAATTGTTCCTTACCAGTGAACCTGTTTTATCAAACCTGGCCACATTGTGATGCATTACATCTCTCTGGCTTCCCTTGTGGTCCAAGTAAAAACGCTTGCAAACATACCTGCTAAATAAGTTTTCAACCCATTTCAATATCTAGTCAACAAAGTCTACTGGGCTATAATCACATCAAAAACTATTTTTGTATTCTTTATTTGTTTGAATTGCAGACAGTGTAAAAAAACAAAACAATCAAATGTGTATTCATGACTGAAGCTAGCTCCGACTATTATGGGATGCCACTGTGTAGGCTGTAAATATTCATCAGATTATTGGTGAAGAATGGACAGAGGTGGAAAGATAGTTGAAGAGGGACAAAGGGGAATTCTGTCCCTGGTTGAAAGAGTGTACGTTGCAGATAGTTTTTTCTACACACATGGTACAAATTTAAAGGAGATTATTTAAAAAAATGATTATACACACACACACACACACACACACACACACAAATCACTCCAATCAACATTAGGATCAATAATTGAAAGCATCTTGTACCAGGAGAATAGGAGAGAACAGTTATGAAATACAGTGATGTAAAACAGGTAATATAGAGTAAGGACAATAAAACAAATAAGAAATGAGGAACCGGAGAGCAGGTTCCTGTGTTTAAAACAAGCAGACAGCCCCCAAAGGAGAGGCCTGTCTGTGGTAATTACAATGCTGCTATTTTTATCAACTTATCATAAAACAAGAGGAGAATGGTGACAGATGGAGAAAGAGAAAAAAAGAGAGGGAGTGAGAGAGAGGAGGGTGTTAGAGTGAACAAAGCCAGTAGTGTGAACTGAACTTTACCCCAGCGATGCTGTGTGTGCCAGTTTGAGAAGAGAGAAAAAAAGAAATACATTTGACACAGACCCCAGTGGCTGTCACCACAACAACTCCTATGTGTGGGCGTCTGGGTGAGAGAGAGAGAGAGAGCGCAGATACGATGAGGGGGAAATATTCACAAAATAATGGCTAAGCACGAGCACTTCCTGTACCAGCGAAGGAGAGAAAGACGGAGACGGAGAGAAAGACACACAGAGATAGAGAGACAGTGAGATAGAAATAGAAACAGCGAAAGAAAGACACAGAAGAAAAATACACACAGAGACAGATAGACATTCAGCAACAACAAAAAAGCTAGTGACAATACTGTGTGACCAAAGTCCTGGCAGTCATTAAACCATGACATTTTAGCCACCAAATAAAGGGCCTTCAATTTGTCCTTCCTCTGACTCCCATGCATTCCCACTGTACCCATATCAATCCAAATAACAAAAGAGACTCTGATACAGAGTGAAGGACTGTGTCAGTGTGATGGGAGGGTTTCAGAGGACAGACACTGTTGTGTACAGTAGTAGTAGACAGAACATATCAAAAAGACTGACAGTCGGCCACAAATCGCTTTGAGATTTCTTGAACATAGAGCTTGGCGATATGGACAAAAATCCATACTGAGATAAAATAGCTTGAATTGATGCGATGACGATAAATAGAATGACAAGTTCTACCCTTCATGTGTGTTTTTATCAATGATCCTTTAAACTACTACCACTAGTTTGATGGTCGTAGCCAGCAATTATCCCATTAACTATCACCCACATTAGCAAGCACATTTAGTTTCAAACTTCACATTTCTGAAATATATTGTACCGAACGAGATCAGCAAAATTCCTGCGATTGGTTGATTGGTGTCTATAAATTTCGGTTTACTTTCCGAGCTCTACTTGAACATATCAAAAAGACAGGGAGACAGTCAGCCACAAAGCGCTTTGAGTGTTATTTCTGTTAGAAAAAAGCGTGACAGAAATGCAATAGATTATTGTTATTACTGTCGGGTACAAGACCACAGCACAGACCGACCCACTCTGCTCTCTGTTAGGTCTAATGAGCTGTCGCTGCTTTGTCACACCACGCAGATGGCGAGCCAATGTAAAACCCTACAGGAAGTCACAGTTTTCTCTTTTTGATACTCTCATAGGGTCACAACTTCTACTGAAGTGATCTGGAATTATGGGTTATCATAACTGGTTGAAACAGAACTTATGAAATAGCACAGATATCAATTCAACGTCTATTCCACTTTGGTTCAACGTCATTTCAGTGAAATGACATGGAAACAACATTGATTCAATTCCTTCATTGGTCAAACACAATTTGACGATGCATGACTCTGTTCGAGAGCGAGAGCGAACTTGGATGGTCATGATAGCTGTTTCAGTAGCTGCTTGAGCTGGCACTGCATGTGTGAGTGTAGGACTTAATAGTATCAACGCACACTTGACTTGGCAGAGCTAGGGCTTCTCTCTCTCCATGTTAATGCTGGAGACCTCCGGGCAGGGAGACTGAACTGGGGTAGCAGAGAACAGGTCTACATACCAAATAGCACCCTATTCTCTACATTTTTTTTTTTTATTATAACATTTTTATTTCACCTTTATTAAAACAGGTAGGCAAGTTGAGAACAAGTTCTCATTTACAATTGTGACCTGGCCAAGATAAAGTAAAGCAGTTTGACACATACAACGACACAGAGTTACACATGGAGTAAAACAACCATACAGTCAATAATACAGTAATAATAATACGTCTATATACAATGTGAGCAAATGAGGTGAGATAAGGGAGGTAAAGGCAAAAAAAGGCCATGGTGGCAAAGTAAATACAGTATAGCAAGTAAAACACTGGAATGGTTGATTTGCAGTGGAAGAATGTGCAAAGTAGAAATAATGGGGCACAAAGGAGCAAAATAAATAACTACATAAACACAGTAGGGGAAGAGGTAGTTGTTTGGGCTAAATTATAGATGGGCTATGTACAGGTGCAGTAATCTGTGAGCTGCTCTGACAGCTGGTGCTTAAAGCTAGTGAGGGAGATGCATACATAGTGGACAACTTTTGACCAACGACCATTCCCTACATCTCCCATACTCAACCGGCGGACCACAGTCCGGATCCGGAACCAGAACTGGGTCAATACGGACTGGGGTCCTGACTACAAAATGTAAATAAAATAATAATATTATTTGGGGGGGGTTGTGGCTCAGTCGGGCTTTGACCCCTGGTATCATATAAACACAAATAATGCATGGAAAAATTAGTAGAATTGCAGGAACTCAGCTTTAAAAAAGCAACATTTTCTCTCCGCCAACAAGAGGAGTGTTAACAGTTTGGGGTCACATGGGTTGCAAGGCGGGGTTTGTTACTATGCTGATAAATGACAATATCCATCTGGACCTTTAACACCTAGGACATTTTACTGACCGGACCTTCTCAAATAGTATTTCTGCACTGCATGGGGCACTACTTTTGACCAGAGCTCATTCCCTACAGTGG
The DNA here is from genome assembly GCF_045791955.1 of Oncorhynchus clarkii lewisi. NCBI lineage: Eukaryota > Metazoa > Chordata > Actinopteri > Salmoniformes > Salmonidae > Oncorhynchus > Oncorhynchus clarkii. The sequence goes on from NC_092166.1 coordinate 68,428,678, forward strand.
GCCCCGGTCAAAAGTAGTGTGCTATATAGGGAATAGGTTACCATTTGGGACACAGCTCATGACAGAGCAGTGAGACTGAGCTGGGGGAGCAGAGAATCGTACGCTGCTTCTTGGATCATTACACTTCCCAGTCAGTAGAGTCACTGAATCAACTTCTCCCCTCCTAGCCCTGACATGGGATGTAGCCTCCAGCTTATTACGGGGTCTACAATAACGTACGTCTATGTCTAGAATCATTTGTGATGGGCAACGATACGGAAATTCAATATCAGTTTCATTTTTTATTCAATATCAATATCATATAGGTTTGTAGAAAACACATTGCAAATGTGTGAATGTTCACTTCTCTGTGAAATCCAGACAACTGTTGTTTATTGCCCATTGGGATAGGTATTCTGGTAGCATAAACCTACCTAATGAGTTTGAATAAAATGGGAAGCCATCTCCAGTATATGGCCCATAAGCAGGCAATTAAATATGCTAAGTCTGGATAAAGGAGGCTACAGCCATATCAGGATAACTTCTTTACCATGCTGAGAGAAATCATCAATATTACTTCTTCCTCATGTGTAACTTAGTAAAGCACATGGGAATGAACCAACCACCAACATAACTCAACCCGTCTTCTTCTTCTTTGGATTTTAATGGCAGTGTACACCTATCTTTTTAGGTGCATTACCGCCATCGATATAAAACCAACCACTGCACTGCTGTTGACCTTTTACAAGTCAAGCCTGTCATGATTATCCCGACACACAATAAGAAAGCAGCTACGCTAATTATTCTGCCTCTTTGTTCCTCCCTAACAATTATTTACAGACACAGAGAGAGAGACATACTGAGAGACAGAGAGCATTTGAGGGAGCTAGAGAGAGAGCTACAGACAGAGAGATTGAGCGAGCTACAGAGAGAGGAGAGAGAGAGAGAGAGAGATCAAGCTACAGAGAGAAAGCTACAGAGAGCTACAGAGAGAGAGCAAGAGCTACAGAGAGAGCGAGAGCTACCTAGAGAGAGAGCTACAGAGAGAGAGCTACAGAGAGAGAGCTACAGAGAGAGAGAGCTACAGAGGGAGTGCTACAGAGAGAAAGAGAGAGCTAGAGAAAGAAAGCTACAGAGAGCGTGCTAGAGAGAGAGCCAGAGAGAGAGAGAGCTACAGAGAGAGCTACAGAGAGAGAGAGAGCTACAGAGAGAGCTACAGAGAGAGCTACAGAGAGAGCTACAGAGAGAGTGAGAGCTACAGAGAGAGAGAGCTACAGAGAGAGAGCTAGAGAGAGCTACAGAGAGAGCTACAGAGAGAGCTACAGAGAGAGCTACAGAGAGAGAGAGAGCTAGAGAGAGAGAGCTAGAGAGAGAGAGCTAGAGAGAGAGAGCTAGAGAGAGAGAGCTAGAGAGAGAAAGCTAGAGAGAGAGCTGCAGAGAGAGAGGGAGGGAGCTACCGCTAGCTCCCGCTGCATTTCAGATAAGGAACGACAGACTGGTTCTTTCAGGGCCATGTCAGCTGCACAGTGGGAATGCAGGCAGGCAGTGGCAACTGGCTGGGAACAAGGCTACTGGCACAGAGGGAGGGGGAAAGGGGGAGAGGAGGAAGGGGGGGTGACTAAGCGTATAGTAATGTATGGCGTGAAGGAAATCCGTGGTAGTGACCAAGTCAAACACTACTACAAAAGGACTGGTTGTAAAGATGGAAGCCTGTGCCGTGTTAAATATAATTGAATGCAGTGCAATAGTGTGTACGTGACCATGTATGTTCTATTAGAGTGTGAGCTCACCTTGATAGGCCCTGTGCTGAAGCAGATCTTCCGGCTGGGTGGAGGGTCCTCCTCTTCAGGCAGACCAGGTTTCTCATGACAGCTGGACTCAGGCTCATAAGGCTCATCTTCATCCTCCTCTTCCTCATCCCGCTGGCTCCCTCCAGAGTCCTCCCCCACTGCGCTGTACGTTCTGATATCCACCTGTTCTCCCCCTGACTGATCCTCCTTTACAGTTCTCTCTTCTCCCTCCCCCGCTGTACCCCCCTGGCCCATCACTCCATCTCCACCCTGCCTCCCTCTCTCACTGCTAGTGCCCTTGGGAGAGGTCTCCCTCACCTGGGCCTCGCTCTCTGTACTGTTCTCCCCATTCTCCAGAGAGATGTGGTGGATGTCAGCTTTCACTAAGGTGCTGCTGGGCTCCTGGTCACCAGAGTGATCCTCAGACTGGCCTTCAGCTTTGGCCTGGGTTCCAGTCTTATCCCGGCCCTCTTTGGGCTTGGGGAGTGTCGGGCCACTGTGGCCTCCATTCTGCCCTCCATTCAGGCCATCGGAGGTGGAGGAGGATGAGGGGGCAGCCCTGAGGCTTCTGGGAGGCCCATCCAGGTCCCGCTGGCTGCGCCCCCCACCACCCTCCTCCTCCTGGCTGGCAGTTGGGAGGGCAGAAGCACGGTTCGCCCTCTTGGAGATGATTTTGGAGTTGAGCTGCACCCCCACCTTGGTGCTGACCCCCCGGGAGGGCAGTGGAGGGGTGGAGGAGAGGCGGTGCAGATTGTTGCGGAGCTCTGAGGCCCGTTCAAAGACAGCGCTGAGCTGGGAGACAGTGGGGGACACGGCCTCGGTGGTGTCCAGGCTGTCCAGGGATTCTGTGCTGCCGTTGAACCGGGCCACCACGTCCAGCCTGCCATCATGGAAGCCCAGGCCAGAGGTCCGCTCGGTCTTCAGCAGGACCCGGTTGGTGGCAGCGGCCTGCTTCTCCCGCTCCAGCTGCTGTGCCGCCTGCTGTTGTTCAAAGATCTTCCGTGTCTCTTGCATCTTGGAGTAGCTGGGTGATGAGGCTAGGGGAGCCTGCCCGTTCTCTGCTTTGGCATTGGGGTTGAACCGGTTAACCCGCTCTGAGACAGTGGATCCCAGCTTCAGCAAGGCGCTGTGGTCCACATTCTCATTCAGGCTACCGGCTCTGGGGAGGGAGAGACGCACCCTCTCAGTAGTCTTCTCCAGGTCCTCCCCTCCCTCCCCCTCCCTGCCGGGAGATGTGCTCCCTGGGCCTTGCATCTGCTGAAACATGTTCTTGATACGGTGCACGTTGGAGCCGTAGCTCCGGCGGCCGCGGGGGCCTTCCTGCATATAATCGCCATTTGCAGCATTGTCCTTCACAGGCTTCAGCGCCTGTATCCCCGCCTCGTATGCGTTCCGGTGCGGGGATGGGCTCCTCAGCGTCGAACCAGAGCCGGTGCTCTTGGAAGATGAGGTATCGGTCTTCATCATGATCAGTCAAGCTTCACAACGGCTGCTCAGCAACGGCATCTCTCCCTTTCTCTTCCTCGGTTGTCAGCACAAATCGGTCCGTTCTCACCAACAGTCAATTCTGTTGGGGAGACGGTGAACCTACGTGCCGACTAGAACGGAATAGCAGGAGAATAAAAAAACAACGGTTATTGTTTTAGGCCGCGTGCATCCAGTATCCCAATCCTATGGAATGGAGGAAAGTGAAAAACGATGCATTCATTAGTCAAACTCGCTAGTAATTAAAACACCAACCTGACGGAAAAACCTGGAGAAAATGCCCTGGTTACAAAAACATCACTGCAGAAAACTGGAACAGTAACCCAATGAACGCTGGATTTTCCACTGACGACAGATTTATTCAGTTTAATCCCTTTTCAAGAGCAGCATCATCATTTTGATCTCTTGATTTTCTGAACTGCTGATTTGTGGCTCTGGGTCCTCCTCGCTCGCGTAAAAGCAGACCGCTACGGAGGATGGAACGAAACTGGGTCATAGCACCGGTCGGGTTCACTCTACGTTTTTAGTCCTTGAATATTAGCCTAGCGATAATCAATATATGTGAAGGTCTACTCCATACACGAGTTCTAAATAATTACAATTATGATATCAAGTAGACGAGACAAATAAACAGAAATCTTCTTTACACGGAACTTTTTGGGCACTTTAGGACCCTGACGAAATCAAAACCAGCATGCATCAGATTACTGTGTCCAATGATGATGTATCCTTTTTATATCGTCGTTTCCTGCATTCACCAGTGCCTGTCTAGCCTACACGTTTGATGATAATATGTTATACAATGTTTTAGCAGTAGTCGGTGATAGCCTACATTCTTGTGAGGGCGTAGAGTAGACAATGCCTCGTAGTCTGCATCTAAATAATGCGCTCCATACCGTGTCAGTCCAATGCGTTTTCCCTAGCTACGAATAAACTGTAAATGAGCTATCTCAGAATATATAGGCAGATAACGGTTAACATAACGACCATTAATGTATTTTTATTCGAAATTACAACATATGGAACCAAGAAGCAGACTCCCATTGAGATAGGCCATGTTGTGCACACCCTGACGCATACGGTACATAGTGGCATTTTCAATGCATCATAAGGCTAACCTAGTCTACTTTTTTTAATGATCCGTGATATAGTTTAAGATTACATAGTCTAAGGTGTAGGCTAGATATAGTAGCATAGCTACATATTTGATGTAATTCACTGGAAAGTCAGTGATATCAGTGTGAATAATATGGAAAGGCCCATCAACCAGCAATTACATTTTTGGAGAACATAGAAGATACATTTTAAGGGGTGTTTCAGTAGTAGAAATTAAACAGTAGAGTGACTAATCTATTTCATAGCTTTTATTTGTTTGATTTTTTATTAATTTTCTCCCCACATATATTTTGTGGAATCACAATTGCCAGATAATTAGGAGGATTGATTGAATATGATTAATGGCAATCTTCACTGAACAAAAATATAAACGCAACATGTAAAGTGTTGGTCCCATGTTTCATGAGCTGAAAGAAAAGATCCCAGACATTTTCCATACGCACAAAAAGCTTATTTCTCTCAAATTTTGTGCACAAATTTGTTTACATCCCTGATAGTGAGCATTTCTCCTTTTCCAAGATAATCCATCCACCTGACAGGTGCGGCATATCAAGAAGCTGATTAAACAGCATGGTCATTACACACTTACGCACCTTATGCTGGGGACAATAAAAGGCCACTCTAAAAGGTGCAGTTTTGTCACACAACACAATGCCACAGATGTCTCAAGTTGTGAGGGAGCGTGCAATTGGCATGTTGACTGCAAGACTGTCCACCAGAGCTGTTGCCAGAGAATTTAATGATAATTTCTCAACCATAAGCCGCCTCCAACTTCGTTTTAGAGAATTTGACAGTACGTCCAACCAGCCTCACAACCCGCAAACCGCGTGTATTGTGTCGTGTGGGCAAGCGGTTTACCGATGTCAATTGTGTTCAACAATGAATACAATTACATTTTATTGATGGCAATTTGAATGCACAGAGATACCATGACGAGATCCTGAGGCCCATTGTGAGGCTCATTTTTTGTGTGTCTGTGAGTCATGTGAAACAGTCATGTGAAATCCATAGATTAGGGGCTAATACATTTTAAAAAATTGGTTGTTTTTTTCTTATGAACTTGAACTCAGTAAAATCAATCAAATTGTTGTATGTTGCATTTATATTTTTGTTCAGTATAGTTTTTTCTACCATTGTATAGGAGGGGTGGAAGACTAGGGGACACAGTTAGACAGGGAAGGCAGACTACACGGCTAGTGTTTTTATTATACCTCAAACCTAAAGACATGCAGGCACACACACACACACACACACACTCACACACACACACACACACACACACACACACACACACACACACATATACACACACACACACACATTCAGACAGACAAACACACACACATGTACTCACACACACACTTCAGGAAGTTATTACTGTATAGTGTGTGGGTCAGAAATAGCCCTGAAGTGCCTGCCTGACTGGGAGTGACCTAGCCCTCCTCTCCTCTTGGCCCTGTCAATCACAGCTCAAAACAAGATGGCAGACTGGACAGGCTGGAGATTTATTTTAACAGGCAAGGTTAAGTATTTGTTACTTTATAATTGTGAATATGACAACATTGACAAGCGGTTTTATTATTGACAAAGATCACTTCTTCTATAGCTAATATAATGTATGTTTTATGATGGATATTTTAGAGAACTTACCAGTGATTAACTAAAGTAGGTGAGGAGAGGAGGAGATTTGTGCTGCCAGTATATATACAATTTTGAAGTTATATGACATCATGTGAAATTACAGAAAATATAGTTTTAACAGCTATGCTGCGTAATGTTGTGGGCATGGTGTTTAAGTGCAAATCAGTTCACTGTCCAAGTTTCATGCTATTTGTAACCTCATGTAACTTTGCCATATCCAATAGTGATATCCTTTGGTACTTGTGCTCCTATCTACATGTACGCAGTGTGTGTGACCAGTGTACTAGTGGTCAAGGCAGACATCAAGGCTTATACCCCTGTGGGACAGCTGTTTGTATTCGAGCTGCAGAGAGAGGCCTTCCAGAATGAATTTGAACCCTTCCTGAAACACTATGGTAAGGCTGAAATTTCAGTAAGTCACCTCTTAGTGTACAGTTTAACTTTCCACTGGGCACACCACGTCATTTCAACGTGGGTAATACTTGGTAGATACATGTACATTAATCAATGAGATTCCAACCTATTTTCACCCACTCAAAAAGACTGCCAAAAGTTTGTTGAATTCCAATTTGGTATTATGTTTTCAACCATCTAAAAGCACAACCAAATTCCAATGAAAAAAAAGTCATATTCTTGGTTAATTGTCACCTAATTGTGTTATCATCTAGCTTTCAACCATTTAAAAGCACACTATAAAGTTCAAATGGGAATACAATGTCAGGTATTTTGTTTATTTAATACAACAAGCTTAATGTGTTTTCACTGTGCTTGATCTAATAGCACAATCAAATTACCTGGATTACAGTTAGTTGAGATTACATTAAAGTATGGTACAAGTGATCAATTCTGTTTGAGATTCTGTGCAGATTAATAGAGCAATTGTGACGATTTCCACAAACCTGCGACCCTGAACATAAGAAGACATTTATTGTTACTGTATCCTCAAAATATGTCCATGGCTGTGTTACTTATTTTAAGGTTGGGTATATACTGTTACATTAGTTTGTAAGATAGCCTTAACATTTGGGGATTTACTGTCTTCCAAAGGTAATATTGAATTGTGTTTGGTTGACAGCATAACCAAATATCAACATTTAAAGGAGATGTATCTACTGCTTGGATAGTTCCATCTGAGCCACTGGCTTAATCCTATTCTTTAACTTCTATTTTTGGATGAGATGGAGACCTGAATCCAGAAAATAATTTGTTAAAAGACTATTTACTGTATTGCAAAAGTTATATGGAGTTGTGTTTGGTTGCCAACGCAAACAAATATCAAGTTTTAAAGGAGATGTGTCTTCTACTTGGACAGCTCCATCTGTGCCACTGAGACTGGTTTTAAATCCAGTTTGTCTACAAATGAAAGAATAGGACTAAATCAAGTCAAACTTTACATATACTTTAAATACAGCTTGATTTGATCTAATCCTAATCCTATTATTGCACTTTTATTTTTGGTTGAGATGGAGACTTGAATCGAACTTATTTATTATTAACATGTAGATTCTATTTGAAATCAACCAAAGCTTGAAGCCCTTGGCCTATACAGTATGTATTGTCTATTTTTAGTTGAATCCTGGGTTGAATTGAAATAACAGCTGTTGATGACTTCCCAAATGATATGGGCCTAAATAGCATCTTTGATGATATACGACTGATAAGGTTTGGTTTCATTTCATTTGCTCTGTTGAACCTACACTTTGGAATGACTTCGATATCAACAGTGAATCTATTAAGTGGATATTTTTCAACAATTGTTTCCATGATAGCACATTGGTGACAGTCATTGAAAAATATCAAAGCTAAGCAGGGTTGGGTGTTGTTAAAACCCTGGGTGTGAGACTGGAGGGATAACTGTAGATACTCAAAACAACAGTTCATAACCTTTAAAAAAAATCTAATGTCTTTTCCACGTAAACTGACACGTTGACAAATGAAGTTGAAACAACATTGATTCAACCAGTTCGTGCCCAGTGGGTTGAAGCTCGTCATTACTAATAGCAATAATCTAACAATGTAAAGCCTTCCCAATGAATAGATATAAATGTTGGTTGTTTATTGTAATTTCTTCATATCTTTACACTTAAAGCTTCCATACATGTATTGGTATGTCCCAACTGACATTCATACAACAAATCAGCGGGTATCATGAGGTAGGTGTCGGTAAGGTTCAAATGATATACAACCAACAACCATAATGCTTCTCTCTTCTCTCCCACTCTCCCATTCTGAAAATCAGGGCGGGTCTACAATGATCCCATGCTGTTTAAGTGCAACATGCAGTCCTTCCCGGACCTGCCTGGCTGGCTTCGATTTACCCAGAGGCACCACTATGATAACGGCTTCCTCTACGGCACCCCACTGGCCCAGGGAAAGAGTATGATAGAGGTACACAGAGCAGACTCATCAACTAGGGGTGCTCTGAGATACACACAGATTACGTCCCAAATAGCACCCTATTCCCTACACAGTGCACTACTTTTGACCAGAACCAGATTGGGGATAAGAGTACCATTTGGGACTCAGTCACACTGTCATGAGGATCTAGTTTATAACTTCTCTCGGTTGAAATGTGTATGATTCTGCATTGAAAAATGTTAAACATATTTGAAGCATGAATGTGAAGGATATTTCTGGGCACAGTATGTAGCTTGTAATGGTCAAAGGATAAGATATTTTTTATTTGACCTTTATTTAACCAGGTAGGCTAGTTGAGAACACCTTTATTTAACCAGGTAGGATAGTTGAGAACACCTTTATTTAACCAGGTAGGATAGTTGAGAACACCTTTATTTAACCAGGTAGGCTAGTTGAGAACACCTTTATTTAACCAGGTCGGCTAGTTGAGAACAAGTTCTCATTTACAACTGCGACCTGGCCAAGATAAAGCAAAACAGTGCGACACAAACAACAACACAGAGTTACACATGGAATAAGCAAACATAAAGTCAATGTGGCGAATAATTACAATTTAGCAAATTAAACACGGGAGTGATAGATGTGCAGAAGATGAATGTGCAAGTGAAGATACTGGGGTGCAAAGGAGAAGAAAAAGAATAACAGTATGGGGAAGAGGTAGTTGGATGGGATATTTACAGATGAGCAATGGACATGTGCAGTGATCTGTGAGCTGCTCTGACAGCTGGTGCTTAAAGTTAGTGAGGGAGAAATGAGTCTCCAGCTTCAGTGATTTTTGCAATTCGCTTCAGTCATTGGCAGCAGAGAACTGGAAGGAAAGGCGGCCAAAATAGGAATTGGCTTTGGGGGTGACCAGTGAAATATACCTGCTGGAGCACGTGCTATAGGTGGGTGCTGTTATGGTGACCAGTGAGCTGAGATAAGGCGGGGCTTTACCTAGCAAAGACTTATAGATGACCTGGAGCCAGTGGGTTTGGCGACGAATATGAAGCGAGGGCCAGCCAACGAGAGCATAAAGGTCGCAGTGGCCCTTCGGATGGGACTGTGATAGACTTCATCCAATTTGCTGAGTAGAGTGTTGGAGGCTATTTTGTAATTGACATCGCCGAAGTCAAGGATCGGCAGGATAGTCAGTTTTACGAGGGTATGTTTGGCAGCATGAGTGAAGGATGCTTTGTTGCGAAATAGGAAGCCGATTCTAGATTTAATTTTGGATTGGAGATGCTTAATGTGAGTCTGGAAGGAGTGTTTACAGTCTAGCCAGACACCTAGGTATTTCTATTCTAAGTCAGAACCGTCCAGAGTAGTGATGCTGAACGGACGGGTAGGTGAAGGCAGCGATCGATTGAAGAGCATGCATTTAGTTTTACTTGCATTTAAGAGTAGTTGGAGGCCATGGAAGGAGAGTTGTATGGCATTGAAGCTCATCTGGAGGTTAGTTAACACAGTGTCCAAAGAAGGGCCAGAAGTACACAGAATGGTGTCGTCTACGTAGAGGTGGATCAGAGAATCACCAGCAGCAAGAGCAACATCATTGATGTATACAGAGAAAAGAGTCGGCCTGAGAATTTAACCCTGTGGCACCCCCATAGAGGCTGCCAGAGGTCCGGACAACAGGCCCTCCGATTTGACACACTGAACTCTGTCTGAGAAATAGTTGGTGAACCAGGCGAGGCAGTCATTTGAGAGGGGGATGACCGCAGCAGCTTTCCAATCTTTGAGGATCTCAGACGATACGAAGGAGAGCTTGAACAGGCTAGTAATAGGGGTTGCAACAATTTCAGCTGATCATTTTAGAAAGAGAAGGTCCAGATTGTCTAGCCCAGCTGATTTGCAGGGGTCCAGATTTTGCAGCTCTTTCAGAACATCAGCTATCTGGATTTGGGTGAAGGAGAAATGGGGGAGGCTTGGGCAAGTTGCTGTGGGGGGTGCAGGGCTGTTGGGGTGGCCAGGGTAGGGGTGGCAAGATGGAAAGCATGGCCAGCCGTAGAATAATGCTTATTGAAATTCTCAATTATTGTGGATTTATCGGTGGTGACAGTGTTTCCTAGCCTCAGTGCAGTGGGCAGCTGGGATGAGGTGCTCTTATTCTCCATGGACTTTACAGTGTCTGTTTGATAAAGCTAGCCTTTGCTTTCCTAACCTCCTGTGTATATTGGTTCCTAACTTTCCTGAAAAGTTGCATATCGCGAGGCTAATTCGATGCTAATGCCGTACGCCACAGGATGTTTTTGTGCTGGTCAAGAGCAGTAAGGTCTGGAGTGAACCACAGGCTATATCTGTTCCTGGTTCTACATTTTTTGAATGGGGCATGCTTATTTAAGATTGTGAGGAAAGCACTTTTAAAGAATAACCAGACATCCTCTACTGACGGAATGAGGTCAATATACTTCCAGGATACCCGGGCCAAGTCGATTAGAAAGGCATGCTCGCTGAAGTGTTTTAGGGAACGTTTAACAGTGATGAAGGGTGGTCGTTTGACCGCAGATCCATTACGGATGTAAGCAATGAGGCAGTGATTCGCTGAGATGTTGGTTGAAAACAGCAAAGGTATATTTGGAGGGCAGCTTGGTTAGGATGAAATCTATGAGGGTGCCTGTGTTTACGGATTTGAGGTTGTACCTGTTAGATTCATTGATAATTGTGTGAGATTGAGGGCATCAAGCTTAGATTGTAGGATGGCCGGGGTGTGAAGACATCCCAGACATCCTTTAACATCTCACTGTTTCTCTTTCCATTTCAGATCACAGTGACTAACAAACGGAGCTATGACACATTCAGAGACAGACTGATCATAACGATTGACCCTCCAGGTATGTATTCTGTGATGGGAGAACAGTTCTGGGAAATAATATATTACATCATACTATCGAGTCTAAACATCCAAAATGGCACTACTTTTTTACCAAGGCTCAAAATGGCACCCTATTCCCTATATGAGTGATTCTACAGAAGTGGTGTAAATTGCTTTCCCGCCCCAAACAAAGTATCCAAACTTCGGCAATAACAACTGATATATATTGTTCAACTGATATAGTATAAATTCATTGTTTATACACCTATATCTATTGAGAGGTGGCTGTCCCAAACCCTGACTCCTAAACTTTATGTTTGAAAATAAAGCAGTTCATGATTATTATTTTTTAACAGTATTATTTCAATAGAACATATTGAGTTGTTCTATTATAACATTGAAAGATACTGATCTAATTATTTGTTTTGTTTATTTCACACAAGGTTGGTGTGGGCTTGTGTTATTGACTGGAGTGGATTGGGTGGAATGGTACCAAACACATGGTTTCCAGGTGTTTGATGTCATTCCATTTGCTCAGTTCTGGACATTATTATGAGCAGTTCTCTCCTCAGCAGGCTCCTGTGGTTTAGTTTTTTTTTTTTTTTAAATATGCTGTCCCCAGTTTTGACGTCACCACAGAAACACACTTTAAAAGACTTTCGAATTAATGTCCCTTTAAACCCTACACATATCAGGTGATGGGATTGCACCCCTCTCCACTATGGCCACTGCAAGCATTTTGGAGAGAATTTGTGAGCAAGTTGGAAATATGTAAAGTATGGTTTTGGGATTAAAGTATATGTTTGCTGGGATGTACATCTGTCCAAATGAACGATATGTTAGCTATGGGACCTCTTTAAAGTCCAAAATCAGCCAAAAACTCTCCAAACCGAAACGATCACAACTGAAACAATTGACACAATAGAGATATATATCTTTGTATCTGTGCCATTATGGAGTCTATGACAGCACGGGCTGTATGCGCTATACTCTACCAACTGAGCTACAGAGGACCACCATGTGGACAAGTGCACACTTCAGGAAAAAGTGTAGAGTATTGAGATGCATAGCCAGCACTGGGCTCCAACCATCCAAAAGCCCAAACATTGACATATGTTTGGCAAAACACAGATGTCTATAATGCTCTACTGTACTCTACTCTACTGTACTTTACCTGACTGTGTTCTGCTGTACTATACTGTACTGTACTGTAACCTACTCTACTGTACTATACTGCACTGTGCTCTACTATGTTGTACTGTACTGTATTCTACTGTACTGTAACCTACTCTACTGTACCCTAATTTCCTATGTTCTACTGTACTGTGCTGTACTGTGCTGTACTGTTCTGTACTCAAGTTTACTCTACTTGAGTTTATTACAATTGAAGAAGGGCCCATGGACTCTTGATCTATTCGGTCTATAAGTTGTCATGGTCTCAACTCACTGGGTCTGGATCTTGGGACCAATGTCTTGGTATAAATATTGGTATTGGCTCCTGGATAGTCTTTGCTTTACAAACCATAAGCAACCCAATTTGAAGAAGACAATGCGCTCTGATCATAAGCTGATCCCTCCCAACCCATAGGAATCCCCACCCAGTTGACTACTTTTAAATGGTGGAAGCCCTCAATGGCAATGCCTATACCAAAACGAGTTAGTCCCATCTAGAGCCCTGTATTTAACTTTATGATTGGCATTTGACACCAAAACGCCTGTTATTTTGCCAAAATAGAGATAGGTCAATTTAAACATTTTAAAACTGAATTACTTATGCATCTAATTAATTATATCAACTAACAAGTTTGTTAATTTGGTATGCAAATAAGATTTCTAAAATGAATCTGTAATAGAAGGTTAATCAAAATGATCACTACTGTGCATGGTTCTCCCTTTACTGCCACTTTTACACTATGCTAGTAGTGACACATTTAGTGGGATGGTAAGGAATTCAGGTAAATATTTCAAATATTCAATACAAACAGTGTGTAGATATGTCTATCTGTCATATGTTAGAAGACATATGTGCTTAAATATTCAATACAAACAGTGTGTAGATATGTCTATCTGTCATATGTTAGAAGACATATGTGCTTAAAGTTTGGGAGAAATAGGACACAAATGTGATTTTTTTTTCAAACCCCAATTTACACGAGTTCTGTAGAATGACCGATACAGTGCACACTACCTTTGAGCAGAGCCCTATGAGGCCTGATCAAAAGTAATGAATTGGGTGCCATTTCAGATACACACAGTGACAGCAGTGAATACTGGTTTGTTTGTTTCTCCCATTGGCCTTTCTTTCAGCAAAGAGAATGCCCTACCAGGCTGAGTTCTTCATCCCACTGAGGGAGATTGAGAAGGTGCTGCCCTCTACAGTTCAGGAAGAGATCAGGCAGGATATGATGAGGATGTGGAAGACAGACAGGCTGGACTTTGTCAACATCACGTCTGCGTTGGACCGAGGTGGCCGTGTCCCTCTGCCTCTGGCTGGACACTACGAAGGGTAAAGAAGTGTCACATTTCAACTGTCGCTGACTGTCACCTATACTAACTTTCAACAGAGAGCATCCCAGACCAGAAGGAGAAGTACACTATGAATTCACACTATTCATTCCCCAACTAGGCCTTGAAAAGTTTGGGGTCACTTAGAAATGTTCTTGTTTTTTAAAGAAAAGCACATTTTTTGTTCATTAAATGTTTTGTTCATTAAATTAACATCAAATAACATGTTTGGATACACTTGGATTAGCTAACACAATGTGCCATTGGAACACAGGAGTGATGGTTGCTGATAAATGGGCCTCTGTACACCTATGTAGATATTCCATAAAAAATCTGGCGTTTCCAGCTACAATAGTAATTTACAACATTAACAATGTCTACACTGTATTTCTGATCAATTTGATGTTATTTTAATGGACAAAAAATGTCCTTTTCTTTCAAAAACAAGGACATTTATAAGTGACCCCAAACTTTTGAACGGTAGTGTATCTGAACAAAAATCGTCAAATCATGCAACGTGAAGATTTAATGATCAGAAAACATTCAGCATTTTCAGTATCAAAACATTTTGGGGGGGATGAAAGAGGTCAAACTCAAACTGAAATTTAAATCAAGGGAATATTTTATTGACGTTTTCAGCACATGATACATTTCATAATATACAGTAGGTACAGTACAGTCATTGTTAACTAAGCCAGTGTCATGCATTGGGTCCCAGGGTGTATGTGAAGGTGGGTTCAGACCAGTACTTCTCTGAGTGCTTGTTGAGGCTCCAGACTGCTGAACATAGGAGACAGTGTGAGGCCGGGGGCAGGGCCAAGATCCCTGGGGACTGCAAGGTCTGCTCCTACCCAGGCAACTGTGTCACCTGGTGCAAGTCCACACTGGTGAGTCCACAAGCACTGGTATATCCAAAACATCATTTTTTGTCATTAGATTACTTTGGGGGTAAACATAACATTACTAACAGTGACATTTATCTGAATGAATAATGAAATGAATCACCTGCAGGTATTATGTCAAATTTTTGTAGAGTGAGCTAATCTACACACATCCAAAGCCAGAGCTGCATTTAATGGTAAATCTGCCTCACACACAAGCATTGCCAACATGTTTTTTGCTATTCATTTTCAAGGTGTAGATTGGTGGGAACAAGCGTTTTAATAATTTAAATAACATTAAATAGCATATCAACACGGTCATCACCTTACATTCCCTCCCTCCTAAATATGTATCCTCCTCTGCCATCCCTGTGTCTACTGTACATAGATTGATCTGTCCAGACCAGTGATCCCCTCTCCTGCCCCCACCATGGGCCCAGGTATCCTGGATGCTGGGGGGGTCTATGACCCTCCTGAGTCCCCCCCTCCCAGAGACTTCCTGCCAGACTACATTGTGACTGTGATCGTCCCCCTGGCTCTGGCCATCATCCTGTGTCTCCTACTGGCCTACATCATGTGCTGCAGACGAGAGGGAGTGTACGTTTCTTTTGTACTCCTCTGAGATTGGCTGAAAACCTAGCAACCTTCAATTATTAAATATCTTTACTGTTTGGCAACTTTGTATTACTATTCATAGTTGTTACATAACATGTTTTGTTTTTATTTGCAGTGAGAGAAGAGATGGAAAGACACCAGAGTACGTAACCTTCCATTCCACATATCTAAACCCACTACATGAGACTGAAGATGTATTACATCACACCATCAAGGAGATTAAGGAAGATGGACAATGATAATTGCCAAGGATAAGCTTAGTATCACCCCCACACTTGACTAATGTATATAAACCTTCCTCCCCTCTGTCTTTTCTTTTAGTATCCAGCTCTACCACCACCACACCATCCATGGTAACACCAGTGAGCTGCGGAGCATGGCTGGGTGTCGTGGGGTCCCTCCTCCCCTCTCCACCCTGTCCATGTTCAACGCTCGCACCGGGGAGACGGCCTCACCGTTCCAGACTGACAGCCCCAGCATCCCCCTCATCCTGGCCCAGCAGTGAGTAGTCTACTGTCACTACTATTAGTAGATTGTTCACTGCAGTAGCTCAACCTGGTGGCCCAGCAGTGAGTAGTCTACTGTTACTACTCAAACCTAGCCTGGTGGTCTAGTTGGTCTGTGCTTTAGCCAACTTGTTTGTCGAATCCCCGAGCTGGCAAGGTAAACATCTGTCATTCTGCCCCTGAACAAGGCACTGTTCCTAGGCTGTCATTGTAAATACGAATTTGTTCTTAACTGACTTGCCTAGTTAAATAAAAATGTATTCCACTTGGATTATGATATTTGGTATAACCTATACCATCGCCTAGTGGAGCAACTTCAATGTGAACCAGTAAATTTCAAATCAGGCATAAAGGTGGTTAATATTGGGGTTGATGGTTAATATTGCAATATACAATTTACTTTTTATTTTATTCAACACATGTATGTTATAAACACATTATTACGTTAATTAAACGATCAATAAGCAGTTTAGTAAACAAAACAAAAGCACAATCATTGCTATTAATTTCAACCATAACGTTCAATTCTTCATTTGTTTTCGCAGGGAAATCAACACTGACACACTACCCAGGTAACACAGTCAAATAAATGTGTCTGAATAAATGAGTAGAACTGTACAACAACAAGAAAAGAACGATTATGAAATACATACATGGATTATTTTTTACAATATTGTTTTTGTTCCAACAGGAAATGAAGCCATCCAAACAGGACATACTGTACTCCCACTGAATGTATTATGGGTTTGCTGCTGGTTTGCTGTAGGATTTGAGATGTTTTCTCTTCACATTATAATTTCTTTATCCTCTTTCTTGATCACATTATACTTTGATTACAAATACTTTGGAGTGACTCCCCTTATGGAATAACCACATGAATTTCACATATGAATGTTTGAAGTGTTCCAAAAAAAACACATGTTTTCATGTGATCAAATGTCATGTATGTGAAGTCAATGTGATAAAATATGACAACATGATGTAAAGTAACATGTGATAACATAAAGTTAAACATGTGAAAACGTGATCACGTGAAGTGTTCCAAAAACACTGTTTAAATGTGATTTCACGTGTGAAATTTATAGTGAAATCATGTGAGTTTTCTGTAAGAGTGAGTGTTGAGTGACTGTAACCTCTGAACGTGTGTTAAACAGTTTTATGCATTAGTGGATTTAGTTCATTCTGCCATAGGTTTGGACTAATGGAGTGCATAATGTATTTTTGAAAACAAAATCCCTGGTAGATATATAGCCTACATGTAGAGGTAGAATTAATATATTGAATGTTTTTCCTTAATAAAAACCTTTAACCAACTGTATTATTGTTTTAATGGTCAGCGCCATCACCAAATAGTCTGTGTAATAATTATGTTGTTTCCATTTAACAACATTGGTCCATTGATTGCTTATTCAGAGGGGTGCTGCCAAGACATGCCCAGTACTTACCATAATACTATCAAAGAGAAGCAAATTAGGAACACAATAAAAACAGAAAAAATAGGCTACAACAAATACACAATTCAAAGTGAACCACACACAGGAGCATGCAGCATCGACTATTCCATTTGATCCAAATCATCCCTAGGAAGACAAATTCCCTTTAAAAAATATATATATTACCAGAATCAAAACTCCACTTGTCATCTGGGCTTCATATACAAAACAAAAATGCAGATGATCCATAAAAGGGCATTGTAGTAGAATAGCATCCACACGTTTCAGCATGTCTCCGTTTTGTGACTGGACTT